>NC_058130.1:620876506-621024895 GCF_016433145.1 Gracilinanus agilis
GAGAGAGAGAGAGAGAGAGAGAGAGAGAGAGAGAGAGAGAGAGAGAGAGAGAGAGAGAGAGAGAGAGAACAAAATGTCAGAAAAATGATTATTGAAAATTGTTATCAACATATTTTTTTCTTGGGAAAACATTTTTAATTAAATCTTTAAAATTTCTCAGCTCATAGAAGATGGAAAGAGATAAAGAATATTTCCTATAAACAATTCTTCCTTACCATCTTGCTAAAATTACCTTCTATGTACTTTGTCTTTATGTTGTATGTACCTGGCTTATATATATTGTCTTCACCTTTAAAATGTATACTTCTTGAGAGCAGGGGCTGATTTTGTTTTATATTCTTAGTGTTTATGCTCAGCATAGGGCCTGGAACAAGTAATCACTTAATAAATGTTTGTTGATTAACTGATTGATGACTCTGATTGACAGAAGAGAGCAACAGTTAAGAGACTCAGTGGAGATCATTCTGTGACAGCAGACACAGCTATACTTGTATCCTCCATACTAGTAAAGTCAAACACTTAGCCCACCTCATGAATGCTGCAGTTTATAATAATGTTGGGAAATATTTAGTGAATTAATTAAAAATACAATGGAACATGGATAATATTAATATGTGGTTTTATAAACCAACATGTGGCCCACAGGGATGCTTATCTATGGTTAGAGACCTTAATTTCTTATTAGAGATTGACACCTCTTCTCCATAACTCTTTCTATTCACAGCTTATTCTTCTATAGATTGGATATTAAGCATAAATTGTCACCTTAGCCCAAGTTCAGCACTTATTTGTTTTCAGTTGTGTCCAACTCTCTGTGATCTCATTTGGAATTTTCTTGGCAAAGATAATGATATAGTCTGCCATTTTCTTTCTCCAGCTCCAGCTCATATGAGGAAACTGAGACAGATATGGTTATGTGATTTCCCTTGCTAGTAAGCTATCTGAGGGCACATTTGAACTCAGGAAAATGTCTTCCTCACCCCAGGTCCAGCACTATAAAACTGCATTACAGGACCTTGTTCAGGGCTATTAACTGATAAGTCTTTTTAGCAGCATTTCCCAGAAATCTAAAATTTCCCTGGCCACACAGGGTACTTCTGTAAAGGCAGCTCTAATTTTTCAAATGTTTAATCATTAAATCAAATTATCCAATCATCAAATAGCTAAAAATCAGGCCTTTGTGATCTATCACTGGTCAGTTCTAGCTATCTAGTTCTGTCTTTGTAGAACAATATGAATAAGTCTCTTCCCAGGCACATCATCTAACAATAATCTCAGTCTTCTGTTTTTTCACTAGGACTGCTGTCATCTGGGTCAAGCTACACTTTTGTTCCTATTATGTTCAAAATTCTACATGGGATCTTAGTTGGATTTTTCTGGCCCAACATAGCTACAGATAACACCATTTTAAGACATTAGCTCTATTCAAATTGCTGAATTTAAAACAGAATTAATAATAACTTCAATAGTATCAGAAGAAATGAGTGAACGGGAAGATGTGTTATTATATCTCTGTAATTTTGTTTTAATATAGATAATACTACGTGAGTACTATAATGTTTAAGCATCTTATTTGGCTTCCTGAATAATTCTTTCCAAGGTGAAATTATTCAAAGTGTGCTTTTGCTACAGTATATGTCAGATGTACTATTGTTTTTTTCTTTTCTTATCACACACAAATATTAGTTGACAACTAAAATCTAATGACACTCTTTTTTAGCAGTTTACGTAAGGCCAAAAAAAGGGGAGGAAAGCTGGATAACTTGGAAGTCTAAACTACACACGCTGATATACCTGAATCAGCAACAGGAAATGACTTCGCTTTTTAAATTGTCTCAAAATATTTACAGGACAGAAGCAGATCTTAATCAGTAAGCCTCACTTTTTTTCTTCCCCAAAGGGTTGTTATTATATACCCTCTTAACAGATTGGTAAGTTAAGATTTGGCAACATGCCCAAGGCCAAGAAATAAATCACTCACAAAACCGGAAACACCTACACCTATACTCAAACCAGCCAAAAGAAAAAAATTATACAGACTTCTAATTTCCATCATGGAAAATTATAAACAGGTAGATATTATGATAATTTTATATATGTAGTAACTTGAAGGATTAATATAAATTAAAAGCACATATGCAAAAAAGAAACATCCATTGTTTACTGAGGCAATACTTGGAGGTTTCTCTTTTTCTAGTGCTGTTAAGGTATGTGGGAATATTTGCTTTAAGTAGAGCGACCCTTTTTCTTTCTCATTGTTATAGCTAAAGCAGCTGCTGATTGTCATTTTGGCAACATTCTCTTTTTGATCCGGCACTCTAAGACACTATTTTTTAACAAATTTAGAAATGTCAAGAATAAGTGATTTTATTGCTATATAAAGATGAACTCTGACCTTATAATGATACATCTCCAAAAGTGAAGGATTTGGGGCCAGTCTTAGAAAGTATAAGTGCTTCTAAGGTGGTAGTGGGGAAATCACGGAGTTCATCTTCTCAACTGTAAGACCTCTCAGTGTGAATCCCTGATCCACAACTTAATCACTCAGAAAGTCACTTTCGAAGTTTTTAATTCTGTTTCCTCTTCAATAAATAAGGATTACAAAACTTGTGTTCCTTTTTCTTTCAAGTAAGAAAATGGATGTAAAGTACTTGGGCATATATAAGTATTGAGATACCAACTGTGTCCCAAACACTTGAGAAGTTAATTGTTTTGTTGAACAAATCAGGCCTCTAATTCCAAGAAGAATTACTTAATGCTTGGACCTATGTCATTCTGAGTAGAACCAAAAAATTTCATGCCATTACAAAAATTCCAGAGCACCTTATTCTTGTTCAGATTATCTGAAAATGGGGGTTATTCAAGAATTTTAGCTGCTGGACTTGCTACATAAAGCTACATAAATCATAAAAATTTCTTTTCTATGGGGAAGTGAATTTTCACTAAGTTGTAGTTTTTGAAGTCTTTGTGCCAAATGTTTTAGAAAACATTTGTGCTAGCATCTTCAGGCCAAGATCCGAGCTCCACCCCTCAACAGTACTAGTTTGATTGCATAAGCTGTGCAGGTGGCTATACAGGGACAAAGTCACAGGGACAATATTAGGGGTGGGTTCTACTTCACAGATTCATCCTTCTCTTTGCTCTTCTGTCTCTCATGTTGTACCATACCCCTTTTAAATTTGGTTCAAATTATGTAAATGGTAATTCATGATGGATAAGAGAAAGATGGAACTAACTACATATCTGAACACACACGCACACACACAAACACAATTTTGTTTTGTTCTGATAGTATTCTTATAACAAGACCTGACATTTTCCAAAACCATATCTAAATTTCATGAAGAAATAAAAATTCTGGCAAATGTGCTCTCTATAATTATTTAACTAATCCAAATTTATAGCTATGATTTTCTCCAAAAATTTAATATGTTCTAATACCAACTGTCAATATAAAAAAAGTGCTCTAAATAAAAATAACAGAAAAAACAACCTCTGGCTCCAAAAATAGAGAACTTCTCATTTTCTTTCTTCTGAAATGATCAAAGTTTCTATTTCAATCACAACAATAAATAAAGAGGCCAGATCTGGTTTCATAGAGAGGAATTATTAAAGACAGACATAGTCTAATGAACACAGGAATCTATTAGCACCTAAATATGAGGACAGTACTCTCCAGTGCAAAGGAAAATGTTACAAACATGCTCATTCATGTCTTGCCACATAAATGTGATATAAAAGAGAAATGAAGAAATAAAGTTGCAATTACATTTTTGAAGAAATTTCCACATAAAGACATATACTTGAGATGGATACAGAGTCAAATCATAACAACTCAAAGTTGCTTTGAAAATGGACACCTGAACTAAATACATAAGGCCATATTTTTTTTTTAAAATTAGAGGAAAAATTAAAATAAAATCAGGTACTTTTTGCAATTACAGAGATGGGGAGAAGTCCATAAAGACGAAAAGGGCAAATTTGGTAATTTAAATATGAATAGCTTTTGCAAGAATAAAATTAGTAACGGCATAATAAAATATTTACATCAAATATAACTTGGCACAAGCATGTGCATGTGTTAAGTCAAACCCAGTATGTAAGTAGTGAAAGATATGAACAATTTTCAAGACAACAACTGCAAACTAAAAATGATCACAATGAAATATGTTTCAAGTTACTAATAGTAAAATAGTACAAATTAAAACAAGTCTGAAATTTCTCTTTTTCTACCATGTAAATTAGCAAAAATGGCAAAAACAAAATAAAGTGAAAAAAACAGGAACAGTCAATATTGGAGGGGCTGTAGGGAAAACAGGTCAGTAACACACGAGTGGTGTACTTGTGAATACAAACATTCTGGATATCAATTTGAATTTTTTTCTTTCTTTTTCTTAAATCACTATTATATTCCATGTATCCCTCCCCCTCCCCAAGAGCCATCCAATATGACAAAGAGTATTTTCTGGAGAGAAAAAAAATCAGCACAACAGATGTATATGTTGAAAAAGTATGAAAAGCTGTAACATGGAATACCTGTGAAATACCCAGCTCCACATAGGGTTAGGTTGAGAGTGTCATCTCATCTCTTCATTTGAATCCTATTTTTGAGACCTGCTTGATTTTAGTAATTTTAATATATTTGCTTTTGAGTTTTGGGGATGCAATTGTTCTTTCCATTAACATAGTTGTAGTTACTGTGGATATGGTTTTCTTGCCTCTATTTATTTCACTTTTCATCAGTTCACATATATTTTTCCATGCTTCTATGTATTTATCATATGCACTTTTTCTTTCAACACAGTAGTATCTGATTACTTTCATGTACCACTATTTGTTTAGCCATTCTACAACTGATGGGCATGTACTGTTTTCCTAATTCTTAGCTACTACAAAAAGTATTGCTATAAATGTTTTGGAGTGATATGGGAACATTTTTTTCTCGTTGATGACTTCTTTGGGGTATAACCTCTATGTTGTTCAAAGGGCTGAATGTTTTCGTCACTTTATTGACTTTAGTGCATAATTCCAAACTGCTTTCTAAGACTGTCAAATTGTACCACTTCATAGCTTCATCAGCAACATATAGTGTCTTACAACTCCTCCAAAACTTACATTGTTTTGGATTATGTTTGCCAATTTTCAGATTGAAACTTGAGGGTTGTTTATTTTTTGCATTTGTCATTAGTAATTTAAAACATTTTCTGATGTGGTTGTGAATACTTTGTAGTTCTTTTTGGAGAACTGTTTGTTAATACCTTTATAATCAACCACCAATCTTTAATTTAATCAGCTCAAGAACTTAAAGTACCCCTACTTAACACTTAGTAAGTCACTAAGTAAGAGAGTTCACAAGTCACATACTAAAAAAGAAAAAAAAAAAAAAAAAAAAAAGGTCATACTTCCAAAGGCCACAAGCACTGACCTCTCCCACACCCCCCTCCTTTGGCAGTGCTAGGCAGTTGGGAAGCAGTAATTGGTTCCAATGAAGTGGGAGGCAGATAGGAAGTGGCAGGAAAAGGGACTATAAAAGGTGAGACTGGGGAGAGGAATGCATTCATTCCTTGGCTTTTAGGTGAGGAGACTTTCCTAGAGGAGGATTCTGCACTGGAGGCTTGCTGGGTGAGTGATTGGAGCTGAAGAAAGAGGTTTGCATTGTTGGAGCCCTTGCTGAAGACACCACCAGGATTCCTGGCTTAAGAGACTACCTGGACTCCATCTGGAGATCAGGACTTGAGGGAGCCCTTGCCGGTGGTGAGCTGGACTCCTTTGGACAGAAAGTATAGGGTATCTAGCTAGGCAATACTTTGTATTTCCTTCCTACATTTCTCTCTTTTACCATATCTCTATTAAACTAAATTGTTAAGAGAGGCTAACAGACTCATGGCTTGAGTTAATTTTATAATCGGAGACCACAATCTTATATTTGTTTATATTATTTATATTTATATTAAGTCAAACCAATTTTAATTTTTAATCAAACCAATTTAATTTTGATCTCTTATTTATTGAGGGATGGCTATTAATTATATATATAATATATATAATATATACATATATGCATGCACACATATTTATTAGAGAAATTTAATACAAAGATTTTTATTTTCCATTTGACAACTTCTCTTCTTATCCTAAATGAATTATTTGTTGCCTGTATGGAAGCTTTTCAGTTTCAAATCATCAAGTTATATCTTTTATCTTTTGTAATTGCTTATAACTCTTGCTTAGTTAAAAACACATCTCTCACCCATAGCTTTGAGAGTTATAGGATTTGTTCCTCTTCTAATTTTTGGATACCATTATCTTTAATAGTAAAGTCACATATCAATTTAATATACTGTGGAATGTGGTACACAATATTGGTCTAAGCATAATTTCTGCCAGACTGTTTATCAGTTTTTTTTTCAGAAGTTTTTAACTAATAAGAGTTTTTCCCTAACTAATTTATGTTTTCCACTTTATCAAATACTGGATTATTGATTAATTCCATTGTTTCTGAATCTCCTTTATGTACAGTGTTCCATTGATCTATCTCTCTATCCTTTAACCAAATACTAGATGGTTTGGATGACTGTCACATTATAATATAGTTCAAAGTCTGGAAGTGCTAATACTCCTTCATCCTGACTTGCTTTATTTGTTTCTCTTGATATTACAGATTGTTTGTTTTTCCAAATGAATTTTGTCATTATATTCTCAAGCTCTGTAAAGTATTCCCTTGGTAATTTGATTGCCATAGCATTAAAAGTATAAATTAATTGTAGTAGCATTGTTATTTTAACTTTATGGCCTAGTCAAGATTACTGAATATTGCTCCAGTTGATTAGGCTTCTCTCTATCTCTGTCTGTCTGTCTGTCTGTCTGTCTGTCTGTCTGTCTGTCTGTCTGTCTGTCTGTCTGTCTGACTCTCTGTCTCTTTGAAAACCCTTATCTTCAGTCTAAGAATTGATAAACTGAAACGAAATTGCATCTTGGCAACAGGCACACATTAGACTACTAGGCTACTCTGTTATAATATTATTAGATTCTAACACTACGGCAGCTATTTTTGCTTCTTAAACAGGAAGAAGAAAAAAAGGATAGTTCTTACTACCTCCACAAAAATGACTGATATAAAGATAAAATCTATTCCCCAAAAGAAAGATTTGTTTTTAAAAAGAAATTTATTTATCTTTTTATCAATAATCTAAAAATAGTACCTTAATAATGATTTTATTACCTCAAAATGAAAGATTATAATCTTTGTTGAGCCTCTCTACTAACACAAAGAAAGGAGCTTTTCTATAAATGATAAAATTAAATAAACTTGTTAGGAAATGTAAATCTGAACTTCTTAGCATTTTTATTAGGTAAATTATCTTGGGAGACTGAACAAGTCAAAAATAAAATGGGGTTTAGTAAATATACACTACCAAAAATTTAGAAGATACCATCAGTAGGTTAAACTGGCTCATTAAAAACAAAGCATTCAAAATATCAAGCAAAAAAAAAACACACACATTGAGGGGAAAACAAAAGGCAAGTAGTCCAATCTCCTACCTCAACATAATCCTTGGCATGGCCCCAATCTCTCTTGGCATCCAGATTCCCCAAACTGAAACACTCCAGTTGTCCCAGGTGAATCTTAGCTACAGATCGGCTAATTTTTCGAGTTACAAAATTAGCCCCTGAAAAAGACAAAAGATATTATCAGTAATGTCCCATTGACTGATGAAACATTTAAAATCATAGCTCTTGGGCATTTCTTTCTATCTTCTTCCCATCTTCTCTTTTTCCTACATCATCCTTCCTTAAAATAACAAGTCACTAATGTTCATTTGGATAAGGGAAGAAGCTGGAACCGAATTCTACTTTTACAACAAATATTCTTCTTGGTGGAACTTCTTAGCATTCCTCATTTGCTCTCTCAATATGCAGCCTAGGCATAAGGCCAAAGAAAAGCTATTGGAATGTCAATTTTTTGAAACAAAATGCAGAGGGGTTATGTAAAGGAAAATACCAGAATGGAAGACATACAGCTAAGACTACTCTTGCCTGTTTGTATATGTATGTTTTTAAAGGAATATATTTATCTATCATATTTTCTACTAAGAAATCCATGAATTGACCTGGCTGATGCATATGAGAAAGGGGTAGAAAGGGAAATAATTTCATTCACAGGTCCAGGGCGTTTGTAGTTAAAGGAGAAAAAAAGACTCAATTCAATCAAGACTCCCCTGCCCCCCCCCCCAATACTACATCTAAGTTAGTAAAGTAAAAACATTAAAATATTCCCATTCCTATGCCAGTGAGTCTCTTTCCAGGTTCACAAGGGTTCCAAATTAAATGTGCAATGTCACCTTTCCACTTAGATGAAATACTATGCAGAAGAATGAGCTCTAGAATTTACATAAATATTTTGAAACATCTGGATGAAAGATATTATAAATAAGAATAATTTTATTTGTGATGACTGTTCTCTGGTTTTAGGAATAACCATGGAAACAGATAGTGGCCTAGCCCTCTGCATTCAAGCTTTATTATTGAGAAGTTGAATTTAATAGGAATAGGCAAGTTTAAACATAAGCCTGTTCATTTATCATACAAATTTGGAATGTTAATTTCAATATAAATTTACTTTTACTAAATATGACAGGAATATTCTAAGCATTGTCATTGCATAGAAATAAAATTATGTAATGTTCCTTGGTTCATACATCAAATTTAAATTTCATGAAGGAATAGTCCAAAAGTGAAAGCCTTGTCATTATGGAATCATAGGTTTTAGAAATAAAAGGAAAGTGAGATATTATCTAGTTCAGATCTGGCTCTCCAGAGCAATTACTAAAAATTATCTAATTCTTCTAAATTTCACAGGTTCCTATTTAATTTTAGTAATCAGAAACTAATACAAGTATTTAAAGTAAACATTCAGCATACTTCAAGTCAATTCCACAAACATTTATTAAATGCCAACTCTGCCTTTTACTATAGTTGGTGTTTGAGATAAAAAGATAAAAATGGAGTAGGGCTTTCAAATAGTTCCATTTTATATCAGATAATGGGTTGGACCCACAGGGAAGAAGTAATTTAAACTCTGCAGGAACAGGTCTCATTGAGTGAGAAACTAATGCCCAATAGATGTTTCTGGCTTCTATACAATGGCTGCCTGTGTTCTACTACTGAAAAGACAATTATAAATATCAAAAATTTCACCAGAGCTACCAATATCACTGATTCATTTGAAAAGTCTTCTTTTGCATCCAAATTTTTAAAAAAGATTGTGTTAAATAAAGGATCTTTCTATGGTCTCCAATTCAGGAAGATTTGGGATCAAATCCTATGTCTGACACATACAAGTACGATGATCGAGGGCAAATCATTTAACCTCTCTTTCCTCTAAGGAACTCTTCTCAGAAATTATGGAACCATAAAATTTGAAAGAAGGAAGGGATCCCTGAGGCCATCAAGTCAAATCCCAATTGTACATGCCCAATGAGAGATTGGTTGTCCAGGTTATACATGAACACCTGCAACCACCTCAAGACAGCTATGATAGGAAGACCATTTCACTAATTTTTCCAGATATGAAGTATGAATTTTCCTCTTTCCAATTTCTACCAATAGCCCTTGGTTCTGCACTATGGGGCTTAAAAAAGTCAGTATTATCAACTCGATGACTATGAACCATAGAGCACCAAATCCTTGTAGAATAAAAATCGAAGATTATTCAATAGCTAGTGAAGGGTTATATACCATTTGTTTTCACATTATCTTCATTTCCCACTGTATCTAGCTCCTAATTTTTTTTTAAAAAAAGAAAAAATTTCAGTCAAACTAAATATCAGAAAAGTGTTATATGCAGTGTTCTACACCTATGCGTCTTCTCATATCTCTTCTTTGGGATCAAGGTTGATCATTATAATTTTGTAGTATTCAATAAAATGTTCTTTCCATTTTTAATATTAGTTTATATAGGTTTTCATTTCTTTTCCATATTGACCAACCCCCAACATATTGCATCTACTTTGTTCTTAGTTCATTGCTATCACAAAAAGAAACTGCTGAAAATATTTTGGTGCATATAGGAGGCCTGACAATTAAATTTCTAGGTCAGAGGGAGCACATTTTAGTCATTTTTCCCCTATAATTTCAGTCTCCTTTTCAGAACCATTGAAACAATTCACAATTCAACAATGCCTTTGTGCATCCTTTGAGCAATGCCTCCTACATTGATTATTCCCATATTTTCTTATCTTTCCAAATTTTCTTGATTTAAGAAGAAATCTCAGTTATTTTTATTTGAATTTCATTTGTTGTCAGTGACTTAGAGCATTCTTTTATGTTGGTTAATAGTTTGCAATTCTTTTAAGGTCTTTAAAAATATACATAAAATATTTATCTATTAGAAAAGGGTAAAATCATTCACAGGACTCCTTAAGGTCATAAGGTCACATCGAAAATCTCAAACCTACATCATCTCAGTTTTATTGTATTTTCTTAAATATTTCTCCATACATTTTAATATTTCAAGCCTTGCTCCTAGAGTGCTGAAGTCCTGATACCAGAGTATCATATCCTTATAAAAGACATAAGATATAAGAGTGATTTTCCCCAGTCCATCAGTTTCCTTTATAATATAGTTCTACTAATATTTATAATCTTCAAGCTTTCATGAAATCAAAATTATCTTTTTTACAATTATCTCTATCACTTTTGTTGGGTTAACAATTGTATACACACATGTTTGTGTGTGTGTAAGGGAGAGAATTGCTTCTTTTTACAGTAAGCGCTTTGTCTTTATTATAGAATATGGCATAAGATTTTGATCTAAACCTAATTTGTGTGAGATTATTTAAGTTTTCCCTGGACTTTTTTTTAAATCAAAAACAGATTTCTTAATTAAACTTTGTTTTTGAGTATATTTTATATTCTATTATTAACTATTTCTGATTCTTACTTGTCTAGTCTCTTATATTGACTTATTATGCTTATTTTTTCTTTAATCAAGACCACATGGCTTTGATGAATGCTTTATAATATAATTTGAGGTCTAGAAGTGCTATATCTTCTTCATTCCAAGATTTCATCATTATTTCCCTTGTTATTTTAGATCTTTTGGTCCTCTGAATGAATTTTGGCTTTTATTTTGTCTACTTTGACAAAGTATTCCTTTGGGAGTTTGCTATAGTATTAACTTTGCAAATTAATAGGTAGTGTTGTCATTTTTATTATACTGACCCAAGTATAAGCTCTGAATATTCCTTCAGTTATTTAAATTGTTTTCTATTTCCTTAGGGAACAACTATAATATCTATACTACAGGTACTGAGTGTACTTTGGTAGATTGACTCCCAGTTATTTATATATTTTGTACTGAATGAGATTTTCCTTCCTTTTAATGTCACTTTTTTTGTTGCCATATAAAAATGATTCTCCTTTTAATTTTGTAGCCTAATACTATATTAAAGTTTTTGTTTTAATTAACTTTCTTTGGTGATTTGCTAGGATTTTCTAAGTAACCCAGTCTGTTACAAACGGGAAATCAAATTTTCATTCATGGAGATAGTATTTCAGGGAAAATAGAAATGCTTAAAAAGTAAATGAATAGGCTTTTTTTAAATTTTTTTTCTTTTTAACCCTTGTACTTCGGTGTATTGTCTCATAGGTGGAAGATTGGTAAGGGTGGGCAATGGGGGTCAAGTAACTTGCCCAGGGTCACACAGCTGAGAAGTGTCTGAGGCTGGATTTGAACCTAGGACCTCCTGTCTCTAGGCCTGACTCTCACTCCACTGAGCTACCCAGCTGCCCCCAGTAGGCTTTTCTTTTAAGAAAGTTTTTCATGAATAAATTAACTTGCAGTGAAATTGGGAAGATATTTCTTTACTCTGATGATATTTTAAATGAAGAATATTAATATATTAATTGAATCAATGAAGCAGGCCCTAATTACATGTATCTCTTCCACATCATGATTTTTCCCATCAAGGTTTTGATATAGTGTTGATTGGAATAAGAAATTAAATGGGAATATTATGGTAGTTTTAGGGATGCTACAGATGACTCAGCAAAAGCTCAGAAAGTCAGAAATGCATAAAATATATGTATAGTACCGTATATTATCAACATATTTTATTTCTTAAAAACATAAAAATACAAAATTTCTCTTTTAAAGTTAGAATAAATAAAAAGTTATACGTTTGCAAAAAAAGAACAGGAAAACAAGCAAAATTTTACTTTGCTTTTCCAAATCAAAGGGGTGCTACACCTCTAATGTCAGCATCATGGAAGGAATACCTATAATTGATATTATTTCACAGCTTCTAAAAGAAAAGATAGACATTTATTTGGAACTGTTAGAAGTTGAGTTGTTATTTCTACTTTAATGTATGCTCCTCAAGTTCATTAACTGTAAATCCCTACTTCTTATATATTCTTCAAGTGTATACATAAGCCATTAAAATTTTTACTCATTGATTTATATATATATATAACAAATTAGATTTCTTTTTCGTAAAAGTAATGATTTCTTTTAAGTTCTCAGTTATCTTTTCTAAATATAAAAGCAAAACAAATAAAACCACTACTCTACAAATAAGAATTCATATTTGCTCACATAGCCAAAGAAAAAGCAAACAACTGAATGAAATAATACAGATGAATGACTATAGAATAATAAAACTGTTGGGCATAGAAATACAAACAAAATCCTGGGTATTATTACAATTTTCTCATCATTAAAGAGAGGGATAATATTTACACAAGATACCTACCTCACAAACCATAAAGCTCTATAGAAATTTGAAGACATATTTTTATGCATTTATCATTATATAGTAGCATGGGTCTATTTATGTTTCAAAACCTATGCAAATATTTTTATTAATAAATATTAATATTACCATTACTAATTGGGGACAGTGATTTTACAATACTGGCATCTATTTTTTTTCATGAAAATTCTTTATGCATATAACATTTTTAAAAATGTAATTGTAAATCTTCATATTCATCTCCATTAAATTTTATTTTTCATACTTGGATGTTTCTCAAACCAGATATCATAATTTTGAATTGTGACTTATTTATATAAAATAATTCCTCCCAAAGATGTAAGACCAATAAATATAATTTCTTTGTATTTATTCTATTTTCTGATATAAATTTTAACTAGGACTGTACGAAAAAGAAATTCCCATGATTTACCACAGAATAATCAATAAGTAATATTTCATGTATTCAACTAGCTACTTATAATTTATTGTCCTATTGTCCAGATTTGATCATTTTGCTCATATTGATATCTTGTGAAGTTTCATAGTATCTGCTGATGAAATCAAATATTTGGGATAAAGAAAGCAAATGAACTTGGTTTATAATAGCTCTTTTTAAATTTTTTTTTTATATTTTATTGGTGGTGATGAGTTGTCCATATAGATGAAATTATCATTTTTTTTACAAATTACTATATTTGGGCAAAGCAAGTCAATACACCAGTCTTATCTAAAGAATATATTTCCTTCTAAAAGTATAATAAACTGTCCCTCCAAAAGTGGCTCATTGCACTATCATGCTTAATTTCTCCTTTTGCTTTATTAATTACTTGAAGCAAACTGTTTAATAATTTATTCTAAAATTAACTTGGGGAAAGATGCCAAACTTATATGTTTTTATTTTCTTCAATCTTTTTTTCCTTTTAGAAAATTTGGACATTTATGATTTCTAGTTTTGTTGTATATCTCCTATTCTCTCTATATCTTCCTAAACAATCCTTCGTTATCTGAGATTTTTATTTAATCTGGGTTTAGAGTTCTGACCATGGAACTATATTGACATTTTTTATTAACATAGAAAGAATCACACATTTCTTAAGTGCCTACTCTAGACCAAGTTATATATGTCCTTCTATGCAAGAAATCTCCAGGTATCAATATGCAGGACATTTTATTTCTCCCATATCAAGAACAAGATTTCAAGGCACCTTTCTTCCAAAGCAGCTTTTATTTCCCTGATAGCAACCAGTTCAAAGGAGTTTAAGAGTGAGCAAATCAAACTATTCATCTCACCTAAATTAATTAAAAAGAAAAAAAGAGCAAAACTTTACAACCTGGTACCATAAACAGGTGGAATGTGTCCGGATTGAATCAACTCACTAGAATAAATTGAAAAGGTCTTGATTAATTCAGTTTCTAACAAAGAGCAAAAAATAGAGAGAATTCTAGCTAAACCCAATAAGGAGGAGTCACTTGGTGGAGAAAAGAACACTTTTATTTTAGCCATGTCTCCTCTTTTCTCTTTAACAGATAAGACTTGTAAGATTCAAAAGGTTTGATTGATTTTGAACCTTTCATCTTCTCATCAGTGTCCTAGCATTATTCACTGAGATGGTATTGGATGAGAGTACTATCTTTACCTGGGGGTCAAGGACAGATTGGGTGTGGATTCATAACTCTTCAAAGAGCCCAGAACAGAAACTAGGTTATGCTAGGGGAATTTTTTTAACTTTATTAAATTACCAAAGCATTCATTTTTCCCCATAGTGGCCATGTGATCTTTTGTCTCCAACAAATCAATGCCAAAATATTAAATGTTAAATTAATAAATACTAAAACCAGCCCTTAGAAATGGCAGCTAAAGCTTCCACAGGCCTATGGAAATATTTGACAATTCAAAGTTATTTTGACAGTTGGATCTAGAACTTTCCCAAACATATCTAATCTTTTTTTTAGATTTATTTATTTGTGTGTTTGTTACATTTAAATATGCAGTCAACTCCCTCCCTCCCTTTCTTCTCCCTATCACAGAATACATTATTTGATAAAAAGATATATGTATATATGAAACTTGTGGATGTACAAAAGTCATTCTTCAAATAACATTTCTGTTGCTGCATATAATGTTCTCTTGGATCTGCTCATTTCACTCTTCAAAATTTCACGTAGGTCTTTCCATATTTTTCCGAAATTAACCTATTCATTATTTCTTATGGTATAGTAGTATTCCTTCACAATCATATGCAACAACTCATTTAGGCATTCCCTAATTGATTAACATTCCTTCAAATTTGTGTTCATTGTCACCATAAAGAGCACTGCTATAAATATTTTAGAACATATAGGGTCTATTCCATTTGCCTTGATTACATTAGGAAATAAACCTAATAGTGTTATTGGGGGGTCAAAAGTCATACACATTGTTATAATTCTTTGAGCATTAATTCCACATTGCTCTCCAAAAGGGTTAGATCAGTTGACAGTCCCAACAACTTTGTATCAGTGTCCCCATTTTCACACAGTCCTTTCAACATTTGTCATTTTGTCCTTTTATTGTTTTAGTCAGTCTGATAGATATGAAATATCTGAAAGTTGTTTTAATTTGCATTTCTCTAATCACTAATGATTTAGAGCATTTTTTCATGTAATTATGTGTAGTTTTTATTTCTTCATCCCCAAACTATTCATATCTTTTGATCATTTATCATTTGGGGAATGGCTCATATTCTTAAGCATTTGATAAAGTTCTTTATATATTTTAGATATGAGACCTCTACCTAAAAAACTGTTATATATATATATATATATATATATATATATATATATATATTTCCCCCAACTTACTGCTTTCCTTTTAATTATGGCTATATTACTTTTTTTAGGATACCTTTTTGAGCATCCCACAAGGATTTCAAGCAACCAGAAGCTATAAGTTACCAATTTGCAATATGTCTTTTCTAACCTTGAGCCTTCTTTCTCCTAGACTCTGTACATATTTGTGGGATATTATGTAGAAATGATGTGGGGGGGAATGGTTGTAGTTTTTTATTAACTGTTTTCACAATATCTCCTTAGTAAATAAATCTTTCTAAAAGCTAATTAAGTCTGGCTGATTAAATAATAGCACCTGACAATCATGGAAGAAAGCAAACTGATGGGGGTTTATGAGCTATTGTACTAGAAAAGAACTTAGAGCTAACTCTAGATTCCTGAGGGGACTAAAGTCTTATTCTGTACCTGCATAGTTGTCTCAGATCATATACCACCAGATGAAAGGATGTTAGATTCAAAACTAGAATAAATATTATAGATAATCTAGTCCAACTGTCATTTTACTGATGCATAAGCTAAAGCCCTGAAAAGTTAAACAATTATTCCCAAAGTCAAATGCATAATTACATAACAGAGCTGGAATTCTAATACCTGTCTTCTTACTCCAAATTCATTCTAGTCTACTAGAGCAGAAATTAATTCTATTCCAATTCTTTCTTGTCTATCAGTATAAGATAACTTGTTTTCCCCATTCTTTTTTCTAGTTTTCTAGCTTTTTGATAAGATTGTCAAAAAGGCAGCAAAGAACTTAATTAATACTTAGCATTTAGTTAAATTAGATTTCCAACAAATCTGCATATTTTAGGTCCCTTATCACTATTTTTTATTGCATCTATGCTTGTTTCATGTAAGGAAAGCACTTCTTCCATCTGTCAAGGAAGTTTTCAATATATAGCCATATTTGTTCCTTTCTTCTTTTACCCTCACCCAATCTCCATCATGATTTATCAACTTAAGAGAATTGATCTCTTCAGTTCTAAATCTTCTTGAGATACTACATTATGCCCTATGTCAAATGTTTCTTTTAAATAAGAAATACCTTTGGGGGGAGCTGGGGAGCTCAGTAGATCGACTGGCCTCAAACATGACCAAGCTGTGTGACCCTGGGCAAGTCACTTAACCTCTTTGCTTAGCTCTTACTGCTCTTCTGCCTGAGAACTAATGCACAGTATTGATTCTAAGATGGAAGGTAAAGGTTTAAAAAAACACAAATACCACTATTGTCTAATAAAAAATCCTATTTTCAC
Organism: Gracilinanus agilis; assembly: GCF_016433145.1. Classification (NCBI taxonomy): domain Eukaryota; kingdom Metazoa; phylum Chordata; class Mammalia; order Didelphimorphia; family Didelphidae; genus Gracilinanus; species Gracilinanus agilis. Next base: position 620,893,341 of record NC_058130.1, read on the forward strand.
CAGTAAGATGATAGGAAATGTGTCTCTCTGTGGGAAAATTTCAAGTTTACTGCTTGTATTACCTATATTATATACATTAGTTTGTAGATCTTCATAGCTATTCCAGTATTGTTTCCAATTCCTTTCACTGTTTTATCCTTCTGAAAGACATTCAGTCACATCAGGATTTTTAACCTGGGTTCAGGTTTGTGGGCAGATTTTTAGGAAGTGGGGATGGGGAGAGATGTGTTCTTATATAGGAAAAAAAAGAATATATTTTTATTTCCACTAACTTCTAACTGAAATGTATTCTTGTTTTCAATGACATAAAAATATTATTTTTAGAATGAGGTCCATAGATTTCAACTAACAGCAAAAAAGGCATATGATAGGAAAAAAAATGTAAAGCCCCTTTCTGCGTTAAGCAGGTAGCAAACTCCTTGCTATATTCAAAAAGATACTTTTCCTAACGCTTTTAAGTTATAAGACTCTTCATTAAGTATTACAAAATATTCAATAGAGGAACAAATTCCTAACCTTTAATTTCCTCATTTTTCTGAGAGCATAAATTGAGGGAAACTACTTCATAAATAAAACCAGGCCTATCCTATATTTGTAAGCTTAGAGTCACAGAAAATTAGCTTGGAAACAGAAATAAAAGCATATTGAAAAACTAATGCAGGTAAAATATAGAAATAATAAACTACAGAATTTGTTTAAATTCTTTGATAATAATATCATTTTTAAAATTCAATATTGCTGGAAAAAAGTGGGCCATCATTGGACAAAAGTCAAGTATTTTTGTTACTACTGAGATTTTATTTTAATGATATTTAAAATAAAATAGACTTACAAACGATATACTTTATATGGTAATTTTCAGTCAAGTCAATCAATCAATACTTATTAATCTCCTATTATGCATGTGACAGGGACTATGCTAAGATGAAAGACTAATCCTACCTCAAGGAGTTTACAATCTCACAAAGGAGAAACATGCAAATAACCATGTACAAACAAGCTATATACAGCATAAATAGGGAATACTCAAATGAGGTAGGGAACTTCAATTGTGAACGAGTAACAAAAGGCTTCTTGTATAAAGTAAGATTTTAGCTGGAACTTGAAGGCATGAGAGAGAGCCAGTGAATATAACTGGAGATGGAGCCTTATAATAAGGAGTGGATCTATTCTAATGCACATAGTAAAGGATAAGACTGAATGAGGAGGGTTTTGTTTTGTTTTTAATGACTTCACAGTCATTAGGAATTACTGTAGAAGCCATTTTAACTTAGTAAATAAACTATACTATGAAAATTTGTTTTCATTGTAGGATCACAGAATCATATACTCAGATATTGAAGTGGTCAGGTCATGTTGTCCAGCCCCTTCCTTTTACAAAGGACCCAAGGTCTCCAGTGATTTGCTTACAGTCATACAAGTAGTTGGAAGCAAGGAGGACCTAGGTCTTCTGTCACCAAATACAGGGTACCTTCCACCACCAAGCTGCAGTTCAGAACATTGAACAGCAGAGTCATCCTGTTTTTGTGATATTTCCCCTTTAAGTCAGGCTACATTTCCTGTAGGGTTAGAAAAAGCAAGAAGATCACCTACTGTTTTGAGATCACTCCAACACCTAAACAATATGAGGTGAGTTAAGGGCAGAATAAAAGCCAAACTATTAATTTCCTGGCTTTGTCAGTCTGCTAGTCACATTTTAAAATTTTCATTCCTTTGTAAAGTGCTTACTATCTGGGGCCTCAATTTTATTTTGTCCTGAATATCTTATAAAATATAACAAAAGGATAATATATTTAGGATAAGAATTTCCTAAAATATGATATAAAGATGAAAGATGAAGAAAATTGAAGCAAAACATTTTTTACTTTAAAATTTTACTATAAATTCTGGCAAAAAATATCAAATCAAATCATTCTCTGTTCCTAATACATAAAAGAAAGAGTGGTTTTTCTCTCCTTGGTATTCTTGGCATTTTTAAATAGTTCCTGATACACAGAAAATGCTTAAAAAGTGCTTATTGACTTTACTTAGAAGCACGCTTTTTTAAATGAACAAATAAATGGATTCAATATGAGCTGATCATGTCCTTTTTAAAATCTATATCAAAATACATGCCCAGTTAAAATTATCTACCATCTCCAAATTGGAGAGAGAAGGGAGGTAGGGAGATGGCTTGGATCTTATAATTTTTGAAAATGTATGTTGAAACTTATTATTACATGTAATTGGGAAAATAAAATGTCTGAATTTAAAATAAATAAAATCTATATCAGTATGTATCATTTCTGTAGAGATATTTTCAAAAAATATTCAATGAAGACTGATAATGATGTCTAATACTTCTATACAATGCTTTAGAGTTTGCAAAATGTATTATAAATACTACTAAAATGAAGGGATAAACAATGAAGGGATATATCAAGCCTCACAATTGATGTCCATTATTTTTATCTCATTCCTGAGCAAGTAAAGAAACATTTTCATTTTGCTTTACCATATGGACCTCAAATTAAATTATGCCAAAAATGGCCAAAATTAGTTTAAGTAAAAGAGCATCTCTCACCAAAATTGTATTCTAAAAATCAGTGCTTGATCCAAAATTTTATTATTTGAAAATTTTCTGCAAATTCTGCTAGAATTTAAGGATTTTTAAAGATAGAATAAATGATACTTCTTTGCAAAGTAAAAATTGTAAAAATCATTGCAATTCACACTGAACCACACATGAACCTAAACCTTTGGGCCTGATTTATCCTCCAACTATCCTGCCATCTGCTATCCCAAACCACGTGGTAATTTTAGGCATCCCCACTGAGAACTGACTGGGCCACAGCTCTGTTGAGACAGGGTGTAGAAAGAAAAGACACTGAGAATGTCATGGCTGACTGACCAGACTCCTGAGATCTGAGAGATTATGCCTCATTTGCTCACTAAGTCCTGCCAAAAGCAACACTATTTAACTGCAGGTCCTCAAAACCCACCAGGCATGTTTAAAGAAATTTCAGGCTTAAAAGACCATTCATAATGTGCATTTGTTTGGGAAAACTACCACCTTTTGGCAACTATTCATAAATAACTCTTTAAAGTAGAGAGGAAAAAAAGAATTCTGCTGTTTGTACTTGGTATATTTTTCTGCCAATAGTTGCTATACTCATAAACACCTGATTTGAAGTTAAATGAAAGGGGAAAAAAACCTTAGAAGACTTATAGCTAATCATAATCAAAAAAGATAAAAACTAACCTAATAAACTGAAAGTTAAAAGGAAAATCAATTCATTTCTTCTAATACCCATATTCATGTAAATTCTAAACAAATTTTCATATTTTTATAGAATTCTTAAATGCTTCTGATAATAATTCTTAAATGCTTCTAACTTTTCATTAAAATGTACATTTATTCTTTATCATAATCATCTCTTTTTTTCCTATAATTTTAATAAACATTTGATAGTCTAACCAACAATGTGTTACTGTGCTTATTTTGCCGTAGCCTCTCTCACATTCATTCTTGTTTTTGTCATCCTTGTTTTTTCTATCTTTACCAACCTGATAGATTTGAAATAGAAATTCAGAGTTTGTTTATTGTATCTTTCTCTAATTAGTAATGATTTGAAGAATTTTTATATGATCACTAATAGTTTATATCTTCCTCTAAAAACTGCCTAGTAATATTCTTTGATAGTTTACATATTGAGGAATGGCTCCTATTCTTATGTATTTGACTCATACAGCTGGTGCATTGGAGCTACTTCCCACAGGCTCTATAAAGTCAAAGTTAAAATTTTAATTGTGAGCATTTGCATTTTAGAAATTGCCAAATGCCACAAATCAAGGCTTGATGTATTATTTTGTTGATTGTCTAGACTTAAGAAAATGATATAGAAAATGTTAAACTTAAAAGTATGTCATGAGCCATACCCTCCTGCCCTCTGAAGTTTCAGTTGTTAAATATTTACCAGCATAGCCTTATTCATACCTACAGTCAAGAAACCAAGTGGAAAAATATTATATAATTTATTATAAGAAGCCATTTTAATTAATGTTTTTTGGCACAAGGACATTCAATTCAACAGAAGGTCCTACAATCAAACTATATGGAATAAATGCTTATGTTGTTAGTTCTCTACTATGAACTTTAAAAAAATTTGCCCTTGATTTATATGGTCATCTATTAGAGATGGGGATATGAGTAATATTAAGATGAAGCAACTAGATTTCCTACCACTATTAGTTCTTGGCTCATATAACTAATTTCTTCGTTATTTTCTCTTCTCCCTCGCCAAAGTAAAGTAAACCTATGGATAACCAGAAAGCAAATGAGCACAACCAGTTGTTTACAGATGATATTTTTTCACCCAAGGAAAGCCAATAACAGTGCCTCTCCTATAACTGTTTCTATACTTCATTTGTTCTTTAAACTGTATATAAAATACTTCAAATAGGGTCAAGCTTAGGGGGGCAATAATAAAAAATTTACTATAATTTTTAAGTACTATGGCCCTGTGAGTAAGCAATGTATCAATTGTTGATGTGGAGAAGTATGTTTAGAGCTGGAAAAGCTTGAGCTGGGAAGGGGATCTATAATTTTACTTCCCATGTAATTTGAGTTATTAAAAAAAAAAAAAGCCTTTAACATCCCGAGATTCATTATATACTTGAGCTTCTAGCTTGTGACCTTTCTAACCTCATTCAGACTAATGAACACAGAATGAGTGTAACTTTGGTCAGAACAGCTGCAAAGCTTCTTCATGCCAAAGTAGTGATGAAAAAAATGGAGTCATACCATAAGTAAAAGCAAGAAAAGATGAAAGATCCGAAGAAAACTATCTTACTCATTGGGTAGATACCTCAATGGAAAAGTTATCTGAGGATATGGGTGAGTCTCACAGAATAAAAAGATCCAGATAGCTTGTGAATCTGTACAATTTGAGACCGACTCTACATTGATGAGATCATAGAACTGCTGATGTATTCATATGACATGGAGAAACTTATTACACAAGGTGTTGAGAAATCTGAGAGGGATCAATTATAGATTGAGTGATGGAGAGGGAATCAGGGAAGACATAGTGGAGGATATGGCACTTGAGTCGGTCTTTTGAAGGAAGAGAAATATTTCAACAAGCTGCAATAGAGAGATTACATTTGGCACAGGGGAAAAGGGTTAAAAATATTATGGAAATTGAAATCATAAAACAGAAAGATAACAATAAGGGAAAATGATTTGTCTATAACTACCATGTATGAAAGTGTTAAGTGGCAGTACCAGTAAATAGCTGGCACTTAGCTAGCACTTTTAGATTTGCAATGCACTTCACATAATCTTACTTAATGCTTACAACAACCCTAAGAAGTTGGTACTAAATGAATGAATATGTACAAAGCACAAAAAGAAAAAGTGAGCCCCACTCTTAAAGAGAACCCAGTCTAATGGTGGTAGTAACACACAAAAGGCAAGAATGCAAGTTAAAAGGAAATATTTGAGTCATTTTTACTGAGTTATTTATAGTTATTTTTATAGCTAGTATCCCAAAAAGAACAAAGGTGAAAAGGAACTATTTGTACAAAAATATTTATAGCAGCTCTTATTGGGAGTATGGTGCTTCTGTATTTGGGCCTGTTACGGAGATGGCCCAAGATCCTTAGATGGTAAATGGATTTAAACTGAGTGAGGAATGGGATGCCTGGATGGCCACCAAGGTATGCTGGCAACCACCAGGGCTTATAAATGTTTGTCTCAGCTGAGCATCTGACCCCACCTAAGTGGGCACCTAAGTGCCCAAGCCAAAGTGATGGAGTGAGAAGCTGTATATTAATTCACACAGTCCTCTGATTACTTGGCTTGGGTAGAGTTAATGGATAAGGGTTTATAATGAGGTTAATTGCTAATAAGGTCGGATAACACTGTTGACTGTGTTATTGCTCAAAACATGGTGGGGTGTCTAGATGGAAGGATAGACTGAGATGGAAGGATAAGCTGGGCCTGATAAGCTGGCCCAAGATCCTCAGGTGGTAAATGGATCTAGGCTGAGTGGGATAGTGATGCCTGGATAGCCACCAAGGTGTGCTGGTAACCACCAAGGCTTATGGATGATCAACTCAGCTAACTAGCCCCACTAACAGTGCCTAAGCCAAAGTTATTAAGGGAGAAGTTGTATATGTTGTTCAACAGCCTCTCTGGTTCCTTGGCTTGCAGTTAGGTTAAATGATAAAGGTTGGTAATAGGGCTTGTTGTTGGTATTTGAATGGATAATGCAAACTGACCGCAATGTTGGTAATCCCCTTTCCCCTTTGGCTGTAGTTATTCACTTGCCCCTTAGAATGAATGCCAGTCTTCACTTGAATCAAGTTTGAATGGGATTTAATGCTTTGGGTAAGGGTTCAGGACACCGAAAGAGGTGTTGGGAATGACTATGTTAGTCTAATGAAGGTTAAAGCAATCTAATCAATGAGCAACAAGTTGGTATTTGGCTGGAGATTCTTCTCCCCTCACAGACCCTGGTAAGACCCATCCATGTAGACCAAAGGAAAGGAAGGGGTAATGATAATCTTCTTGACAGCTGTGTTGTGGTTATCTCTCAGCTCTGTTTAGTAATAAGTGAATGAACCTCTAGTGGCAATAAGGTATGGATGCTGGATCTGCAGGTCTATAGGCCTCCCCACCCTTCACCACCCTCTGCCCTCTAGAAATTCCCTTCTCCAGACTGAGACCAAGAATGGCTGAACCCCTGGGCTTTTATAGAGGTGGTCCCAACTGTCTTTTGCCCTTGGCTCATGCCATCTGGGTAAATTCCAAGTTCTATAACCAACGATCTGTCACTCAAGCTGATCTCCATCTTTTTCACTACAACTGTGACTTAAACAAATATTTCCCTTTCCCCTTAGATGTAGCTATTGAATTGCTCCTTAGAATGACACCAGTCTTCACTTGAATCAGTTCAAGGCTTTAATTCTAATAAACTCTAAAGGGGTAGGATCCAGGATAAAGAAAGTGGTGTTGGGGGTGGCTATGCTAAACTATGGGTGTTAGAGTTGGCTAATCAATCACTAATCAAGTTGGCAGCTGGCCGGAGAGGTTCCTCTCCCTCTCAGACCCTAGTCAGGCCTGGCCATGGCCTTGACCAGGTAAATGAGGGTTTGTGATGTTCTTTTTGATGATAGATGTTAGCTGTATATCTCTCAGCCCTATCCAGCAAAAGTTGAATTGATATTTGAGGCAATAAGGTACAGATGCTAGTGTTGTAAGTCTATAGGCCTACCCACTCACCATCGAGGCCCTTCTCAAGAATCAGACCCATGAGAGGCTCAGCCCCTAGGTTGTTATAGTAGTGGCAGCAACTATCTTTTGCCCCTGGCTCATGCCATCTGGGTAAGTTCCAAATTCTAAAACTGTCGGTTGTCACTCAAGTTGGTGTCCATCTTCTTTCCAGAGGTTGCTATAACACAGCTCTTTTTGTAGTAGTAAAGAACAGAATGGTTGAACAAGTTGTGGTAGATGATTGCCAAACAGGATAATTTCAGAAAAATGTGTAAAGACTTATATAAACTGATGCAAAATGAAGTGAGTAGAACTAGGAGAATACTGTATATAGTAATGGCAATGTTGTAAAAGGATAAACCTAACTGTTATTAGCAATGCAATGATCTAAGACAACTCCAAAGGCTTCACAATGAAAAAATGCCATATCCACTGCCACAAAAGAAACTTCTGGAAGCTGAATGCAAAACAAAGTATTTCACTCTATGTACTTCATGAGTGTTTTTCTTGTATGTGATATGTGTCTTCTTTGACAATATGATGAATATGAAAATACAGGGTGCATGACTATACATATATTATCCATATCTGATTGTTTGTTGATTCAGGAAAGGGGGAAGGGAGGGAAAGAGAATCTGGATCATAAAAAGTAAGAAAACAAATGTTAAAAATTAAAAAAATAATTTAAAAAACAGTATTGGGGGGATAAAAGACCATAGGTAGGCAATGTAGCTCCTCAGCTACGAGGGCTTCCCTGCTCTGTTGATGTCAGCGGGTTGGCAGTTAGTACTGGTGGTAGCAGGGATGGCTATGAAGAGCAGCCTGGAAGAGGAAACTGAGACTCATAGGCATATGAGCAGTGGTGGAGATGAGAGCTGAATCAAGTTCATTCTGACTTCAAATATAAAAACTTATTTACTTAATATGCTGTTTCTACAAATGGCATAAGGCTGAAAAAAGTAGCCTGAGTTTTTATGGAGATCTTCAAATTCAAAAATTTTAATGCTTGTATACAGAAAGATATAGAAAGGAACCAATTCTACTACTAATTCTATATGTGACATTGGACAAATTCCCATCCAAGCTACTAGAAGAGCTGCAAAGAAGTGTTCCTGAGCCTGGCCAGGAGCTGTATGGGGCATGACATTACATAAAACTTAGGCTAAAAAGCTTGGATCAAGAACTGAGAGTTGGTGGTTCCGCTGATTGAGAGAGACTGGATAGGTACATGGAGAGCTAGAGCAAGAGATTAAATAATGACAACAGAGGAAAGCAACCAAATAGGGAGAAAGAAACTTTGCCCTTCAATTTGCTCCTCAAATCTACTCACAAACCCTATATTTTACCTCTAAGTTGTTGCATTTTGTGTTTCAAAATGGTGTGAGATCCAAGAAAACTGCCCTGACATTCGAGAACAAGAGGGAAAAGTGGAAATTGAAAGAATCCACAGATCACCTCCTACAATTTAATCCACAACTGACAACTTCCATGAATATTATAGCCAAATTCAGAAACTCCCAGCCTAAGGAAAAAATATTACAAGCTGCTAAGAAGAAGTCATTCAATTACCAGGGAACCACAGTTAGGATAACACAGAATTTGGCTGAATCTACATTAAAGGACTGGAAGGCATGGAACAAAGAACTGGGTCTACAACCAAGAATCAATGATCCAACAAAACTGACTACATAAAGAAAAAAATGGACTTAAACAAAGAATTTGCTGCCCAAACACAGAATTCAAGAGAATCACCATAAGGTAATTAAGAGAGTGGCGGGGGTTGGGGGTGGGTGGGTGGGTGTTAGAAGAGATCTTTTCTTTAAGGGATCCAATCAGTTCAATCAATTTATGTTCCTACAAGAAAAGAAGATATTGGAAAATATTAAAAATTGTTATTATGAACAGGGTAGATAGAAGAAGTTTACTTAGAGGGAACAGTGACAAACTGTATAGGATGAAATGTCAAGATATATACATATATGTATGTATTTATGTATGTATGTATAAATATATACATAATTAGAGGGGAAAAAGAGATAATATTAAGAAAAGTGGGAAAACAAACAAAATGGAGTAAATTTATATTCCATAAAGAAGCAAATGGGGCGAACAGGGGAGAATAACAATACACTGGAAGGGTAAAGAGGTTGGAGAGAGGAAATATTTAATACTTAAGTGCATTGAACTCAACCTAAAGAGGGAAGATCAGATCCATTGGGGCAGTGAATTGATTCATGCCCTATAGAGAAGTAGAAGGGTAACAAAAGGACTGGTGGGGAGGGAAGCAACACTAGGAAGGGAGAGGGCAGGGTGGGGATGGGGGTGGGGTAAAAAAGACCCTAAAGAAGAATAAGAGGGGAATAAGAAGGCAGAGGGGAGAAAGGGAAGTAAAATAAGGGAGGGGATTAGGGGAACTAATTAAAAACAAAACACTGGTATAGAAGGAAATAGTGAAAGAAGAAAGGACAGGACAAGGAGAGAGAATCAAAATGTCTGGGAATACACAGTTGATAATTATAACTATGAATGTGAATGCGATGAACTGGCCCATAAAACAGAAGCAAATAGCAGAGTGGATTAGAAACCAAAATCCTACCATATGTTGTCCACAATAAACACACATGAGACAGGCAGACATACATAGAGTAAAAATGAAAGGATGGAGCAAAATCAAAGTGGTGTGAGAATTGGGTCTATGGAAAGGAGATGGTGGAAAGTAGTAGCACTAAAATGAAGATAGGACATAACTACTGAGTGATTAAGGGAGCTTTTTATAATATAAGCCCTTGAAAAAATTTATCCCATATTCTATAACTTTTTCCTTGATGAATGGGTAGAAAGCAAATACCTCTGGAAACTATATATATGAACTAAAAACAAAGAAAATTCAGATGTTATTATGTCTGAGCTCTGGATGGAACTGAACAATTATCTGAATTTTTATTAAGAGGCCCCTAAAGACAGAACCTGGTCCACATGAGGTCAGAACTGTGAGTCTGAGTCATGGGTTGCATAAGAATATTTGTTTAAATTCATATAAGAAGGAAACAAGGTAAGCACTTTTATTTTAAATTTGTACTTTAAATATTTCACATATTGTATTAATTTACATTAACATTTTAATTCATATTATAATAATATAAATTTAATTAATTCAAATGAAAAGCCATATACCAAAACAGATTGGTAGAAAGTGTACATTTTTGAGCTAAGAAAAGTGAATAATTCTCTTGGGAATCATCTAGTGATCACCTCAGTCAGTGCTAGTATTTTTTTTAATACCATCTAGTTAGGTAGTAGTGTTTTGAAATTTAACGTAAAGAATAAGTGGATGAAATACATGCTATTTTACTCTGAATTTTACAAAACATATCAAAATGTATAAATAAAAATATTCATTTTAATAATATATGTCATAAAATCTAGTCCCTGGAAAACAGAATTCCATTTGGAGTATGGAAAAATGACAAAAAAAAAAAAGGAAGGTATTCAGAGTAAAAAGGGCAAAAATGATTTTAAAAATAGAAGGATTTTCTTGCAAGAGAAGATTAAATAAGTAACATGTGGAATTTAGAGAAGTGATGACTAAAAGAGACATTATATGATAACATTTTATAAATATTTGGGCTATGGAACAGAAAGGAAGGAGCTCTAGAGGAGGGTGTAAAAAAGATAACTAGCAATAATTAAATTACTGTAAATACGGAAGTGAAAATTCAGTTAAAACATACATAAACAATAAAATTTTCCTAGTCAAAGAAAATAGAAAATGTAGTATAATCTTATCTGTGAAAGTGGGCATAAGTTTAGATGAAGGGGAGAGAAGGAATGGTTGACAAACTGTGAAATTTTAAAGATGTCTGGATAGAGTTGCAAAGAAACTACTGTATCTCTAGGCCCACTGGAATTCTGGCTATTACCAATTTCTCCAAAAGCAGAAGAAATTTTAAAGTCCTCTGACAAGAGAACAGAATGATCAAGCCACTATAATTATTAAGTCTTGTTTTGAAGAAGGCTGAAAAATAACATCCAAACATCTTTTGTATTAATATATTGATTAACCAGTAAAGAAAAAAATTAAATCATTGAACAGTTCTAAGAAACATTAGTGCTATCCTAGGAATAAAGGGGGGAAGAGAATAAAGACAGAAAGAAACCAAATACATGACATCTAACAATTTCTTGACTTTTCTGAATGTTAATTCCATCCTTTAAAAGTTGGAGAAACCAACAAGAATAAAGTCGATTCTATATTTCATTCTTAATAACATGGAAAATGAAGGTTTCTATAGACATATGATGAAGATTTTGAGTAGAAATATTCCCTGAGAATTTGTGATTTAAAATGAAAAGAGAGTTAATTATGGGCTTGGCATGCATCCCAATATCTGGGGAGAACAGATTTCATAAAATGTAGAGGAAGTTCAAGCTTTAGATTCCCACAATCTAAAATTCTATCTAGGAAAAATCAAGTTCTCAAAAGGTATGAAAAACTTTCAAGAATTAAATTGTGACATTAAAGTTCTTCATAACCTACTCTCCTCCAACTCTTCCAGTCTTCTTATGCCCTACAACCTCCCCCCAACCTTCAACATATTCAATTTAGTGCCATTAGCTTCCTTGTTATTTCATGAATAAGGCACTCCTCTCAGCTACAGGAATGTTCTCTGGCTGCCTCCCATTAATGAAGTGCTCTTTCCTCATTTCTGCCTCCTAACTTCCCTTGCTTCCATTATGTCCCAAATAAAATCCCCCTTTTTCTAGGAAGCCTTTCTCAATTCCTCTTACTTCTACTGCCTTCCTATTTATCCTGTATATAGGTTTTTTCCTTTATATTTGGTTGCTTGTTGTCTCCCCTATAAGATTGTGAACTCTTCATGGGGAGGGACTGTCTTTTACCTATATTTGTATCCCAGGCCCTTAGCACATAGTATATATTTTGTAAATCCTTAATGACTTACTGATTGACAACAAAAGACAACAATTGCAGTGAGAAAGAAAAGGGAGTTGTCTGAAGAAAGTGATAAAGGTCAACAACACTCACTAGCTAATTTAGATATTTAAAATGCAGAGAAATTAGAACTAATGGCAGATGAATATAAATAATAATAAAAAACTTAAAATAAATAATAAATATGTAAATTTAAAAAAGATAAATTATATCAAAGTGTTAGAAGTGATGAAGCTTAGAATGCACTAAGGATAGTGAGGGCAGCAAAGGATGTCAAAAAGGGTTTCTGAAGACATTTCAAGAAGAGGATAGTCGAAGTAGGCATAAAATTCTTGCTTAGGGTGGATAGATCATTGATAACTGGAGAGAAAAAGTAGAGTTTCTCAATTCTTATGTTTCTTCTGTTTTCTTATCTATAGATGGGAAAGTTTGGGGGAAAATGGCTAATACAGAACTGAAACCACTTCAAATAAGGATTAGTAAGAGAAGACATAGTAGCCCTTTACGAATTCACATAAACCCTGTGGAGACATGAGCTGCCTCTTTATGGGCTATAGCCAGTCAATGAAGAACAAAAAATCAAAGCTCTTACTACCAAAGCCCTTGGAACTTTCAAGTCTTCAATATCCAAAATGGATATGGTATTTTTAATGGAAACAATGCCAAAGACAGTATAACCATTTACCTTGCCAACACAATGTGAGTACTATTAGCCCTTTCCATCTGAAAACTGAAACCAGTTATGTGCTTATCACCCTGCCCCTTCCCCTCCATTAAAATATAAATAAGGGTCCATATATATATATGTGTGTGTGTATACATATATATAAAATATAAATATTTTTTCCAAATATAAATAAAAAAGGTCCATTCCTTTGCGTATTTTCAGTGCTTAGCACAGGGCATTGTACAGGGAAAGCATTGAATGCTTTTTTCTTTAAATTCCTTAGTGATTTCAAAGCAGTATGATTCAATGGAAAAGATATTGGATTTGAAGTCTAATGTCCATGGTTTAAATCCTTGATCTGTCATTTACCATGGGAAAGTCATTCAACCTTTGTAGATCTCAATTTCTTCATTTGTAAAATGAAAGGAGTTAGACTTTTAATGTCCTTTCAATCTGGAAATCCATGATCCTATCAATTAAAGGTTTCTATGTTATGAAACTTGCCAAGATCTTTACTCAGGTTTATATTGCCTATCAATGACTTAGAAACAGGCATAGATGATATACCTATCAAAATTGAAAAATGGTACAAAATTATAAGGAACATCTAACGTGTTGGATTAACTGATTATAAAACAAACATTTATTAAACACCTACTATGTAATGTGCCAGGCATCGTGCTAAATTCTGGGGATAGAAAAAGAGGCAAAAGACAGTTATTGACCACAGGGAACTAAATATAGTTACATAGAAAGCTATAAGTCAGTATCCCAAAATACATGGCTAAACCCATGGGCTAGAGTATTAGAATGCAAATTAAAGCTGCCCAAGTGTTGCTTGTGAAAGAAACTGGGGAAGGGGGTTATAGAACAGGGAAGAGGCTTATTGGTGGGTTCATAAAATTTATTCCTAAATCATTAGACTACAGTTTTGAACATTTTTAAAGTACAAACTCAAAAGACACATCCCCAAATCCTCAAAATACTTTGTATAGTAAAGACATTGGTTGCTTCTTATAGTAAAGACATAAGTTGTTTTAGTCACACTCAGCCAAAGGTAATTAAGAGACCATTGCATTTTCAATGGGGTAGGACAATATTTTCCTGCAAGGGATACTATCTTGAAGAAACTGTTTACTAACTCCTACTGGGGAGAGGGTGAGGGAAGCAACCCAGCTGAGCTGTGACACTGGGTCCTTGGCATATGTGCCCATAGAGAGGTCTATGCATGCCATATTTGGCACATGTGCCATAGGTTTGCCATCACGGACCTAGGATTTTGATGGACTTCAGGCTCAACAGTGAGTTCCCCGTCACTGCAGAGTTTTGAGTTGAAGCTAGAGAACATTTATTAAATAAATATTAAGGGGGAATCATTTAAAATATAAGTTGAACTAGATGGATGCTTAGGCCCTCTCCCAATTTCAAATTCTGATTCTAGGACTTTGAGTTACAGAGTTGTCCATCTACATACATGAGGGAAGGAGGGAGTCTTCAAAATGGGAATTCTTTGCATGAACCGAGGAATAGGTCCAAAATAAGAGAGTAAAAAAAAAAAACGTGATCATTGGATCCTCAAAGGAAATGACAACCTTTGGATGTTAGAGGGGAGTAGTGGTGTTAATCTGTTGTTCATCAGTTTTGGCATGCACATCATTGCCCTATTGTGTTCATGTTGCTCAAGTTTGATATTCCCTTAAATATTTTTTTAAAACACTTAAAAAATATCACTTAAATCAGTGCTTCCCAAAAGATCTCAAACAATAAATCTTTAAAGGTCAACTTAACTTAAAAGTTCTCTAAAGTGATTATTAATATGATATCTGAGTATTACTCTCTTGTTATCAGGGATCCCCAGAGGATAGAAGCATTGCTTTCTCTGCTCCTACTATGGCTTCTCAGAAACTGTACCATCAGGAAACTTCACTGTCTACCATCCCTTTGATAATTATAATATTAAGGGAAATGTTTTTTTCCAAATAGATCTTTTTAATAGAAAGACTGAAAAGTATAATTGAAATAATAACAGAAAGTCAAAATTAGTTACTCTGTACATATACACATTATATAAATGGCTATTGATGATCATTATTTAATAGTGGTTACACAAACCATGTAATTTTCATAGCAATGATATAAGAATAGCTCACATTTAAGTAGTTCTTAATTTGTTAGCAAAGCACTTCTTCACAATAACTCTGTGAGACAGATGGTACAAATTTTTTCTCAATTTAAAAATTGACCTATATTCTTTGATATATCTATGGTCTAATTAGCATGGGTGCTCTATTCACTAGTAAAGGCCATGACCTTTTACTTTCTTTCTGTAAATCCTCCAATGGAACACTACAGGTCTAAAATAACACTCATCTTTTCTCCTAAACGCTCTCCTTCCCTATTAGTGAAGAGGACAATACCATCTTTCTAGTCCCTCAGGCTCCAACACCAGGAGTCATCCAGGAATCCTCACTATCTCTTACCCCACTCACCCATATCCAAGTTGTTGCCAAGGCCTGTTGACTTCACCTTTGAAACATCTCTCAATTATTCCCTGTTTTCTCTTCTGACATTGCTACTCACTATAGTGCAGGTCCTCTTCATGTCATCCTGGACTACTGCAATAACTTGCAATAATCTACATGCTTCAAGTCTCTCTCGACTCCAATCCATCCTCCATTCAAGCAGTAAAATGATTCCCGAAATGGAAGGTCCAATCACATCAGATTTACTGAATAAACTCTAGTGGCTTTCTCTTGCCTACAGGATTAAATGCAAAATTCTGTTTGGCTTTCAATCAAAATTCTTTTTTTTTGACCTTCATAACCTAGCAGCCTCCTACCTTTTTAGCCTTATTACACCTTGCTCCCTTGCACATTGTCTTTGATTCAGGGGCACTGGCCGCCTAGATTCCATGAATAAGATACTTAAAATCTCCACTCTAGACATTCTCTCCAGCCATTCTCCATGCCTAGAATACTCTTCTTCCTCTGATCTAACTACTGATCTCCCTGGCTTCCTTGAAGACCTAGTTAAAATTGTAAATTTGTAAATTGTAAAATTGTAACTTTTATAAGAGGCCTTCTCTGACTGATTCCTCTTAATTTTCATACCTTCCTTTTGTTAATTATCTTTTATTTATTTTGTATTTACCTTGCTTTGTAAATGTTTGTTTGCATGCTGTCTCCCCCATTATACTTTAAGCTCTTTGAGGGCAGGGACTGCCTTTTGCTTCTTTTTTTTTACTCTTACTGCTTAACACAGAGCCTGGCATACAGAAGAGGCTTAATAAATATTTATTGATTAGTTGATTAGTCATACAGCTAAGCCAGAAGCCTTTATATCTCCTATACTGAGCTGCCTTTTGTAATAAAAATACAATTTGTAAAAACATAAACTATAGGAAAATACTCTGAATCCAATTAAACTACCTGGAAGATTGACTTTAGAAGGGGAGAGAGACTTTATTTATCTAAAAATTAGAGTTACTGTTTCCAAATCATGAACTGCTTCAATTGTTTTTTTTCAAATGCAAGCAATCACACCCCAATTCTTAAGTGAGAATAACTGGGCCAGACTGTCTTGAGCTCTCCCAGAGTATGTGTCAAGGGTAAATGAACACTGTCTACAAACTTAATTATAAAACAGATGATGTCATTCTGTATTCAAAACCAGAAGGGGCACTTCAATCCTGGTGGGTTTAAAGAGAACACCTGGCTCTTCCATATAAACGGAAGGGCATTGTGTAAGACCTGTAATGCTTTACTGAACTCCCACATGACTTCATGCTGTAGTTTCACAAGGTACAGCTAGATTTTCTTTCCACTGAAATTTAGGTCTACAATGCTCATCAAAAAATTAACACTATCATTATAGAAGCATAAATAAAACAATGAGCTGTTAGTTATTGGTTTACTTGTTTCTTGACACTCTTCTATAAATGTTAACCAGACTGACACATACCAATTACTTAGTAATACTGGTCTGGTCACTAACTAAATCCCAAAAGAAAAGTTGGATCTGGCTACCATAAGTAAATGAAAACAATCTTTTCATTTAAGATTTCATTTAAGCATTCAACTTTCTAAACATTAAAACTTTCCTAAAACATTAAAATATTTATTATAAATTCTCATTTCACTTAAAGGGAAACTTCAAAAGGTACTTATCTAATCACCCTGAAATCTACTGCAATTCTATATAATCAGCAATGACCTTGAATACTCATTGCTGGTTAAAAGCAACATCACTAGGTGGATTTTACATTTGTCTCTTTAAAGATTTCTATTCCTATAAATAAAACTGAGTAAGAGTGAAAATTTATTATTCTACTTTGTCCAACACTTGCCCAAGGGATCTTATGGAACATTTGAGTTCAC
This sequence comes from Gracilinanus agilis, assembly GCF_016433145.1. Classification (NCBI taxonomy): domain Eukaryota; kingdom Metazoa; phylum Chordata; class Mammalia; order Didelphimorphia; family Didelphidae; genus Gracilinanus; species Gracilinanus agilis. Next base: position 620,910,593 of record NC_058130.1, read on the forward strand.
CAGAGAATTGGACTCAGATTTGCGGGGAGTAACTAGGGAAAGGCTTCTTTTAAATGGTACTTTGAATTTTATTTGATAGGAAATTAGTACAGAACTCTCAGGGTACTACTCTTGAATACACTACTTGAATAAATAGTTTTTCTTATCAATCACCAATATGCAAAATAAATTGTGATTTTAAACTTAGTAAATTGGAAACCTTGCATTTTGTGGTAGGGACATATTGAAATGATTCTTCAAAATCTATAATTATGAGTTATTTTTAATAAAATTTCTGATAACAGGGAATTGACTTTCTATTTATCCATTATTTTTAAACAATGACAAAATCCTTAGCAACTGAAAAATGCCACCGTCTAAAATCAAGATCATCAACCTTAAAATGTTAGATTGGCTAAAAGTATAAATACTGTGTTTAAACTGATAAATATAATTTCTTATAAAGACCATATCTAAGAAAATGCACTATATTCATATACTTTTAAAATATCTCTATCTAAAAAGTGGGTATAGACTATCAATTTATGGTAATTTCAAATTTTTTATTTTGGGTATGCTTTAAATACCTAGGTATATTTTAAGCATAATTACTACAAAATGATTTAAGAAAACTACGTCCAGTTTTCTCTCACACTACAAATATGTTCATTACATTAATGAACTGAAATTGTTAATTTGCTTAAAATATATATATGTTTTATAATTCTTTACAAATGAATATTATATACCTGAAAGGGTTACTTTGATGGTTTCTATTATGCAATTGGAGGATTTTTCTTAATAAGTAGATAAACAGCATATTGAAAAGAAAACAATTTTAAAATTATATTCATATGCTTCTACACTTCATTGACTAAAAAGACAAATTACGCATGTAGTTTGATGAATTACAACTGATCATTTCCTCTAACATAATTGGTTTTAACTACATGTGGAGGCAGTAAGAATCCTAAGATTTCCCAAAAGCTCAGATTAGAGTAGAATGTATTACTTCTTGTGGAGAAAGAAATCAATAGTCTCATTATAAGTAATTAAAGGAAAGAATTTCCCATCACTCTGCTCAAAGATTCATCTAGCCTCTAATTTAATCCCATTCTCAAATATTGATGTTTCAGTGAAATTGGTCTAGTAGGTGCTCCTTATATAGACATTCCAACTCCATGATTCTGGACACTCCATGCCTCATGTTTATGATGTACTCAGACTTCCACCTTATAGAGCCCCCAGATATCATCATTTCCCTAATCTCTTAATTGAATATTTGGTGTTATCTTCAGCTCTTAGCTTTCTTCAATTTCTTATGTTTAATCAGTTGCTAAGTACTGTTGATTCTATTGTACCTCTGTGAAATCAGTTTATTTCTGTAGCTAAGAAACTAGGAAAGGCCCTTTTTAACATCCATTTGAACAACTACAACAGCATCCTAGCAGGGTTTTCCATTCCATCTCTATTTTTCCACTCCATCTCCATTCCGGGCACAATCCAGTCATCATAGTAAAGCCATTGTCCTAGAAGAAATATGTACAATATTTATAGACTACTAGAACAATTATCCTGCCCTATATAATTACATTTGGCTTTCCCAGGTAATCTTACTGTGTTTTCCAAAATACATGTTTTTCTGAACTCTTCAGCAATCCAAGACTCCGAAGTTTGAATAAATTAGCAGACACTCACTTTGCCATCTTGTTTGTTCTAAAAATGCTTGAAACATTTCATTCATTCTTAAAAATCAAAATAATTGTAAATAAACTAATGTTAATATTGAATGGCAGAATTCTTGCTTATTGGGAAATTGAGATTCTATTGATAGATTCATTTAAATAAAAGTCAATTTGTCAGAACTATTTTAGTAAAACTTCTGAACTGTTACTTCAGGCTTTTTAATATGCAGAAATATAGCATAGTGGTTTCCAATAACTTTTTACCATGTTCTCTTACTTTCCAAATTGAATCATTAGCCACATGGCCTGCTACACCACGGTTTAGTCTCTTAGGGATCCAAAGTTTGATAGAGTTGTTTGGTTTCATGAATACCTTGTCCTTTTAACTGAAAAGAGCACTATTCTAAAGATTTTTAGAGAGTTTGCCTTTGAACCTACCAGGGGAATTTTCAGCTCATGGGTAAAATCACTCAAGTGAACACAGAATCCTTCAAATAGTCCCTCAAAAAAAAAAAAAAAAAAAAAAAAGGCTGTAGAAAACATCAGATAGATCCACAAGTTCTGTTAACAACATTATACAATAACTCCAGATTAGGACTATTAGTAGATATTGTGACTTCATAATTGATCTCTCCAATTCACAAGATATGGGATTAGCCATTAGAATAACTGAGTTCCCATTCCAGGTTCACAACTGACTAGTCGGCCTGCATTTTATTTTATTATCTTATTTTTTAAAAAATCCTTACCTTTTGTCTTATGATCAATAATGGGTATTGGTTCCAACACAGAAGAGTGGTAAGGGCTAGGCAATGGGGATTAAATGACATGCTCAGGGTCACACAGCTAGGAAGTATCTGAGGTCAGATTTGAACCCAGGATCTACTGTCTCTAGGCCTGGCTCTCAATCCACTGAGCCACCCAGATGTCCCCTCAGCTAGTATTTTAAAGGAATTCTATATTAAATTCTCTCAAAAAGAGAAGAGGTCATTTGTAAATTATGAACTGAAGAATGTAAGTTTGGATTTTTCCATAATGGATTTTTTTTAAGTGAAGAAAATGTGTTGAAGAATTTGATCTTATTACCTTCGCAAAAAAACTTGACAGGCTGTTTTTGATGGAACTATGCATCTATAGTCAGAAGAATTGGCTTCACAGTTCAGCTCTTTCAGTCCACAAACATTTATTGTCTACTACATGCCAAGCATTATGATAAGTGCTAGAGATGCAGAAATGAATAAAAAAACAGTCCCTGCTCTCAAAGAGCTCTTAATCAAATGGGAAAGACAAAATAAATTATACACACACACACACACACACACACACACACACACACACACACACACACACACATATACATACACACATGAACAGGCTATATAAGGCTAAACAGGAAGTAATTAAGAGAGGTAAAAATTAATGGCCCAGTTCTGCCACTTACTAGCGACCTTGGGCAAGGTACAATTCAAACAGTTATCAAAACCTACCTTAGGGAGAAGAGCACTATGCTATGGAAAGATGAGGAGAGGAAATTTTATCAGAAATTGTCCCTGCCTTCACTTCTATAATGATATATACCTACAAATAATCAAAATAAAAAATAATTCACAAGTACATTAGAAAATTATATTTTTTTAAAAAAGAATGTGAAAAACGGAGAGAAAATGTTGTAACTAATTGGGGACATCAGAGAAGGCTTTGAGAAAGGAGTAGCAATTGTAATGGACCATAAAGGGACAGTTAGGAATTTAGTTAAGGGTAGGGTGGTATAATAGGAAAATGAGGAACTGGAGTCTTTTTTCCATTCTTAAATTTTCTTGGAGAACTTTGACTTGGTTTTATATTTATTTGGTTCATTTCATACTCCTGTAGAATGCATGCCCCTTGACAGCAGGTTATTTGTTATATTTAGCTTTTTATCTTTAGTCTTGCACATTATAGGCCCTTAAATATTTGAAACCTAGAATCAAATTCAAAGTCATCCCAGGTTAGCTGTCCCTATAAACTTTGCTTTGTCTCATTATCCTTGGCAAGTCTGGCAATTTTACCTCCCCCAAATTTCTCACATTTGTTCCCAACTCTCCACTCATATAGCCACCTCTCCGATGATGGCTTCGAATGCAATGCTTGATCTTGGTTTCTTCAAAGTCTAAGTGAGTTCAAAGTGCTCCACAGCATCCACTTCCACTGCCTTCATGGCCATTAGAACAAATTGTTTTCATCTGTCCTTTCTACCTGGGTAAGTCTTCACATGCCATTTGTCAGTGTACATATTGTGGCTCTTTAAAAGCAGAGCATTTGGGGGGGGGGGGTCTCCTGGGCTTAGTAGATCGCAATGCTTAGAACATATTAGGCTTTAATAAATATTTGTTGAATGAATTAAAGGAATTTTAACACAGAAAATGAATTGAACTAAGTCTTAGAAGTCGAAAAGGATCACATAATCAAGAAATCTGAGAGCTGGACTGGACCTCAACTACCACCCAGATCTTATAAGAAGATAGAGTAACATAAGCAGTTTGACTGGACTGTAGAGTTCATGGAGGGTTCTATGGAGAGTATCAATAAAAATGTATTAAGCACTTACTCTATGTGTCTGGCACCATTCTAAATGACATAGATCCAAAGACAAAACCAAACTTTCTGTACCAGAACTCCCAACCTAGGGTTCTGGGGCTCTACATTTAGATAAGCTCCAGCCATGCTTCACATTATTCTAAGTAATCTAATCCCAGCTACTTTGTCCTTTCTCACTCCATTCCTACTACCACCCATTTTCCAGTTTGGGAACCATACAGGTAAAAGGATTAAACCTGAGTTTTCTTTGGCATAGGGAACTCAAAGATAAGAAAACTCCCTTCTACTGAAGCCAGGCAATACTCTCTCTGAAACTTACAGTTTTAGGGATTTGGCTAGAGAACTAAGATGTTAAGTGGTTTTCTCCAGATGACAGTCAGTATCAAGATATAGAGGTGAGATTTAAACTTAAAACTTCTTCACTTTGGAGGTAGCTGACTTACTATACATGAAGTCCAAGATCACACAACTGAGTGATGCCAAATCCAAAATTAGCAGAGAGAGGCTGTCTCACTTCAAAGGCAATGCTTTCCACTCTGCCCCACTCTACCATCTTAATTTCTTAAAAATGCTTATTACATATTAGAAGAGATGAGGGGATGATAATGGGTCCTAAATTATAATAATAATACTCATTTCTGTACCAATTTTCTACCACTAGCTCAAAATGTTTTACAGATATTATCAAATTAATCTAGAAGTTCAACTGAAGGAGTGGGAAGGTATAATACAATGACGATTTAGTTGGGGAAAATATCCTATTCTGGTTTTCTCTGATTTGGGGTTATTGTAAAATTATAGTATGAATTGATTAAATATGAACCACAGTACTTATGATAACAAAAAAGTTTTTGGGTAATATGTCATTTGAAATTGTTGTAAGCCCTGGAAGACAACTCCCAGGACTCCCTGCTACAACTTCTCCTAAGGACTCCCACTTCCTTTGTGGGAGGTGTCAGAGAAAGTACAAAAGAGATAGTTTGGTGCCTTTTCCCTCTCTCTACCCTGGGGGCTCTGCTCTCTCTTACCTGGAGCTCTCTCTACTCTGGAGCTCTCTCTACCCAAGAGGGTCTGCTCTGGATCCCAGAGGCTCTCTCTCTTAGCGCCTTTTCTCTTTCTATCTATCTCCTAGTTTTTCCTAGACCTTCCCTTTTCTAATTAAAATAAAACCCAGCTATTTTAAACCCTAAAGTTGCTCTCTGATTATTCATTTGAGGGCTCTGGTCAATTTCCCCCCCCCACTGGGGGCTGGGACCACTACCTTCCTTTCCCTTCCTCTCTCCTTTCTCCCATCCATTCAATCCTCCTACTTGCATCCCTTCACCCCTTCACAGTTTATGGCAACCCAGATCCCTTCCTCTACCTTCCTCTCTCCTTTCTCCCATCAAACCTTCCTTCCTCCCTTCTTCCCTTTACCCCTTCACAGTAACTAAGAGTATGAAGGAGTCATTCCTTATGAGAAAGATTATAGTTCAAAAAAGAATCTTTTCCCTCTTTTACCAGAATCATTCTTTCTCCCATTTTACCCTTTTTGTCTTCCAGTTAAGATTCTGTACAACTAAAACAGGCTCACCCTTTTTTATGAGTTCAGTTTTAAGGATGATTTGGGGAGCTAAGTGGCATAGTGGATAGAGAGCTGGGTCTGGAGTCAGGAAGAAGGCCTAGGGGGAAATCTAGCTTCAGACACAATAGCTGTGTGATCCTGGGCAAGTCATTTAATGCTGCCATCCCAGAATCTTTGCTAAAAAAACCCCAAATGGGGTGATGAAGTGTCAGGAATAACTGAAATGCTGAACAACAACAACAAAATATAGATGGTTTGAGGGATTTTTAAAATGGATTAGCATTGTATTTGGGGCCAGAGAGTCTGGGTTAAAATCCCAACTTTGCTACTTATTCCCTTTTTAAGGGAATAATATCTATAGGGAGACCAGTATGGGTGTGTTTTGGGCAACTGTCAATCACTAAACCAGCCCTTAAGGAAGGGGAATGACTTAGGAAGTAGGTAAAACCAGATAACACTAAACTGAAGGAATGACAACTGCCATTGAGAGAGTCTACTCCAAGAAGTCACTTGTTGCATTCCATGTTTGGAATGTTCAGCCCTGTCAGCCCTTGCCTGCTTTTCTGCTTTCTACTCTTAAAATGCTATTTTCCTATTACACCTTAAAGGACCTTGGGCAAAAGAGAGATTATTTAGGACTTATTTCCCTTTTATGAAATAAAGGTATTGAACTAGATCACTATTTTAGCTATCCATTTTAGCTCTAAATCTAAATACTATATCTAAATAAAGTACATACATTACCTAGTTGTGATATAATTAGCATGGCACTTTATATCCATGAGCTTCAGTCTCCTCATTTACAAAACAAAGAGATTTTATTGGATAACCTCTAAAGTCCTACACAACTCTGATTATCTCTGTTAGTACTTTTTGTTGGCAAGTGTTTTCTGGCATGAGAGATGTGTTTGCCAAATTTTTTTGTTTATCTGATTAGGTTACAAAGAAAGGCTTTAGTTATAAAAAAGTGAGAAGAAAAATAAAGCATATAAACTCATATTTTTATACATAGGCAGATAGTGTTGTAGAGAAAATGCAAATTGTAACATTATAATATTGAAACAATATGTAAACAGAATAAAAATACCCAAGTAATAAACAATAATTGGACCCATTGAATCCAGTATAGCTTAACAAGATCCCCAAGGGACTAATTTTTCCTAAGGGAAGACAGCACAGGCTGAGTCATAATCCTTTTTAAAAGACTACCTAAATATATGTGGCAGGACAGGTGTCTCAGTTGTCATGTATGTTATATGCATAGCATACAAAAAAGAGAGATTCATTTAATCAGGCAAGGACTTAATCAAACCTGCAAAAACTGAAAAAGTAAGGCCAGAGCTACCTAGAGAAAACTGTGTTTGAGTCAGAAGTGAGGAAGTTTTACATTTTTCAACACTAAAGGGGAAAAAATAGAAGGAACAGAGTGGGCGGAGAATGGAAGAAATAACGCTGTCAACATGGAACGTGATTTCTTACTCAGACTAAAGGTATCAAAGGGATGAAGCCAATTACAGACGATGATTCATTGCGGTAAATGAAAGCCTATGGCACAGGTTTGCTTTGCCAACTTTCAACCTCGTCTGTCTTTTCTGAAAGTGGCAGTCAATAAATTGCCCAGAGCTTGACCTAATAATCTAATAAGCAGATTCAAGTTAAATTTTTAAGAATATCCTAGCAAAGGGACTAAAAGTGCTGAATTGTGGAAACATCCATGCTCTTCTTCCTGAGGCCAGTTGTCCAAGTGAGAGACCAAAAAGCAAAGGGCCCCACCAATGAAAACTGGCAGAACAGATCAACTCAAACTGGCAACAGTTTATTGCAGAGTGCCCTTTCACACAGTGCACTCATGACTTCCCTGCTTTTTCTTCAAGAATATGGCACCCTGGGAAGCCATTCCTCGGCTATATAACATCTAAACTAAGTACACCCTCACCTACAGACAACTATACATTAAGATTCAAAAAAACAGTGCTTCGAATTCCGGGTGTTCCAAACTTTGTGCTTTAAGGGTCAGGGAATATAAGTTAGTTTAGGTTTCCACTGACATATCAATTTACTAGAAAGAAGAATCCTATTAATTTTGGGTTCTATGAAGGAAGAACGAGAGGGAAAAAGAAGATGAAAATGAGCAAGCAAGAGAAATGTAATAATTGCAAAACAAAGTGTTTTTACATATGCAATACATTTCATATAAATAAGATATGAATGCTTATAATATATAACATGAATATATAGTAGAGCACAGTACCTAGCACACACTAAGTGCTTAATAGATGCTTATTTGTTAATTTGTTAAAAATTCAGTACATTAGCATTTATTTGCTTGTGACTCCAAATAATTATTGTAACTGATAAGACATGAAATTTAGAACATGGTATAATTAAACCTGGAACTTCTCACTTCTAAATTTCCTTGTCCATTCATTTTTAAAGTCATAGGAATTTCCCAAACAAGAAGTATATTCCCAAAATATAATAATTGTTTTTGTTGTTTAATATTTTTAGTAAATGGAGATGCAACATGGAACCAAATAACAAAGTGATAAGAAAGTGACCATTCAGAAACTATTGCCAGATAATATTAAAAAGTTTCTCAAGATTCCTTCCAGAACCATCGACCACATAAAATCCATATGAATTTGCATGTTTGTTCAATCTTAATAATATTAAAGGAAGCAAGACGCTAAAATTATTCTTTTAAAATAATATCTAAGAATTAAGTTTCATACTAAGCCATTCTATATATTGCATGCCCAAAAAAATCTTTTTTTTCATGGCAGCTTTAAAAAAGTACACACATTAAACATTTTGTCAACAAAGTCTGGAAATAATGTTTTATAGAAAGCCTTCCTGGTTAAGTCATTCTTCAAATTCAGCTCAAATTGTTCCAGATAATAACTAAAGCTAAAAACTTCCCCATCTTGTGAATGACTTAACTATCCTTAGCAAGGATCCAAGACAACTCCAAGAGAATCATGACAAGAAAAATTATTTATCATCAGAGAAGTAACTGATGGAGTCTGAATGCAGATTAAAGTATACCATTCTTCATTTTATCTCCTTCATGAGTTTCTTCTTTTATAAGTAATATGTGTCTTCTTTCACAACATGAATATGGAAATATGCATGGCATGAGATAGCATATATTTAATCTCTATCATATTACCTATCATCTCAAGGAGGGAGAAAGAGAGGGTAGAAAGGAGAGAATACAGATAGCAATATGTCAGAAAATGATTACTAAAAATTTTATCAACATGTAATCTAGAAAAATAAATGTAATTAAAATATGTTCAATCTTCCATTTGAAATATTCATTAATACTTCATATTTATTCAATTCAAATAAACAACTAGCCATTGTACCTACCATGTGCAGGGCACTATAAGAGGCCTAGAGAGACAAAGACAGAAATAAAAATTCTTCTCTTTTCTAAAAAAGTTACATTGTAAAGGGAAATACAAACAAAATTAATTGAAGATAATAATAAGAAGGCTGAGTGCCCTCACAACTACAGAGATCAGTATGAAAAAGGGTTTTCCAGAGGAGATGACAAAAGCTGAGCACTGCATAATAAGCATTTATTAAGCACTTAGTGTGTGCTAGGTACTGTGCTCTACTATATATTCACGTTATATATTATAAGCATTCATATCTAACAGGTAGATGAAAAGAAAGATTGCATTCCAGACATTAGGGGCAGCTTGTGTAAAAATTTGGAAACAGAAGGTGGAATGCAGAGTTTGGGAAATAGCAAATGGGCAAATTTTGCTGGAACAGAGAGTGTGTGAATGGGAGACTGAAATAAGCCTGGAAAGGTAAGCTGAAGGCAGAATAAGAAAGGCTTCAAATGCCAAGAAGAGAAGTTTGTTTTTTATTCTGAACTAAAGAGGGAAACTTTGAAGACTTTTGAACAGGGGAGGCATGTGGTTCAAAATTGCATTTTGGTAAGATTATTTTGGCAGGTGTGTGGAAGATGGTTTGGAAAGTAGAGGGACTGGAAACTGGATCCATTAAGAGAATATAGCAACAGTATAGGCTAAGGGTTTTAAAGAAATGGGTTGGTGGTTAGGTAAGTGGAAAGTGAAGAGAAGCTATGAGAATAGTTATAGAGATAAAACTGAGAAGATTTGGTAAAAGATTAGATCGATTAAAAACATGTTCTTATGGCTTTTACAATGGCTGCACAGTGCAAGTACAGCATTTCTTAGCATGGAAGATAAAAGGGAGGAATCCACCCATGACCTCAGGGAGAAACTTCATAATTTCCTAAATTTTTTTTTTTTTTTGCTTTAAAATCAAAAGGTTGTTTTGGGTGTCCAAAAGGGGTAGAGATCATTATTAATATTTGACACTAATCAAAAAGGGAAAAAAAAAGTTAGGAAAGAGGGCATGGGGAATGCTGGAGAGATGCAATAACCATTGTTTTTAAAATAGTAAATTTGAGAAGTTTAAGCGACATCCAGAAAAATATATCCAGTTGCCAGCTGGTGATATGAGAGAAAAATTAGGAATGGACACATTGAGAGTTGCCTGCAAACATAGCGAAGATAACTGAGTCCAGGGGAATGAATGAAATTGCTCAGTGAAGGTACAGGCAGAAGACAAAAGGGCCTAGGATTGAGCCATAGAAGACTACTCACTGTTAGAGGCAGTAAATGGATGATGATAAAGCCAAGAAGGTTGAGAGGTAGAAATCAGATACATAAGAGGAGAAATAAGGATTGACTGGTGTCACATAAGCCAAGGGACAAGAGACTATTCAGAAGGAAGGGACGTTTGATGATGTTAGAAGTAATGGAGAGGACAAGAAGTAAGAAGATAGAGAAGGCAATTCAATTTAGGAACCTACAGGCAACTAGGTGGTACTATGAATAAGAGTGCTGAGCCAGGAGTCAGGAAGACATGAGTTCAAATCCAGCCTCAGATACTGATTAGTTGTGTGGCTCTGAGCAAATCACTTTAACCAGTGTTTGCCTCAGTTTCTTTATCTGTAAAACAGAGATAAGAATAGCTCCTTCTTTGCATGGTTGTTGTAAAGATTAAATGAGATAAAAGTTGTAAAGTGCTTAGCATAGTGCCTGGCATATAGTAAGTATTGTATAAATGTTAGTTTTTTAAAAAAAAATTAGTAGTTGGAAGTTAGGTTTTTTTACTGTGGGAAAAGCAGTTTTAGTGGAGTGGAATAGGAGGAGGAGAGGGTCATTAACCAGACTGCAAGGATATGACAGGTGAGAGAGTGGAAAAGAAGTAGAGGCAATGGATTGTTTAGTTTGGTTATGAAGAGAGACAAGACACAGAATGATAGTTTGAGGGGATGAAAGGTCAAGAGAAGTTTGTTGGTTTTTTTCCTTATAAAAAATAAGGGTGACAAATATATTTATAAGCATTAGGAAAAGGCCCAGAAGATGAGGAAAGAATGGGGATGTGATAAAACTTCAAAGGAAGAGCTTCTAGAGGTCAGCGATAGGAAAGAATCAAAGGTATAAGTAGAGGGTTTGGTCGTCTTGGCAAGAACGGACCATTTCATCAGACTCAAACAGAAGAGAGAAATTTAATAATGTAAAGTCATTATGGCATATAAAAAAAGGGGGACAACATGAAGTTAAGAACATTATATTTATAATTAAATAACAATTTCTGTTACTGTTCAGTCATTTTTCAGGTATGCCCCAACTCTTCATGACCCCATTTGGGGTTTTCTTGGCACAGATACTGTAGTGGTTTGTCATTTCCTTCTTCAGTTCATTTTACAGATGAGGAAGTAAGGAAAACAGGGATAGTTGACTTGCCCAGGGTCATACAACTAGTAAGTGTCTGAGGCTAGTTCTGTTGTGTCCAATTCTTTGGGTCCCCGTGGATCATAGCATGGCAGGCCCTTCTATACTCCTTTATCTTTCAAAGTCCATGTGTTATTTGGAATTTTTGTAAGCCTTGGGAGACTACAACTCCCAGGACTGCCTTCTACAACTTCCCCTACAACTCCCACTTCCTTTGTGGAAGGTGTCAGAGAAAGTATAAAAAAGAAAGCTTGGCACATTTTCTCTCTCTCTCTCTCTACCCTGGAGGCTCTCTCTACCCTGGAGGGTCTGCTCTCCAGCCCAGAGGCTCTTGGATCCTGAGCTCTCTCTCTTGGCGCCTTTTCCCTTTCTATCTACCTCCTAGTTTTTTTCTAGACCTTTCTAATTTAAATAAAACCTGGCTACTCTAAACCCTAAAGTTGCTCTCAGATCTTTTATTTGAGCGCGGAAGAACTCTGGTCAATCCTAACTTCATCCCTTCACCCCACCTCACATCCAAAATAAAAATAATAGGTAACATTTATATAGCAGTTTAAGATTTGCGAAGCACTTTACAAATGTTATCTCATTTTATGATCAGAATAAATTCTAAGAAGTAGGCACTATTAATCAAATTTTACAAATGAAGAAACTAAGGCAGTCACAGATTAAGTGACTTGCACAGGGACATATAGGTAGAAAATATCTGAGGCTAGATCTCTATCCATGAAGGATCAAATGAGATGAGAAATATCTAAAGCAACTAACAATGCCTGATATGTGGGAGGGTTAATATAACAACTTATTCCTCCTTTCTCATCTTTCACTGAACTCTATACCTAAGAAAGAGGGAAAAAAGGATGGTATAAGTAGTTTAAGCAGAGGGGGGAAAATTCATTATTTAAAATACTTGGAAACTCATAATATTAAAATTTCACCTGTGAAATTAATTAAAGGAAACAGTGGTACTCAAAGACCTGATGTTGATTATATGTTTTTCCTATATTTCTATATATGTGTCCCATTTACCACAAAACCAAAATCTTTTTCTTCCTACATATTCTAGAAGATTTAATCATTATTTAATGATTGACTTGTAGGAAATACTACCACTTCAGGATCATCATTTATAAGTAAATGGAGAAGCTGTAGCACCAAATTGTTAATTAACTTTCCTTAGGTCATAAAGTGAATGAATGACAGACTGCAGAGAATAAACCCTGACTATTCACCCAGTATTTTATGCAAGAGATTATCATGTCGAGCCTCTGATTTTGTGTTACCCAAGCTTGACTTTAATTACCTGAAGGATATAATGGAATTCTCAAAAAAATTATCTTAGTTCACTTTGAAAAAAAAATTCCCGATATCACTTGGATTGGGGAAAAGAAAGGGTCAAAAGAGATGTAAGCAAATCAAACTTCCTATGATATGCTGTCACTATGCTAAAAGTATTGGAAATTAGTCATCTGTGCTGTTGCTTGCAAGGCAAGCAAGCAAGGAGAAGTAGTTGGGTCTCCATACAAAATAAAATGTCCCCTTCTCATAAAGGCAACCAACAATCATGTATACGTGTCTGTTGTCATTTTCATATAGAATCAGAGAACAGAAGAATTTCTTTACATAGAATGCTTGTGGAGGTTAGTATACTGGGGAACTGAAATTCTAAGATAACTTCAAGTTAACATTTTAACTCTTAGCATTGTTTCCAGCCATGCTATAAGTCCTTCTTAGTGTGTAATTAGAATTTTGCTCCCCAGGGACTTTCTGCCCCGGCATCCCATTTTCATATTTACACTTACATATTAATGTAGGGAAGATATAAGTTTTGTGAAGCTCCTCCCTCAGGCTCTGCTCCTGGGGAATATGGCTGTGGTGGTTGGGTAAGTGCCAGGCAGGAGAATTTTACTCATGTGGCTTTACTCAGGTTTTTACTTTTGTTCTTTTATTTCTCCTACTTCAAGTGATTACTAATAAATTTTATAAAATATAATACTTGAAGTTATTAGATATTAATTTAAATTTTACATTAGTCTACTAAGAGAAAATATTAAACACATTCTCAGATTCTGTCATCATATAGATTAGTTTTGTATGTTTTTCTGTGTCACAGGGGGATAAGTCTGAGATGACTTTGATGGAAAGAAAAAGAGCTTCAATAAAACTTAATTTGTGAAATACTAGTCTACGTTTTTTGCCTTGGAAACAAAGTAAAAGGAACAAACATAACTAATCTCTTCTGGATTATCAATTTTCTTACAGTATCAGGGGTTTGACACTCTAAACAGGAATAATTACTATTATGAATTCCATATCAGAAGGAATAGAAATTATAGGAGAATGGACCAAATGGATATTGATTTTAGGCCATATCGAGAAATTGCTTTGGTTTTCCCCCAATGATTACCTATCGGCAGCTTAAATTTGAAGGGTAGAATGTTTTACCATAGGATCATAAGATTCTAGATTTAGGGCCGGAAGGGGTTTTGGAGGCTAATCTCTTCCTTTTACAGATGAGGAATTTGAGAACCAAAGGGTATTTTGCCCAGTCCTCTGATTTTAACACAAGCCTTCTTGACCTCATGTTCAATAGTTTATCCACTATAATACACTGACACATTTAATAATAATATCTCACACTGAAATGGTGCTTTATACTTTTCTAAACACTTCTTCAAACATTTGCTCATTAGATCCTTGTCATATATCAATAAAGAAGATAATTATCATTTAATCCATTTTACAGATAAGAAATCTGAGACACAAAGATGGACAGCAACAATTTACTAAATGCTTTTCCCACAATATTGCTATAAGGAAGTGCAAATATTATTACCTCCATTTGAGAGCTGAGAGTCAGATTGAATAGACTGCCCATATTTATGTAGCTATTTGAGAAAAAAAGGCAGAATACTGACTCTTGGCCCAGTGCTCTTTTCATGATGCATAATGCTTTCCTTCCTTATCTATTGTTCTTTTAAAAACTAAAAAAGATAGTTTCTTCTGTTGTCATACAGTGCTATCTCTTTCATAGATGGACACAGGAGGTATAAAACACTCACAAGGGACATTTGTACAACCCCATCCATATACATCTTGGGCTTAGCTAGTCCACAGGAAATAATGAAAATGCTTTTCCAGAGCTTGGCTGTGCAAATGTATGTAATGGAGCAGGCCTGGGAGAGGTCAACCAGCCAACAGAAGTCTACAGAGAGCTGCGATTAGTAGATTACCCTTGGAATATTTATGCACAGAAATGAATGAGGAGCCTGGGAATGGGAAAAGTTATTAGTCTCCAGGCCTGACTGTCTACATCATTATTTAAAAAAAAAAATCTAGGCAGAACTATCCACATTTTTTTAAAGTTACAACTTATCTCATGGAACAACATGCACAAATTCAAAAATAGTCTTTGCCAATTATTTTGCATTAAGAAAAGTAGCTTATATCACAAAACCAATTCTAGACTTATTTTACGGCCAAGAAGAAAAAAATCTTGTAATGCAGTAAAGCCTCATTAATTTGCACTTTCACTAATTTAGCATTTGTGTTCATTCAATTTGATCTGTTCTGAACTTTACCTTTGCACTATCTATGAAACAGAGGATCTGCTAATTGAGTTACTAGTCAAAAAAAGACTGATGGAGCATGCTTAATTTTCTTAAAAGTATAAATCTTTTCAAAGTACTTTAGCAAAATGTGTACATGCAAAATTTATATTTTCTTAATTACAAATGTATCTTTCCTATTCATTAACGCATAACTGGCTAGAGCTCTATTTAGAAATATTGTATTAACAGTGAATTTGAGTTACTCTATGTGTAGTTGAAATTTAAAAGAAAGTTTCTATGTATTCTAGTCTAGAATTTAGACTTTTCCCAATTCAGAATAACTTGCTTCCAAATTTTTTGGAAAATTTTTTGGATTCTTGCACTAAAACTAGTAAGATTCAAGCATTGTAGGAAATTTAAATGCTTGAACTGTATTGGTATATTGACTTTAATATCAATTTATTTTCATTTTTCAAGATAAAGGAAAAAATAAGAATATGACTACATAAAAAGGAAAATGAATTTCTACACAGTCAGCTTTAGTGGATTATGAAAAAATAAGAGGAATTACCCAATTCATTATTTTAAAAGAATAGCTTAAAGAATTTTCTTTCTTCAGTAATAAAAATGAACCTATAAAGTGTTAACTATTCATCTTTCCAATACTGTATAGTGTTAGGTTGTTGAAAGTTCCTCACAACAGCCATTAAGTCACACACTACAACAGCCTAGGTTCCTCCTCTATAAAGAATCAGTAATTTACAAGACCTGTTTGAACTCTGTGACTGATTCTTATTGTTGTTGTTTTAGTAATGTCTGATTCTTTGGAAGCCCATCAGATGATTTTCTTGGCAAAGATACTAGAATAATTTGCCATTTCCTTCTCCACATCATTTTACAGATGAGGAAACTGAGGCAAACAGGCTTAGGCTACTTGCCCAGGGTCACACAGCCAAGACATGTCTAAGGTCAGATTTAAACTTAGGAAGATGAGTCTTCATGACTCCAGGCCTGGTGTTCCATTCACTGTACCATTTTGCTGCCCATGACTGGTTCTAGTGGTGTAAATTTCCCATTGCACTAGGGGCAGAGTCACAATAAAGATGAAAAACAGATTTAGGAAAGCAAAATTGAAAGGAAGGAGACTATAGGAGCTGGTGTCTTGCTTGAAATCTTAGGGTATGCTCTAATGAAGTTGGAATTCACTTCTAAAAATTTCAAATTCAAGGTAAGGTAGATAGCAGAGAGAATAGTAAAGAAACAGTTTTTCCCTTAGAACTACTACTGTGCTGCCTTAAAAAAAGGACCCATATTTTAATATTGATACTCTTCTGTGAAATGCCACTGGACTTTAAATTATAAAACAACACAATCTCTAAAAAATCAAAATGGCATAGAAGGGTACTGGAGAGATAAATAGGCTAAAACATATTCTCAGGATTTATTTATATGAAATGGCATACACAAGTGGTATAAAAATCATCCTCCAAAATATGTACAACTAGAAAAGGAAGGGGAACAGTCATGTAGCAAGAACAAAGGATAATAAGTATTTATTCCAAATGTTGTATTGATTAGAACATATATAATAAGGAAAGGCCAAGAGATGGACTTGCAGTATATTATATGTAAACAATGCACAGAGGTTTTATGGGAAGACATGACCAGGAATCACCAAGTATAGAAAGGCATGAATTGAGATCTGCCCAGTTGGAGTAACTATACACATATTGATGATCCTCTAGAGTATTGCTATTCTGAAAAATAAGCAATTCCATTACTTTTCCTTCTATGTACCATATCCTGAAATAAGTTGAAGAAATTCTTGACTAAGTTGTATAAATTTTTTAAAATTATATGAAAGGAAATGTTTCAATGAAATTTTTGAATTAATGTTTGCTGTTAACATGATGAAGAAATAAGGCGGCATAGTGGAAGAGATCTAAATAACTAAGTCTAAGTAATTTAGACTATAAATTGCAAAGCTGGTGATAATCTAAATTGGTAGAGAGAATTTCATCACCACAACTACCCTATAACAAGAAAGTCACAGGAGCATTCCCAAATATGATCACAAATCATGTTTTATTAGGTATAAACAAAGATTCCTTTAGCAACATGGCATACCAGGGCATTTTTTCTTTCTGGTCTTCTCTCAGAAGATCAAGGAGGTAAATAGTTTTTATGTCCTTGTTATGGATGAGCAGAGTTCTTTTGCAATTCACAAATTTCAAGAATGATTTTTAAGAAACAACCTGTCTTGAATAAAACTGGATAGATATTTCTTCATTTATACACTTCAGATAAATAAAAAATTGAAATATTACTGTTCTTTTCCAGTGTTAATGCAGTCATTTTTCTGCCCCATTTTTTTATCTGAGACTATTTATGCACTCATGCACATCTACTAACCTCTTCTGGGACTCTCATGATTGAAAAGAATGCCATTCACAGCAAACAGGTTGTAGGCCTCACGGAAGTTTACCACAATCCAGTAAGCATAAAGTTTTGCTGCTCCTGTTGGAGGAATTTGATTAAAATTAATATTAGACTCTTATTTAAAAAAAACAAGTCAGTTCCTAACAATTTTCAGGACACGACTAATGAATAATTATAGAAAGATGTAAAAATCAAAGGAAACCCAAAGCAAGAAAGAGCAGACAAATGAGAAGTTGAAAATTAAACTTTTGTTCTATTGTGAATATTTGTATTGGGGAAAAAAGATATTTATTTTTTTCTTACACTAGGATACAGTTTTTCTCTTATATAAAAACAAATACAGAATATATATGAAATATTTTGTTTTGATGTTTACTAGTTTGTTTTTTAAAGTAGTGATAAGGTAGTAAAAATATGACTTTTTAACACTTCTGACTGATTTAAATGATCACTGTAGTCTTCTATAAATGCTGCTTTAAAAATATTCCAGATTTAGCATAGGTTCTGAGGAAAGGAACTCTTGGGTGACTATGATTGAGGAAACAAAAAACATGAAATCTTATCACTTCAACAAGATCTCACAATCTTTCAATAAAAAGAATCATGTTGAGTCTAATTTTCCTTTTAAACTCTTCTATATGGAAGAGCTGAATGAACAAGGTTCTGTGAAGTGAGGTGGTAATTTCCATCCCTAAGGCAATGGCAGCAAATACTTTTATTTAGCAATTTATAAAGGTATGCCTCTCAACAAGTCTAGTCACTTTTGGTCTATCTTAATGTTAATCTCACACCCAAATGACTTCAGCCCTGAGACATGTGCAGAATTAAACCAGAAACACACACACACCCTAAAACAGACATGCGCATGTACACATATGTATATACATATATTCTCACCATATGGTGACCTAGGATAAAAAGGAGTAGTCTCCTTTTGTGGTATTTCTTGTACTTTTCCATAAAGTTCACTTGTTGAGGCTTGGTAGAACTTTACAGAATTGATAAGGCCACAAGTCTTTATTGCATCAAGAAGCCGTAGGGTGCCGACACCATCAACATCAGCAGTATATTCAGCAAGGTCAAAAGAAATCTAGAAATAGGAGACAGAAAAAAGATAATGAAACAATTTTATATGATGTCTAAGATGTCACATGATTGTCACATGATAGCTCTATATGGTTTTGCCTGCATTTTTAGTAGTTAAGTTTATAAAATGAGGAAGAAGTTATTTTCAAATCCCAAGACAAGATTATGACTGGCTTCTGTATTTCAAAGGAAAAGGTACCCACTGGTTGATATGGCTGAGAAATATCTTAATTCTCTATGTAATTAAAAAATATATTAATTCTCTATGTATAATTTTTCAAAATGTTAGATAAACATCTTGGTCATAAACATTAAGAAAACACTCAATTTCTAAAAGTAAGTGAGAACAGTTTCTAATAACTACAACTAACTTGACTACTGAAGCTTTTATAATTTCATATTATTGTTAGGTAGAACATATAAGATAGATATTTTACAAGAGATTAAGTGACATCTGAAGAGGGAAGTGTTAAAGAAGAATTCTCGCTCTCATCTCCAAGCAAAATGCATTTCCACTTTAAAAAAATATGATTTGAGAAAATTACATTTCAGTTAAAAAAACTTAAAGTATTTAATTTTTAAAATGTTTATTCTTTAAAAACTTTCTTCCTTTAGATCTACTTCTCCATGAACATACACAAATCACTGCAATGTACTAGAAGCAAATGAATTCAATTTGCGCAAATCTATAAAAGGAAAAAAAACTACATGTTATCTATCCCAAGCAAATAATGAAGTTATAGTACTATGCTACAAAATGTAGTCCCTGGTATATTCCCAGGCCAAAAAGGGCCAAGCACAATGCAATGCACACTTTTCTCTGCTGCCTTACGAATGACCTCAATCTTCACCTGGAAAAATCACTCTCCAGGGGGTGTGAGGTAATTCTGCCTTCATGTTTGCCCAGTACTGAGTGTTTCTTGAGGAGCTGATAGTTTTGTATATGCATATGGTGTTTTGGTAACATGGTCTATTGTCCACTAGGGACTCTGTTCAGACCACTAAACTCATTTCATTTAGGCCTGAAGGTTAAGCTCAAATGGCAGCTATGAAATAGATGGGAGGTGGGAGAGCAGAAAGAATCACACTTCCTGACTTGGACAGGCAGAGGGGCATATTGGACATACAGCCTCACTTAAGCAACAAGGCACAAGGAGGATGACCCTGGGAGCAGCTAGAGACAGGTGGATCAAACCACCATTACCATTGCCACCATGGGATACTGCCAAGGTAAGTGAACTTACCCACAGCATTCAATATTTCTCCATGTGCTGTCACTGATAGGGCTATATATGGTGGAGAACCTGTTCCTTCCTGTTAATTGTCAGGCCAAAAGTAGCACTAACTGCAAAGAATCAAACCATCCTCTGTTGCACCTTAGTCTCAGAGGCAGAAATGAGTGCACCATCATCCAGGAACAAAAGGCCCATGCCAACTCTTCTTCCACTTTAGTTTTGGCTTATGGCCTTTTCAAGTTAAATAGTTTGCCGACAGTGCAGTACCTGACCTTGATGTGGTTTTCATCTATATCAAAGGCATTGCACAACAATATCATATAAAGCATCATGCTAAAGAACACGGAAGCAAGGACACAGCCCTGTTTTACTCCAACGGTGACTGGGAAAGTACAGGAACATCATCCTTTATTCGGAGTCCATATAAGCATGCTGATGCTTATATGGGCTCCAGGCAAAGAAATTTTTCCATGATCTTCCACAAGCTCTCACAAGTGACAGTATCAAAGGCCTTGGGCAGATTCGTGAACATTATATATAGACCTCTATTCTCCTCCTGGCATTTCTCCTGGAGTGGATGGGCAACAAATACCATGTCAACCAACTCTCAGCTCTTTCTTAAGCCATGATGGCTCTCTGTAGATGACTATCCTCCAGCTAAGGGATGAACCAATTAAGGAAGAGTCTGGCAAAAATCTTGCAAGCAATCAAAAAGGGAGAGGACCTCCCTTCATCACCCATTATATCATAAGACAACCTGTTTCCTTTTCCTTCATCTCAAAATCTCCTCTTCCCTATAAGCCAGAAGGTTTTAGAAAGCTTTTGGATGAGCAATGCATGTCCTGCCTGGTTAAATCTCTGCTGGAATAAAATCAATGCTAGGCCCTGAATGAGCCCAATAGCATTCAAAACCTTCTTCTTTTGGAAGCTTGGCTATAAGGGATCAACTTTAAACTGTCAATAGCCTGATGTCAGTCTGTTGAGAACACTATGGAGGCTTCTGGGATAAGATGGCAGCAGAGTAGAAGCAGCTTCCTTAACCTTTCCTAAGCCATACATACAGGACTCCTCATGAAGACACAAAAACAAATCCAGAGGAACAAAGGGAGCCCACAACAGGGCGCAGCATTGAAGGTACTTGGGATCAGGGCAATTCCATGCTATAAGGGGGTGAAACAGCTCTCACTAAAACGTGAGCTAAGCAACCCCCTCCCCCTCACACCACGTACAGTGCCAAAGCCAACGCACAAGAGCTAGAGTGAGCTTGGGGCACCCATTAAGTTCTTGACAGCTAGCTGGGATCAACAGGGCCTGCTCCTGAAAGCAGCAAGACTTAAGACCCCAAGAGGCTAAAGAATGAGCAGACTTTGAACACAGACCCTAAGTGCAGGTGAGGACAGGGATCCTGAGCACAGGCTCAGTCACAAGTGTGGACTCGGATCCTGAGTGTAGGCTCAGACACAAAGCTTCGGACAGAGGAACCAGCAAGGGGACCACAAGGAGGCTTGACCCTGAGAACAACTAGATCTGTGATCTCAGGAGCCTAAAGACCGCAGACAGATCCTGGGTGTGAGGATAAACCTGAGAGGGCACACTGCTCACAATAGCAAGCCATCCACAGGAACCCCAAAAGAGAAAGATCAACAAGAAGAAATCTGTAACACACAACAACTTTTACACAGAGAAAATCCAGACAACAGAACAAAAAAATAATCATATACAAAACTTCCAAAAATAATGAAAACTGGTCACAAGCTCTTGAAGAGTTGAAATCTGAGATGAAAGATGGAAGAGATTTGACGAGAGAAGTGGGAAACATCTCAAAAGGAAATTAACAGGTTAGAAGACAGAAACTCCCAATTGGAGAAAGATGCCCAAAATCAAACGAAATGGTAATCAAATTGGAAAACAAAATCTGGCAAGAAAATAACAGTTTAAAAGGCAGAATTTCACAATTGGAAAGTGAGGCAAGTAAATTAAAGACCAGAAATGACCAGATTGAAAAGGAAAACCAGTCTCTAAAGGCTAGAATTGAGCAATTGGAAAGCTAATGATCTCTCAAGACAGCAAGAGCAAATAAAGCAAAGTCAAAACACTGATAAAATAGGACACATGAAATATCTCAATGAGAAATTGACAGATCAGAAAAACAGGTCTAGAAGAGACAATTTGAGAATTATTGGTCTCAAAGAAAAAGAAGAAATTAATAGAAATTAGGACACCATACTAAAAGAAATTATTCAGCAAAACTTCCCTGAAGTTCTACAACAAGAGGGCAATATAGATATTGAAAGGATCCATAGATCACCCTCTACACTAGACCCTGAAAAGACAACCCCCAGGAATATGATAGCCAAATTCAAGAGTTTCCAAGAAAAAGAAAAAATCTTACAAGAAGCCAGAAAGAAACAATTGAGATATCAAGGAGCACCAATCAGGATCACACAGGATCTGGCAGCCTCCACACTAAAAGACCGCAAGGCTTGTAATATGATATTCAGAAAGGCAAGAGAACTGGGTCTACAACCAAGGATCACCTACCAATCAAAACTGACTATATATTTCCAGGTGAAAGTTTGAGCATTCAACAAGATAGAAGATTTCCAAGTATTTGCACAGAAAAGACCAGGACTAAATGGAAAGCTTGATATCCAACCAAAAAAATCAAGAGAAACCTGAAAAGGTAAATAAGAAACAGAGGGGAAAGAAAGAAAACTCTTATTTTTTAAATTTGTCGCTTTAAAAGCTTCAATAACATCTAATTATTTGTATTCCTATGTGGAGAAATGTTATGCGTAATTCTCTGTAGTGAACTCTTATTATAAATATATATGTATATATATAATTATTATAGTATTCACTATTATAGTAATTAGAAGAATTATTCATAGGGAGAGTTGGAGTACTAAATTATCTAAGATGATATGGGGAGTGGGAAAGAGGGGGGTGAATAGTAGAGGACACCAAGAGAAATTTGAATGAATAAGAAAAATAGGATATTCTATTACACACAAAGAGGGCATGGGAAGGGAAGGGGATGAATACTATTATAAGAAGGTGAGGAAAAGAGCATTAAGAGGTAAAATTTAAACCTTAATCTCAGTGGAATTAACACTGAAAGGGAAGAGTAGCTATATCCATTGGGATATAAAACTCTATCTAACCATACTGAGAAAGTCAAAAGGGATAAACCAAGGGGAGCAGGGGAGTGGGGAGGTCAAAAAAGGGAGGGGAGAAGAAGGGGGAAGGAATTCATTAGGCCTTAAAAATAAAAAGAGGGGAATAATAAGAGAGGGGGTAGAAACGGAAGTAAATCAAGGGAGGGAACAAGGGGTACTGGCTTAAAGCAAACCAATGGTTAAAAAGGAAATAATGTAAGAAGGAGTGGAACTAGGAGAGGATACCAAAATGTTGGTGAATAAATAAATAATAATTATAACTCTGAATGCGAATGGGATGAAGTTGCCCATTCAATGGAAGCAAATAGCAGATTGGATTAGAAACCAAAATCCTATCATATGTTGTCTACAAGAAACACATATGACACGGGTAGACATACACAGGTTTAAAGTAGAGGGTTTGAACAAATTCTTTTGGTCTTCAAATGAGAAAAAGAAGGCAGGAGGGGCGATCATGATTTCTGACAAAGCCAAAGTAAAAAGAGATATGATTAGAAAAGACAGGGAAGGTAATTACATTCTGATAAAAGGCATTATAGATAATGAGGAAATAACAGTGCTCAATATGTATGCACCAAATGGCATAGCATCCAAATACAGAAAGGAAAAACTGGGAGAGCTCAAGAAAGAAATAGATAGCAAAACGATACTAGTAGGAGATCTAAATATTCCTCTTTCATATCTAGATAAATCAAACCAAAAAATAAATAAGAAAGAGATAAGAGAAGTGAATGAAGTCCCAGAAAAATTAGATTTAATAGATATGTGGAAAAAAATAAATAGGGACAAAAAGGAATACACCTTCTTTTCAGCTGCACATGGTACATTCACAAGGATTGACCATGTAATAGGGCATAAAAACATTGCAAACAAATACAAAAGAGCAGAAATAATAAATGTAACCTTCTCAGATCATAATGCGATAAAAATAACAATTAGCAAGGGCACCTGGACAGGCACATCAGAAATTAATTGGAAATGAAATAATATGATTCTCCTAAAACAGTTAGTCAAAGAAGAAATCATAGAAACAATCAACAATTTCTTTTTTTTTTAATTTTTTTTTAAATTTTAAACCCTTAACTTCTGTGTGTATTGACTTATAGGTGGAAGATTGGTAAGGGTAGGCAATGGGGGTCAAGTGACTTGCCCAGGGTCACACAGCTGGGAAGTGTCTGAGGCCGGATTTGAACCTACGACCTCCTGTCTCTAGGCCTGGCTCTCAATCCACTGAGCTACCCAGCTGCCCCCAGCAATCAACAATTTCATTGAAGAGAATGACAATGATGAGACATCCTACCAAACTCTATGGGATGCAGCTAAGGCAGTACTCAGGGGGAAAATTTATATCCTTGAGTGCATATATTAACAAATTAGGGAAGGCAGAGATTAATGAATTGGGCATGCAACTTAAAAAACTAGAAAGTGAGCAAATTAAAAATCCCCAGATAAAACTAAATTAGAAATACTAAAAATCAAGGGAGAAATTGATATAATCGAAAGTAAAAGAACTATTGAATTAATAAGTAAGAGTAGAAGCTGGTATTTTTTAAAAAAACAGATAAAATAGACAAAGCACTGGTCAAGCTAATAAAAAAAAGGAAAGAAGAAAACCAAATTGACAGTATCAAAGATGAAAAGGGAGACCTCACCTCTAATGAAGACGAAATTAAGGCAATCATTAAAAACTATTTTGCCCAATTATATGGCAATAAATATAGCAATCTAGGTGATATGGATGAATATTTACAAAAATATAAATTGCCTAGATTAACAGCAAAAGAAATAGAATACCTAAATAATCCCATATCAGAAAAAGATATTGAACAAGCCATCAAAGAACTCCCTAAGAAAAAATCGCCAGAGCCTGATGGATTCATAATTGAATTCTATCAAACATTCAAAGAGCAACTAATCCCAATACTATACAAATTATTTGATATAATAAGCAAAGAAAGAGTCCTACCAAATTCCTTTTATGACACAAATATGGTACTGATTCCAAAGCCAGGTAGATCAAAAACAGAGAAAGAAAACTACAGACCAATCTCCCTAATGAACATAGATGCAAAAATCTTAAATAGAATACTAGCAAAGAGACTCCAGCAAGTGATCAAGAGGATTATCCATCACCATCAGGTGGGATTTATACCAGGAATGCAAGGATGGTTCAACATTAGGAAAACCATCCACGTAATTGACCATATCAACAATCTAACAAACAAAAATCAAATGATTATCTCAATAGATGCTGAAAAAGCCTTTGACAAAATATAGCACCCATTCCTATTGAAAACACTGGAAAGAAGAGGAATAGAAGGATCTTTCCTAAAAATAATAAACAGTATATAACTAAAACCATCAACAAGCATTATATGCAATGGGGATAAATTAGAAGCATTCCCAATAAGATCTGGAGAGAAATAATGATGCCCATTATCACCTCTATTATTTAACATTGTACTAGAAACACTAGCAGTAGCAATTAGAGAAGAAAAAGGAATTGAAGGTATCAAAATAGGCAATGAGGAGACTAAGCTATCACTCTTTGCAGATGATGTGATTAAAAAATATGATTAAAAATCCTACAGAATCAACTAAGAAGCCTGTAGAAATAATCAACAACTTTAGCAAAGTTGCAGGATACAAAATAAATGCACATAAATCATCAGTATTTCTATATATTTCCAACACATCACAGCAGCAAGAGGTAGAAAGAGAAACACCATTTAAAATCTCCCTAGACAATATAAAATACTTAGGAATCTATCTACCAAAACAAACACAGAAATTATATGAAAACAACTACAAAACACTTTCCAAAGAATTAAAACTAGATCTAAACAATTGGAAAAACATTGATTGCTCATGGGTAGGATGAGCTAACATACTAAAAATGATCATTGTACCCAATTTAATTTACCTATTTAGTGCCAAACCTATGAAACTACCAAAAAACTTTTTTACTGAATTAGAAAAAACTATAACAAAGTTTATTTGGAAGAACAAAAGATAAAGAACATCAAGGGAAATAATGAAAAAAAAAATGTGAAGGAAGGTGGCCTAGCAGTACCAGATATTAAACTATGCTATAAAGCATTGATCATCAAAACAGTATGGTACTGGCTAAGAGACAGAAGGGAGGATAAGTGGAATAGAGTTGGATTAAATGACATCAGCAAGACAGTGCTCAAACTCAAAGAGCCCAACTTTTGGGACATGAATCCACTATTTGACAAAAAGTGCTGGGAAATTTGGAAAACAATAGGGGAGAGAATAGGTTTAGATCAACATCTCACACCCTACACCAAGATAAATTCAGAATGGGTGAATGACTTTAATATAAAGAGGGAAACTATATATAAGTTAAGTGAATATAAAATAGTATACCTATCAGATCTCTGGGAAAGGAAAGATTTTAAAACCGAGCAAGAGTTAGAGAAAATTACAAAATGTAAATTAAATGGTTTTGATTATATTAAACTAAAAAGCTTTTGTACAAACAAAAACACTGTAGACAAAATTAGAAGGGAAACAACAAATTGGGAAAAAATCTTTATAACAAAAAACTCTGACAGGGGTCTAATTACTCAAATATACGAGGAGTTAAATCAATTGTATAAAAAAATCAAGCCATTCCCCAATTGATAAATGGGCAAGGGACATGAATAGGCAATTTTCAGATAAAGAATTCAAAACTATCAATAAGCACATGAGAAAGGGTTCTACCTCACACCTAGCAGATTGGCTAAAATGACAGAAGGGGAGAGTAATGAATTTTGGAGGGGATGTGGCAAAATTGGGACATTAATGCATTGCTGGTGGAGCTGTGAACTGATCCAACCATTCTGGATGGCAATTTGGAACTATGCTCAAAGGGCTATAAAAGAATTCCTGCCCTTTGATCTAGCCATACCATTGTTGGTTTTGTACCCCAAAGAGATCATAAAGAGACTTGTATGAAAATATTTATAGCCGTGCTTTTTGTGGTGGCAAAAAACTGGAAAATGAGGAGATGCCCTCCAATTGGGGAATGGCTGAACAAATTGTGTTATATGCTGGTGATGGAATACTATTGTGCTCAAAGGAATAATAAACTGGAGGAATTCCATGTGAACTGGAAAGACCTCCAGGAATTGATGTAGAGTGAAAGAAGCAGAGCCAGAAGAACATTGTACACAGAGACCTATACACTGTGGTAAAACAGAATGTAATGGACTTCTGTACTAGCAGCAGTGCAATGACCCAGGACAATTCTGAGGGATTTATGGAAAAGAACACTACCCACATTCAGAGGAAGAACTGCAGGAGTGGAAACACAGAAGAAAAGCAATTGCTTGGACACATGGGTTTAGGCGGACATGATCGAGGATGTAGACTCGAAACTACCACACCAATGCAACTATCAATAATATAGAAATATATTTTGATCGATGACACATGTTAAAACCAGGGGAAATGCGCACCGGCTATGAGGGGGGGGGAGGGGAGTAAGAGCATGAATCTTGTAACCATGTTAACTTTTCTAAAAAATAAATTAAAAAAAAAAAAAAAAAGAACACTATGGAAGTGTTCAGCTCATCTCTCCAGGATCAAATTCTTATCACTGCTCAGTGTGGCTCCATCACCATTAACATGTACCATAAGGCCCATAAAGAGCCTTCAGGGCACAATAGAAATGCTTTGGGTTTTACTATCAGTGTAAAATTGGAACTCATCTGCCTACTTACTGAGTCAAGAATCTTGCATCTCTCTAAGATTTAATTCCTCTTTACTAGTGATGAAGTTAAACACTGACTTTTTAGAGAGACAAACTATCTTGCTGGTAAACCCTATGGAGTTTTTCTTTTTTCACTTAGTAGCTTCTGAATTTTACCATCATTGATGAAAATTCCTGCAACCAAAGTCCTTGGCATTGTCAAAAGATTCAACATCAGAAACTCTTGGGATCTTATCAGTGGAAATGACATTAAAGATGTCTTATTACCCTCTGCTTTGGCATTGTATGTTAAGAATCAGTGGCCCTTTCCAGATAATTTGTGATTGAAATCTTTTCTATATATTGAGTCCTCAATTAAAATGTGAGCTCTTTGAGAACAAGAACTGGCTTACTTTTCTATTTCTATCCTTAACCAACAGGACATTGCTTTGCACATAAATAAATACTTAATACTTATTCATTTCTTCATTCACAGAATGAGGGAGTTCAAGTCAAGAAGCCTTGGGTTTACATTTCAATTCTGATACTGGCTACGTGACCACCCAAAACCACAAATCTCTGAGTTTCCAGTTTCCCTATAGTTAAAATGGAGATAAAAAAGTAAGGTACTTACCTTCATAGAACCCAGTGATATCATGCTATAAAGTGCTGTCTAAATTTTAAAGAGCAACATAAATCCCAGCACTTAGCATAGTTCCTGACATATATAATAGGTGATAAAGAAATACAGGATAACTTGACATTATTATTGTTTATACTCAGTCATCCCAAAGTAATATTACAGGACTCTGAGAAAGTGTCTGGTACATAATAAGTGCTTACTAAATGTATGTTGATTGGCATTTCACTCCATGAAGAGCTATGAATACAAGCATACCAAATGGACTGTTTCTTCTACATATCTTTTTCATTTTTTTCTAATCTAAACTCAATAGTTAGGAAAAGAGTCCTATAAGGTCTTTTGGCTACATCAGTTAAGTTGGAATGATCAAAGGAAAGTTGCATCTGAATGGAGTCATTATCCTAGCTCGTTACTATCTTAATTTATCTACTACCTACACTTAGGTAAGTTTCTGCACTGTTCAAAAGTCTCTGTGAGGCTATAAGAATTCACTTTCAGTATAAGACAAACAGTAATTTTTTCTTTACCATTATAATGTTGGGGGAAAAAAGTAGCATAGATTTTTCTCCTCATTTGCTACCTTTTGGATTTCTCTGGAATTCTTTAAACTGCCTTCTTTCCCCAGGAAAATCATCATTGGGAAATCTTATGCTGTAAGACCCAGTCTGCCTGGTACTCAGATCTCATCAGTACCCTTCACCCTTCTGATTGGATCCTAGACCTGGAGGGTAGGATATCAAGGGCTCCAGTGCCTCTATTCAAAGAGGGGGTTCAGCACAATTTTTTCCTATTTCCTACCAACTACCAGAGTGACTGGGGTGAGACTTTTAAGCATGGAGTTAAGAATGCCTTACAAAGTAATTATACCTCTCTAAGCCCTTTTTAGTATGCTAAATACCTTATAGTTAATTCAAATGAAAACTTTTTCTTGGTACAAAGGAATATTAAACTAGTCCAGTATCCCTTCTAGACAGATGAACCACAGACAAGCCATAATCTATTCAGCAAACTAGATTAAAAATAAATAGTTATATTTGGTAAAGACAGAGATTTGGTTAATCTTGAAAATGTATTCTTACTACCCACAAAGAGATTTTTTTTAAAAGTAAGTATAATGAGAAAACTGTATTATCCAAAACTCACAAAACAGCATTTTGCTCTCAATATTGCCATTATCCATGGTAACGCAGAGTGAATGATATGCTAGCATCTCATTTCAACACTGGCAGAATTCTACAAAAAAAGTGCATCCGTTTTGGAACTCATCCTTAGTGTCTGAACTGATGAAGTACCAAAAAGACCACTTTAGGGGGCAGCTGGGTAGCTCAGTGGATTGAGAGTCAGGCTTAGAGAAGGGAGGTCTTAGGTTCAAATCCGGCCTCAGACACTTCCCAGCTGTGTGACCCTGGGCAAGTCACTTGACCCCCATTGCCCACCCTTACCACTCTTCTACCTAGGAGCCAATACATAGAAGTTAAGGGTTAAAAAAAAAAAGACCACTTTATAAGGTAAGATCATTCATAAAGCCATCTCAGTGACAAAAAACTAGTATGCATCACAGAAAAAATGGCACTCTGGATTCCAAGACCAGCTTTCTACCTCTCACGTATTGCTATTCCCATTTTATAGAGGAAGAAAGTGAGGCTCAGAAATGTAAACTGACTTATCTGAAAAATGTAAATTGACTTTTCCACAATCATATAGCAAGTATGTATATCATGTAATAATTGCAATTCTAATAAACAATGTTTAGCATTTGTATAGTGTTCTGCAAGTTTTAAAGCACCTTCACATCCATTCATTTACATTGTTATTTTATTTTAGAGTACTGGCTCTGATTTAACCTCTCTAAAGTCTCAGTTTCTTCTTCTGTAAAATAATTCACAAGTACTGTCTCACCAGGCTATTGTGAAGAGTGCTCTGTAAATCCTAAATCAATAAAATGAGAGTTATTTTTATTTTTATCACAATTTAGCAAACTGGCCTTCAGGAATCATTTATCCCAAGGAGGAAGTAAGGGATCCTCAGTATAATCTTTGTGGGGGATGTAAATAGAACAAATATTTTCAGTTTACAAATGAGTCTCTGGAGATCCACAAAGGTTAAATTACTTGCTTAAGTACAAGACACAATGTTAGTAGATGGGCTTTCTGTATGAAATCCTTTTGGTGTGAACTTACGCATACTCCAATATATAATTTTGTAACTACTTAAAAAAAATCTTTTCTAGAGTTTAAAGATCAGATCCTTCAGTGATGATGTAGTGTATAATATAAGGGAACTCTGAGGACTTTGTAAATATTGACACTAAAAGTAGATAACTAAAAGACAAAAAAAATGGAGGTTAGAGGAAGCATATAATTGAATAATTCAAATATGTGAATAATTAATTTACATAGGAATGTATATAGAAATGCCAATGCTTACCACTTAGTGATAAATGGTAAAAATAGAGTATAATGTTTTTAGCATGGTTTCTGTGAATTTTCTTTAGTCCTCCAGACGCAAGATATTTTAACCAAAATAAAAGCAATTTATAAAAAATCAAAGTTGGAAGAGATCTTCTAATCACCTTGTTTTATGATTGTTGACATTAAAAATAAACTTTAGGAGTATAAAGTTCTATTTTATCCTAATTTTTCTTTTATAATATTCTTAAGGGTTATTTCTTGATTTTATATCACTTTAATTTCAAAATATATTCCTCTCTCCTTCCCAATCAAGAGTTTTCTTTTATGACAAATAAGGGTTGTGCTAGGGGGTATGGGGTGGGGAAGGAAATACATTAACCAAATATGTCAGTATATGCATGCTCCACACCCAAGCTGTCTCACCAATAAAACAGAGAATGATAAAGGGGTTCTTATTCTTTCTTCTGGAGAGGTTGGGGTGTGGGGCATGGGACACTTGTCATTATAATGCAGGCTAAAACTACATTTTACCTGCTATGTGCTTTATATAAAAAGCTATAGAGACTCATCTTAAAGGAAACTAGTTATTATGTTCCTTTTTATTATTAATAATAGTTAACATTTATATAATTCTTCCAGTTTTGCAAAGTACTTTCTTCCAACAAGCAGGCAAAGGGATTACTCCCATTTTACAATGGACAAAATAGACTAAGGTGATTTGACCCAAACAGCTTCTAATTGACAGAAGCCTGGCTCAAAGGCAAGTTTTTGTTTTTTTTTTTTTTTACTTCAAGTCCAATGCTGATTCAAGCAAAAGCCTAAATAGCTCTGAGGTGAGTGGTTATAATGATATTTTTCAATAAAATTGCCTGAAATGTTAGGCTCTGCCAGATGAGTCTAAAACAAACCCATACAGAAATGAATAAACCAATAGCTAAACAAATAGATAAATAAACAAATGAATTATTGAATAAATAGGTGAATGAATAGATGCGTAAACAAACAATCCTGCCATTTACATTTTAACTGGAAAAAAGCATTAGACCCTTAGAGTCAAGTAACATAAGGCCTAAAGCTTTTGTGCACAATTCCAAAATGACCTCCTTACACAATTAAGAACAGAATGAACTCTGGATATGGAGTCAATTCAGTTTTAAAAAGGACAGGCAATTTCTTAGTACATACATTGAAAGAGAAAGAGAGAGAGGGAGAGAGGCAGAGAGGGAAATTCTTGTGGCAAAGGGAACAAAAACAAGATACATAAGAGATCCAAAACAATTCCTCTAACATTTGATTTCATTCTACTCTAACAAACAAGAAAGTGTTATGCTAAAGGGAAAAAAAGTAACAGGGAAGATAAAGGCATGAATGAGCCACAACTGCCAAGACCACACAGACAGAACTGTTTACAAGTTCATAAGCTTTTTAATCTTCAAGTTAAAGTTATTAATCAAGAATAGTTGCAATAAAATCTGACTTTATATTTTTATATTCTCCCTCCTGAGTCAGCATAAGCTCACCACAATTGAAAGGGCTGTTTTTTGTTTTTTTCTCTCTCTCTCACTTACCAGCTGGGACAACACGCAAATTTAATTTTATGGAGTTAGATAAAAAAGGGTAATGATTAGGCAAGTAGAAGTGAGGAAGAATATGAATAAAGATGGCATAAATTGCTTCCCTGAAGTGCATTTATCTTCTTAAGATGCTTTACCTTTTATGCTTTTTTCCCCTCAAAGATTCCAAAATTTCTGAATTTAAAATAAAACAATCCCCAATATCATAAATGTGCTCCTAATGCATAATGGGCATATACTGTGAAGTTTGAAAATATGAAGAAGTTATAAAGAACCTATGGTTCATAATTTGGAGTATATATAACCTGTCACCTAATAAAAGATTCTTCTGCTTAACTCCAAACTTATTCAGTTTACACATATTCTGAAGGATAATCACATGTTCTAAGACATTTCTTCATTACAAACCACAGATAAGTTGAGGGGGAAAGCAAAAACATAGAAAAGCTATTAAAGAAACAAAAAGCAAAAAAAAAAAAATTTGGAGTGTCCTGGAATAACTTCTGCTCTGAAAAATTGATTATTCTTGTTTTTGAAGACTTTTGATATTCTTTACAATTTTATTCCCTCACTGCGGTGTCAAACCAATCAGTTCACAGACTTGATGTTGATTTGCACATCCATATAACTCGACTCAGAAGATAGACTAGGTGTCCAATTGATGTACAACATTCTTTCAACTCTACACTGATCCAGGCACAAAATCATATTTTCTTAGTAAGTCTCTTTTCTCAGAACTATAAGAACTTTTCGCCTCCTTTGGAATCCTCCAAAAGTTTTCTGGTCCTATTGTAAGTCTTTCTGCTTCCTCAAATTAAGGCTGGATATCACTCATAATAAATACTAAAAAGATAAAACTGAGTTATTTTTATCTTATGGAAACTTTTTATTTAAAAAGAATATTTGATGACTTTACCTCCAACCACTCTATTTAAAGTATGATATTTTCCTATACATTTTAGAGGTGTTTACTTAGCTGGTAAGTAAATGTAGAGGGACCTATTATGTATCTCCATGGAGCAATAGGTTAAAAATTTCTGGAAGAGGCAATACACTAAAAGAATGCAGGTTTTCTGTAGTAAAATTCTAAAGGTATGCAGAAATAATAAGCAAGCTTACCCACTAAACTATCAATAAAAAAAATGATACTTGAAGAGATTTCATTCTTTTCAAATGAATTTTAAAACTTCTTAATCTTATTTCCACCTCTCCTTTGACTTCAACATTAACTTTTCATCAAACATTTAGAATTACAAGAAGCTAGGAAAACCAACAATTTAGACTGAATCATAGCCTAAGTAATTTAACAAATATTAGCCCTCTGTGACTAAGTAAGCAAAGAAAGATGGAAAATGTGCAAGAATACTAAGGCAAAAGAATCATGACTAATCTAAAAAGAGTGAAGAAACTACCAAGCTTTGGAATTCATCTTATGATTCATCCCTTTCCTCTAAATGGTTTTTCTAATACATTTTGCTTAAACATATAAAAAAATTAACACATTGAAGGCAGGGGGTAATGTACTAAGAGAATGTTAGGTGATAAAGGAAAGTCAAATCAACACTAAGATTTGCGGAAAATAATCTAGAGATAAAAATTTCCTGTATGGTGAATTATTTTTTAAAGGATAATAGTCTGAGTCTCCAAAAAAGCCCTGCTGCAAAGCTTCATCATGATGGAGTGAAAAGTCTCAAGAAGTTGCTTTGGTTTCCTATAGGCTCAGCAAGCACTTGTCAAGCTGAGAATGTGGTACATACTATCTTCGCTATGTCTGTTGACTGACAACCAGCATAACCAAGTGCTCTTCACTATGCTGGGTCCTAGGTGATGAATTCTTTGGCTACAGAAAAGCACATCAGAAAAAATCTCATCTGATTGCACCTCCCTGAACTTTACCAGTGCTCTCTGTAACCTGATCATCTTAGGCCAGTGATGGGCAAACTTTTTAAAGAGGGGGCCAAAGGAAAGGAAATGATCATCTGTCAGTCTGTTTCTAAGGCAACTCTTTAGAAGTTTCATTGTATTGTATCCTACTCATTGTAATCGTCAGATTAGGAATAACGTCACAACACCAGATAGAACATTTCAGCATTGGGCCCCTGGGCCATAGTTTGCCCATCACTGTCCTAGAAGATAACAGGAACTCTGAAACTCATACTTCCCCAGTATCTCTTGCTCTGGAGTCCTTTCTAACTCTGGCTGGTGAGGTTAGAAGTAGACAATGGTAAGATATTCTCATATCTTCCATTTAAGGAGGGTAGACTGGGCAGCCATCAAAGCCATTGATTGCTATGTGGCTACACTCCTCTGGATTTTTTGACATGGTGGGTACTGGAGACCCTCCTTTCCTATCCAACTTATTTAGGTGTTGTTTTCCTACATTAGCCTCTGAGCTCTTTAAGGTCTTGAATCTTCTTTTGTTTTCTTTGTATCCCCCAGTGCGTAACACAATGCCTGGCACATAGTAATGCTTATTAATTGACTGAAAATCATATAAAATGGCTCAAAATCTCTAGTTCCTTTCCACTTATACAATCATTCTGGTTTTTTAAAAAAGGGAGGAGATAGTTGTCAATCACATTTTTCAGAGATTTTTTCAGAGGTTTCATGGCCACTGGAACAAACTATTCTCATCCACCTGATGCACTGGGGAAAGTTTTCATATGCCAGAGATACACAACCCTTACCTCACTGACAGATTGGAGGTTGATGGGTCATCCTCACTCTAGTTTAGCTTGCCTAATGGAGGGGGGAAGGGGATCCCTATGCATATTACAAATTCTTGGAGCCACAAGTGAAAGCTGAATGCCAGATGGACACCAAAGACAATGAGCAACCCTGAAAAAGGCTCAATGAGCCCTCACACCTGAGATGTTAGTCCTCCTTAAATACCAATACATTAAATTCTAAATATAAGCTTTTGTCCAATAATCAACAAGCTTATATGCTATTGGAAGAACTGAACCATTCCTTAGAATATATGAAACATGAAGACAGAAGGAACTTAAAGCTAAAATGGAAAAAATAGCTCACAGGAAGTGAGTTCATAGTGTTAATTTCTCTGTGAGCCAGAAGACAAAATGAAAAGATAATAATTTCACAGGGATTATTGATCTTATTCAACAAATGTTCATTAAGTGCCTTACATGCCAAACACTAGGCCAGGCACTGAGAATACAAAGTCAAAATAATAAAAATTAAAAAAAAGTTCTTGCCTTCAGGAAGTTTAACATTGCAATGGTGGAGCAGGGAAGGGAATGAGAAGCACTCCTGAACTTGAATCTGTCTGTTTTGTTGCATTTATATGTGCCTACACTTATGATAAGTGTAAGCGAAAAGATCACTATGAATCAAATTGCATCTAATGAGTCAATATCCATGGAATAGGCTGATGAAGTAAAGCTATTTTATAAAGATTCTCCAAAATAAATCAACATAGACTTTGGAAAAGATGATGATAGGTTAAAAATGCATATTTTTGAATTTAGAAATAAAAAGTCCAAAGTCAGACAGACTATTCAGAAGACTTAAGGCTGAATGATAAGCACTGAACATCATCACAAAAATGTAAAATAAACTTTATCCTGTAAGGAGGGAAGAAGAGAAATAAATGGATTGCAATAAGTAAGAGAAGGAGTTTTTGCAAGTAGAGAGCAGCTACATGCTAGGAACCAAGGAATTCTGGATTCTGGAACATAGAGAGTGGATAAAAGAGTGAACACTAACGGTTACTAGAAGGTCTTGGACTTTCTCTCTCTGAACTGAGGAATTTTGGCTTCCTATCCCCTGGAGTTGAAGATACCAAATCTCTGTTGTTCCTGATGGAGAAACCCTTCCTTGTTTTAAAATTATAAGTGTTTCTGCATGCTGAAAGTGTTCCCAACTACTCAGAAGATCTGTGACCAGCCAGCCTGTGTTGGTGAAGGCCAGAAGCCAAATATGGCCTGGTCCAACTAGGGTTGAACTCAGCTATAAAGAGTTCACCCTGAAGATACTAACAGACCTGTTTCATCCTACAAATCAATCTGGGAGGATTAAATAGTTAGGTTTGGGGATCTAGACTGACAGGTTAGGGCCTAGGGAGCATCAAGTCACAGAAGATACCCCATGAGGGGTTTTAGAAGTTGGGTGGCTACTGAGAACTTCTTAGAGTTAGGGAACTCCTATTCCTTTAATCCTCCCTTCACAATACCTTGTTTTCAAAATAAATCCCTGTCCTGGTTTTTACAAACCTTGGCTGGAGATTGAAAAGTGCACTGGTCCAGTGAGGGAAGCTCTCAGGTTTTCTTCACTGAAGGATACTGAGAAATCCAATCAACCTCAATATCTCAATATCATCAACATCATCCTTTTTAGGATAAATTATTTCAATCCTAAATAGGTAGGAAACTACTGGTTAGGAATTTTCAAAACCTGCTGTGTGTATGCACACAACCCATTCAATCAATAAAGTAAATCAATATTAAATTTGAAGAAAGATTGACAATGAAAAGACGATAAAGGATGCAATTATAAAACTATAATTTGACATTCAGCTCTGCAGTTAAAATAGAAAACTGTGTCTCATAACTTGGCATAGGGACAGGAAGATGAATTTCAGATTATACAAGTTAGAGGCTTTGACTTATTAAATCACTATCTTTTATCTAAGAATGATGGCTATAAATTGGTTGCTAGAAAAGAGACCAAAGAGCCCAGTTAATAAGTATATATGTGATCTCTTTGCTTAGAAAAGAAGATATTAGACAATGATTAACTATTGTAAACAGTAGTGCCCAACAAATTAAATGATAAGCAACAGAGGGAAAAAAGACAGCATGCCAGTTGGTAATAGTTTAGCACATTATGTCCAGATCTAACAAATTCAAATCAATAAATTATAAACCAGATATATAGCAATTACAATTAATATAGTAAAAAGAATAGGAAATAACTCCCAACAATGTAAAACATGCATAAACAATAATGAAACACTCAGCTGAAGAATGCCTTCCTCCTATAACTCTGATAGGACAACCCTTCCACCACTGTACTCACCAACCTCACCAGGCCTCTATCCTAACTTGGGCTGGGGAGGATTCTTTCACTCCCCATTCAATAAGCATGCATTTGTTTATTGTGAAAACCCTCACACAGCTGGGAAGTGTCTGAGGTCAAATTTAAACCCAGGGCTTCCAGTCTCTAGGTCTGGACTTCAATTTACTGAGTCACCTAACTGCCCCTTCAACAAATGTTTATTATGTACCTAGTTTGTAGTAAGCAACATTAAGAATGAAATAATCTTTACTCTTGAGGTTTTTAACATTCTAAATAGAGACAAGTATTTACAGAAAAAATATAAAGATAATAAATACAAAGTAATCAAATACAGAGAAGTATGAAAGGGTGGGCACTAGCAGCCGGAATCAAGAATCAAAAAGGAAGAAGGGATGAATGGTGAGAGGAGAAAGAGGTGTCCCAAAACTGCAGAATTGATCTTCTCAGCTAAGGGAAGAAGAGGATGAATCCAAGCTGTGAACATCTCTATGAGTTTCCAATAGGCAATGAGATAGTGAGATGCCATCCAACTTTGATATTAAGAAGGGGTTTGAATTTACTGAGCCTCATGGTCTACACAAGAAAAAAGTGAAAGCAACAGTGTCTGGAAAAGAAACAACAAATAGTGCTGAGTGCTGAAAAGATGTTAACTGATCAGAAGATAGGAAGAAACTTTTAAAAAGTGAACACAAAGAAAAAAACTTTTCAATAAGGAAACTCTCAAGCAGAACCAAAAAGAAAGAAATAGAAGGAGATCAGGAAAAATCATAACATAATGAAAAAATACTGTTCTATAATGGAACGTCATCCCAATACTGTTGTAAAAAGGAAAACAGGATAATATATTCTATAGGTCCACCCAGAAATAATGAAATAACACAAAATTCAAGAATTCACTCAGATGAGTTGCAGAGGCGGTACTATCTTTGAAAGGAGATGAGAAAGCAGTCTGTTCTACAACTGCAAACATAAAGAGTAATCTGAAGTTGTGATGAATGGAAATTTTGAAAGAATTGCCAAACAATCACACGATCTCTTGATTTATAAAAGAGAATTGTGACCCTAAAAGTGGGAAATGCAAGGAAAGGGATATCTTTATTAAAACAGAAAAATTGGGGGACAGTTAGGTTGCTCATTGTATTGAGAGACCTCTTAATAAAACTAAGGTCTTGCACAGAGAATAAGTGGGAGAATCTAATGATGGAGTACAAAAAAAAAAAAAAAAAAAAGATGCACCGATGCCAAATTAATTCTTTCCTTCTGTTTTGACTGAGGAAGATAGAAATTTATATTTGCCAATTGTTCAGAAGAGCAGATGGGGTGAAAGAAAGGAAAACACACAAGATAGTCTATTTCTAATAGGCAAATATACATTATTGAATTATGTAACTGGGAGCCGAAATAATAAAAATGGCATAATTTAAAATGCTACTATGTTGATAGATATGATACCTGTCCATAAGAGAGATTCCAAAGGTGATCCTATGACTAGGTAAAATTCACTTACACATAAAATAATACTATTCAATCTAGCTGGGATGACCCCTGAAAGCTAAAGGAGTTCCTAAGGTCCAAAAGAATCTACAAAAAATATGACTGACTTAAGGGCAAATCACATCTTACCTAATGTATGAGCAATGGACATTGTAACTCATTCTCTACAAAATCCATTCTTTATAATGTGAAATAATTTTCAGAGCAACAACATAGTTGATATAAAAACTAAGTTTAGAGCTATTTAGCAGTATCTGGTAAATCATTTGGACTGAGAAGGGGAAAATCACTAGAAACATTGACATGTAAATTAAACAGGATATGGGAAATTACTAGCTGAATAATTCTGTAAAGGATAAAATTATATGTTCTACTTTGAAATGTCTCTGACAATAAAATTGCCATAGAATACAAAAATCAGATCACATAGGAAAGCTAAGGTTTAAGGTTATACAGGATATATGTCTTATTTTCTTTTGAATAATGGCTGTGATGATTCTACTGCAATGTAGGTGGATGCCTATTTCCTTGAGGTCTAGAAACTGGTGTGGGAAAAAAAGTTAGGCAACAGAAGGGTGATATGCTTACAATAACTGGAGAGTGATGACTACATCTAATGCTATTTTAATCAAATGGAGAATAAAATAACAAATGATAATGCCAAAGGGGAAATGGTAATCAAGAAAGGAAGAAAAGCACCAGAATCACTTTGAAATTAAGTAAGATAGGCTGAGTTCAGTTGAATGATAGACACAAAGAATTTAAAATAATATGAACCATGGAGTCAGGGAAAAGCAAAACTGATATAAGAATAAATCAAATCCTTCAGGTAAGTGAAATAAAGGGAGCAAGGGGTAGAAAGGCAGTTGGGGCAAGAAGAGTGATACAATTACACAAAGATCTGCCTTGATTTATCTACTCCCTCAAGGATTCCACTAAATGTGCCTCCAACAGCAACTGCTCCCCCTTATGTTCCTAACTCTATTCCGGGCTCTTGAAGAAGGAGTATAACAAAAGATTAGACCTGGGAAGGGCAAAAGGTTGAAAGGTCATGGGTGTGGGAATTTGTCTCAGAGAAGAGCAAGTTAGAATTTGCAAGAGGCTTCAGTGAACATATGGCTTCAGTCTTGTCTGGAACAATTGGTGAAGTTTCCAAAGGCAGAACCAAGACCTCAGTTTGTCCCTACGTGAATGCAAGATGCATAAAGTTCAGTGTTGTCTGCAAACCAATCTATTGGCACACTTATGACAGTTTGAAAAATGTGCTGTTTAGAAAACTACTGAGTGCCAGTAATTTTCAAGTTAAAACATCTTCCTCATTCAAAAGAACTTCAGTTTCCCTTAAGATTTATTACAAGGAGACAGGGTCTTTGTACTGAAGGTAATCTGTAAAGGTCTTTCTCTGTGTTCAGAAAATATATGAGAAATGACCTGCTCTGGAAGTACTGTGAAACAAAATGAGATGTTGCCCCATTCTGTGTGTCTCCAATTATTATTTTTCCTTTCAAGATTAACTAACCGCTGAAGAACAAGTGTAGTTCAGACAGGTATAATTTGAACAGGGCCTCGCTACATGACTACCAGACACTGATACTATTAGACCATTCTGCCAGAGTCCCAATTCCCCATTCCAGCAATACTATGCAATGGTGTTTGATTAGAATGCAGAATGGAGAAGACAGATTAGGATTCCATGGTTAGCATGACAACCTGTAGCTTACCTCTGGGAAATATCTTAACCACTTTCTATTTATACTTCCCGCAATATAGGTATTCTTTGACCACCGCAAAAAGGTAGTAAAAACACAAAAACACTAAGAAATAAAAAATAAAAAAATTCCTCAAAATTAAGTAACCAAAAAAAAAAAAAAAAAACGGCTATAAATTCATAGGGTTCACTAGCCATATAAACAGGAACCTATAATGATACTTTATCCTCAATCTCCCAAATGATAGTTATTCTATTTAAAGCATTAAGAATCAAAAATCAAGCACAATTTGGGGCAGCTGGGTGGCTCAGTGGATTGAGAGCCAGGCCCAGAGATGGGAGGTCCTGGGTTCAAATTTGGCCTTGGACACTTCCCAGCCATATGACCCTGGGCAAGTCACTTAACCCCCATTGCCTAGCCCTGACCACTCTTCTGCCTTGGAACCAATACCCAGTATTGGTTCTAAGACAGAAGGTATGGGTTTAAAAAAAATCAAGCACAATGAAAAAGGAAGAGTACAAGGGATACTATAAGAGCATGAGATTCTCAATGCTATTAATTTCTGTTATAAAAAAACAATAACTTACCTAATAGTTTCATTTATTTTCCTAAACATTTGTTAAGTTGATGGAACTTAGAAGTCATTAGCACTATTTGGTACAGGAAAATTTTTGTTTCCAGGAAAACATCATACACAAGTTAAGAGTAATAATGTAAGATTGATCATCTACAAAAGATGATATTTTTTCCTTTTCTTTTTTTAATTACATATGGAAATAATTTTTGACAATTGTTTTTCTGACATTTTAGCTTCAGAATCTCTCCTCTCCTCTTCCTGGAGGCAGCAAATAGATGATATAAGTTGTACTAGTGCTTTCATGGAATAAATATTTCCCATATTCCCCATATTCCCCATGCCACAACAGAGGACACATGTCTCTCAATCTCTGTCTTTATCTTTCTCTCTCTCTTTTTCACACACACACACACACACACACACACACACACACACACACACACACACACGCATTCATGAAAGAAATAAAATGAAAGATGGCAAGCTTTGATCTGCAATCAGATTCTTTGGCTGTGAGCAACATTGTTATTTTATCCTAAGTTCCTTGGGGCTATCTTGGTACCTTGTTCTGCTGATAATTGTTTAGTCCTTCACAGTTGATCATCATACATTATTTCTCATACTATATACAGTGTTCTCCTGGTTCTGCTCACTTCACTTTGTATCAGTTCATGTACGTAGACCTAGCTATTTTGATCAACACAATGATCAAAGTTAATTGCAAAGGGCCCATGATAAAAGATGCTATTCATCTGGAGAGAGAGAACTGATGAATTTTGAATGGAGAAGCACACTTCTAAATTTTTCTATATTTTAATTGTCTTATTTTGTTTCTGTTTTCTTTTGTAACATGGTTAAGATAGAAATCTGTTTTGCATGTATAATCAATATCAAATTACTTGCCTTCTCAAAGAGGAGCAAGACGTAGAAAGAAGAATTTGAAACAAAAAAATTTTAAAGGAGTGTTATAATGCTTTTAACCTGTGACTGGGAAATATTTAACAAAGTAAATAAGCATAATTAAAAACAAAGACTTTCATTTTTAATTATGTAGTTTGGAATAAAGAGACAAATGTGCCTACAGAAAGGATGAATTTGAAGAAAGTAATATGTTT
Source organism: Gracilinanus agilis (assembly GCF_016433145.1). Lineage (NCBI taxonomy): Eukaryota > Metazoa > Chordata > Mammalia > Didelphimorphia > Didelphidae > Gracilinanus > Gracilinanus agilis. The sequence continues at coordinate 620,952,930 of NC_058130.1, forward strand.
TTCGACAAATCTATTTTAAGTGGATATTTATGTCTTTTTGCTTATTTCATAAGCACGAAAAACTCACTGAAAAGAAAAAAAGTGCTATTTGAAATGCTCAATGATAGGTGACCACATATACTTTTCTTACATATTGAAATCAAGCTATGTAAGAAGTTCTAAATACTATACAAAAGTAAAAGGGGAAGAAGAAACCTTGAAAAATCATACGAGAATTATTAAAAAGATGAAAAAGCATAGCCAATTCATCTTCCTTATTTGTGGCAGGGGAATAAATAACTATGATCAAAATATGAGAGTGGAAGGAGCCACTTTAAATTTTTCTTTCTTTTAAAAAAATTTTATATTGATTTTCACATGTTTAAAACACAATCATTATTTAAATTTATCTAAATTTTAAAGTAGCCCATTTTATTAAAATATATCTCTCATTCTCAAGTGGAACATTGTTATTCCATAATCACTTTCAGGGATTCAAATGAATTGAATAATGAGTGTTTTTAAATGTAAGAGGAATGTCTTTGAACACTTTAAAGCAGAATAATAGTACAAAGAATTAGAACTGTGAATATAATCCCCAAATATTAGAGCTACAAATAACTTTATATTTAAGCACATTCAAATATATAAAGAGAAAGAGAATCATAAACATTAAAACTGTAAGAAACTTTCAATATAATTTTATCCTACTCTTTCATTTTGCAGGTAAAGGAAGAAAGGTCCACAAAAAGTTATTTTTCCAAGTCTAGAGTTAGAGGCTAAGACTGGAGTAGAATCCTGGTCTCGTGACTTCTAGATTGGGGCTCTTTTGACTACGTCATGCTAGAGGCAGCTATGTGGATGGAGCACAGGGCTTGGAGACAAGAAGACCTGGGGTGGAAAGACCAATGATCTTCTGACAAAAGCCTATATTTATTCTAAATGGAAAGAAGATTATAGGAAGAATAATTTCAAAGGGAATGTTATAATAGTGAAGAGAAAAGAAATATAGCTCAAAGTCAGTAACTGTTTCTTTAAGAAGATATGAAATACCATTCTCAAATATTTCTATTTATCTGATGACAGCCCTTCCAAATGTGTTGCTGCTTGAACTGGCATGCTCGGAAGCTTCAAAAACCCAACTTGTAGAGTTAAATGAGTCTGTTTTTTGCCATTTCTAAGTCGGACACAGGTCAGTTCTTAAGTATAACTTGTTTATATTTTTAAAGACTTTTAAATCCTTTAACATAATTTGTTAATCTGGTTTTCAACTCAGAGTGCTAGGAAATCCCTGAAGGAGGCCTATCAACATTTTACTCAAAATAAAAATGACTCCTTTCCATATTCGTGGGGTTTTTTCTTATTTTTCTCAAATTTTCTCTTTTGGGATTACATATTATTATACCTGTTAGCTATAAGTGTGTTCTTGAGGTTATGAAATGTTTTTGAGCCATCTTAAAATTTAGAAAGAAATAATTAATTTTGTCAAGACAAAAATAACTGTTTCAGAATCTTAAGCTTGGCATGTAGAGGCTTGACTAAAGAACTGTGCATTGGGATTGCTTTTGAGTGTATTTCTAAGACATTTGGTTCAGAAATTATGATGTTTTAGCTTTATAAGCATTTAAGCACATACTGAAACAAAATGCTCAAAATCTTTACACATGAGTTGTTCTATGTCATCAGGGAAAGGGGTGATTAGGAGCTGGCAATATTTCAACTTGGAGATCTTTTCAGGAAGTAAAGGAAGCTGACCTTTGTAGTCACTGTGAGTACTGCTCACTGTTCTGCCTTTTTCTGACAACAGTAATCCTCCATAAATTTTCATATTGCTACAAGCAGTGCAGCTTATAAAACATATAGCTTAATGGAAGAATAAATTTAAGTAAATGTATTTAATATAATGAAAGGATTATAAAAAAAGGAGTCTAACTTGACTCTGGACAGGGAGTTTAGGGACAATGCACTCTGAATTTGGTTTCACCTCTGCTTTGTTCTCTTTTTTCAATTTGTAAGACAGAGATCAAAATGTATCCTTATCTTATTATATATACTAAACCTTAATTCATGCCTTCTGTAATTTTTTAAATTCAACAATGTAATATGTGACATAAAGTAAATAAAACACATGATAAAACATAATACATTATTTTATCTTTTCAGGAGTCAAACACAAAAATATTCTAAACAATTAATAAAATGTGATCTGATCTACCTGCAAAGCAGTCTTTGTGAAAAATTGCACAAGGTCAGGAAAGGACTTTCTATTATATTACCACCACACTCTCTCCTTTATGAATCATCTCATCTTCTAATTTGTCTCATATTCTTTTCCATCATCAATACCACCTGCATCATCCTCACTTGTTTTCATCATGTTATACTTCTAATATAATGCAGGAACCCCCAATAATAGCTCCTTACTGCCTGAAAGCTAAAGTCTAAACTTTTCATCTTATCCCAACTCTCTTATCTGAACTGTGAGTATTGCTAAGCTACAAATATTACTGAGGAAAATGGAACCAGGGAATGTGGCCAGACTAAACACACAGCATAAAACATTTATTAGCAATAAGCAAGACATAGCATTTCATAAGCACTTACAATGTGCAAGGGACTGTATTCAAAGTTGTTGAACCAAGTGGAGTTCACCAAATCACAGAATTCCAGAGTTGGAGACAGGAGGCACCTATCCTACCTGGCTTAAAAACCAGGAATACTATATATTAAGTCAGAACCATACCAAAATAGAGGGAGTATGTTGTATTAGAAAGCCAATGAGTATGAGCGTAAAAAAAATACCTCTATCATTTATTTTTAATTTTTTCATCTGTCTAGTTCAAAGTCTCTTCATTTGTAAAATGAAAGGGTTAGAAGAGATTTGGTTATTTATTCACTGATCGTTATTAACCACCTGAGGTGCTATGGGGATGAGATATGAACAGTATCAGCAAGGAACTTACAATGTAATTGAGGGAAAAAAAGACATGGAAATTCTATGTATTTCAAAGGCAAAGCTTTTTAAAAATCTTTTGGATCAAATACAGAACTGAACATAGTGTTAACACATGTTAGTAGGCAGTACAAAATACTTAATAAATTAAATTTAAAATGAACACTAAAGACATTAATTTCAGTCTCAAGGAAACAGAGTGGAGATTAGCAAGCTTGCTGAGCTTTGGCATAACCTCTAATGTCAGGCAATTAGGTTATACAGTTGTTTGAGCACTGGACTTAAAAACCAGTAGAAGGAAACCTGAGTTCAAATCCAGCCTCAAATATTTACTAGCTTCTATAGGCTTGGGTAAATGAGTCACTTACCTGATGAGTGCCTCAGTTTCCTCAACTGTAAAAGGGGGATAATAGCTCCTACTTCACTGGGTTGTTGTGAGGATCGAATGAGTGAATGTGAGTGTGTGTGTGTGCACGCACATGTGGATAAACACTGTGCCTGGTATATAGTAATAATTATTATATATGCATATGTGTACATATATAAACACTATCATTACATACCATTACAAATATATAATATGGATATATACCACATGCATATAATGTATATAAATATTACATATGTACCAGGTATAGTACTTAGCACTCTCATATGTATATATATTTACACAAATATACACACAATATACATACATATATACATATATATACACACATATACACATACATACATTTTATATAGCATTATGTATACAATGTGTGTATATGCTACTATTATGATGTACTATATATATTTTTTTGTTTTCAGTCATTTAAATTCAACAAAAATTTAGGCTTAAAAATATTTTGAAAACTGATAGAATGACAACAAAACTTATTGAAATCAATTAATTTCCATAGAGCATTTAACATTTTTTATGAGTGGGCAAAAAGACATACTTCAATAAAAGAGACAAATTATACTTAAATATTATAATGAATCCACAAATAATATGAAATTTTTTACCAAAAATAGTTCATTGCACAAAACTTAAGGAATTCCTATGTACTCTTAAACCTTTTTTAATTAATATGCTATATGAGATAATCATTCATTGCACATGATGTCACATTTTCCTCAAATTATTCTACCAAAAAAGAACCCCAACCTAATGAATAAATTTTTATGCACAGATTTTTTTGCATATATATGAATTTTATTTAGCTAATGAATATTTCTTTAGATAACTGAAAACCATCCCGAGTACTAAACCCTCCCTGTATTAGGCCCATACTGTGGGACCACAGATGAGGTGAGACCATAGAATAACAAAGGGCTTCTGATACCTCAGCAAACCTGCCTTGGGTAAAGAAGGTATGAGACACTTAGGTCTATACCCAATTCCAAGCCATATGGGGGTTCTGGTTAAAACAAGGCCCCAAAGCATTTCTTTTCAACAACTGGATAGTTTTATCCTGATATCTGCCCAAGACATTTTTTTTAGCACTCACGAAAGTATCAATATATACTATGCCAGATCTAGAGGTCTATAATCTGATTTGCTATTTCTTTTGCAGGGAAATTTCACATGAGTAGAAAGTGGATACTGTCAGCCGAACAATATGGGAAGCTTCACAAAGTACTGCCCAACTGTACTAATCAATATGCATCTTGGGGCACCTTTCTTGGGGACTATTTTATAATTAGAACCTACATATACATATACATATGCATATACATATACATATGCTATCCTATCTAAGCACAGGTTGGGATGTTTCAATGACCTTTTAGGGAGATACAAGTATATTTCACAATTTGGCTCGCAATAGATTATTGTGGCTAATTTACATAGGATATCTCTGCCTATGAGATTGTTTGGGCACGATGGTAAAAATAAGAATTGATGGTCGAATTCTATTGGACCCAACTTTACCATTTTTGGTTGAAATTTTGGTGCAGTTTGGGGTGTGCCTGATGCTTCTTTGACTATAACTGATCCAAGCATCTCACAATATCTAGGGAGATTCTTTAAGCAACTTATATCTGCCCCAGTACAAATTATCCCATTTATATACTCATCGTTGATTTGAATTGTGATTAATGGTTCATTAGTACTGTTGTTATGCAAAGGTAATATCTGTCTGTCTTCTTTTAGTGGCAGTGTAGTAATGGTTTCAGAATCTAATGCCTCTCTATTAGGAGATATATGGTAGCCTGGTGATGACTCTTACTTCCAGTAAAATGGATGCCCCCATGCGTACTTCCTGTTGGATGTCCGATTCTGCCCCTTCCCCTTGCTGTTGGGTTTCTGTGCCTAGAATGGAAAATGGCTTCTTTTGGACTACTGTTTGAGACCTATCAGTTTCTCCCCCCACCCTAGGGTTTTATAGCCAGTCAGTCAAATCCCTGTTAGATCTTATATCCTCAATATATTTAGCTTTTTCACTTTGTGTAAAAAATTCATCAAGTATAAATTCAATGTCAGAATATGAGGTATTAAAAAGACTAAAAGTGCTTTTCAATTCTTTTGCTGCTTTGTAGGGGGACAGGAAGAATTTGGGGACCTCCTCTTTAATACCTCTAGGTCCTGTGCCGTGAATGCTTTGTAGGTTTTCATGTTTATGATTTCCCCATCTTCTCTAAACTGTGTTTGATTGATGATTGGGAATAAGGACCTGGTGGCAGGTGCCATTGCTCCATTCTCTGTCTGTGTAGCCTCATTTAAATCTAGTTCAGTTTGAATTCCAAAATCTACCATATTAGTCTTAGGGGTTTCTTTTGGCTTTGGTCTATAGGTATTTTCAATGATTTCCAGTTGCTTAATTGTATGATCATCTAGAGCCTGACCTTGTTTAATTTTGTTGTTAATTTCAATCATCAATTTAAGCTGTTCCTTCATTAATGTGACCATATCCCCATTATTGTTCTTGCCTTTGCCAAAGAGTAGTTGGGTTAGCTTTCTCAGTGCCATGAATCCTTGAATTATTGTTACTAATGTCACTACTATGGCTGGTAAGTAGGATATAAACTCTGCCATTGTCAGTATAAGGTATCTGTATGTGTCATATCTCATGTGTCATGTTAATATCTTCATAAAATAATCAGGAATCACATAAAACCATAGTCTAATCACTCCTTGAGTAAAGGAATATATAAACATGGAGATGGTGATTAGGATGAAGGTTGCTCTGGCCAATCCCATCTTTCCCTTTGTTATTTCAATTATCTCTTTCCTTTTGCCTAGGTTCTTTGTCTGGCTACACCAGAAACTGTTATAAAGAAGATATCTTTAGCTACTATTCTAGTTATTATAGGGTATATTAATCAGGGAAGCTGGGCTTTGGATTCCCTTGATAGCCGATTCAGGGACACCTGAGTCCTGTCACTCATGGATGTTATAATAACTGCCCTTCTCAATAATAGCGCCCAGGCAGGATCCCTAAAGGTCAGTGGATGGATAACCCTTTCAAGTCCCACCTGGGGTTGGACTGATTATTAATATTGGGCTCTATTAACCTTGGATAATGTTTTCATCTGACTGTGTTGCTCCCTCCCCAAGGGTTGTGATGTAATAACCACTTCAGGAAGGTACTTAATAAACTTTATGTATAGATGTTAATAAGGGAAAGGAATAATCAGGAATGGATTGGGGATAGGAGACCCTGTCACTAATGGCTATGATCACTAATCCCTCAGGTCTGTAGGCTGTTTCAGTAATGCTGGAGCTCTTGTTCTTCCCCTCCTCTGGTTTAGCTTGGCCAAAGCCAAACCAGAGATAACAATCTGCTTGGTTGATACAGATATTGATAATCCCTCTTAGCTTCTTAGTGCCAGTTGTTATGTCAGTCCCACAGCCATCTGGAATACCTCCCTTACCTCCCTCTGCTTCTTCTCCTGCCCTCTTCCCAGTTCCCACCCGGGCCTGGATACCTAAATATCTAATGATGGATCAGATGTCTAAATATCTAGGGGGAATTCAGAGAGAATCAGAGGACCCACAGTCAGATCCACAGGTCAATCCTCTAAGATCAGATCAATGTCCAAAGGCAAGGGTTCTAGGCCAAGGGTCTAAGGCCAAGAGTCCAAGGCCAAAAGTCCCTGTCAGAAGGGTGTCAGGGTATTTATATCCTCTGACCAACTGCCTTTCCTCTTGTCCTCATGGCATCTGGGAACATTCCAAAGTCTCCAACTGTCTTCACCTGTCAATCAAGGTGAGACTCACAACTCCCAGAGTTGTGACAAAATACGTATACGTATGCATATACACATACATACACATATATAACACTTAGTTGGCACTTAATAAATGCTTATTTCCTTTTTCTTATGTCCATGGGATAGAGCACATATAGAATCCTGTGATCATTCTCCCACTTATTAACATACAACTAGTAGATATCTAAGGAAAAAGACAGTTTGATTGACTTACTTCTCCCCCTCCTGCTAATCACTCCAGTAATTCAGTTAATAAACATATATTAAGGGAGTGATTAGATGGATACTTCCTAGCTGCCTGATGCTCAGGAAGTTATTTAAACTCCACTGCTGAGCCCTTACTACTCTTCTGCCTTACAACCAGTTTATACTATAGACGGTAAGTTTTTTGTTTTTAAGCACTCATTAAGCTCCTACTATGTGTCCAGCACTGTGCTAAGCTCCCTGTCCTCAAAGAGCTCACCCACAGCCTAATGGGGAGATAAAAAGGAAGTGCAAACAAGCAACAAAGCTGTGTTGGGCCAATGCTACCACCTGGTGGCCAGTGAGGGGAGCTACCCGACATTTGCTATATCTTTTCTAGTAGACCAGTGATGGGCAAACTGCAGCCCCCTGAAATGTTCTGTGCAACATTATTCCTAATTTGGACGAATACAATGAGTAAGATATGATACAATGATACTTCAGAAGAGTTGCCTTAGAAAAAGACTGACAGATGAGCACATTTCCTTTCCTCTGGCCCCCCTTTAAAAAGTTTGCCCATCACTGTAGTAGACCATATACATACGATAATACATTGTTTTGCACCCAGATTTCCTCAGTCTATTACTGATGGTAATTCTATCTCTCTATCAAAGATACATATGTATCCTTCTGAAAGTTTTCTTTGTACTGAAATCAACAAACTGGAGGTTAGGAAAATGGTAGGGAACACTCAAGGTAAATATTTGTGTCTGAGACAGTCAACTGGCATTTATTAAAAGAGAAGAAATAGTGAATATGTTTTTAATTTCTATTCCTATAAAAGAGATAGATGGGAGGAGCATTTACTATGTAACAACCAATATGTTAAATGCTGGGAATACAAATATAAGCAAATTCTGGATCTCAAGGAGTTTATATTTCACTAAGGGACAATAATGCAAAAAAGGGAGATGGAAAGACTATATGCATACGCAGCAGCATGATGGTGTGGAAGGCTGACTTTGGAAAAAGGATGGTAAAAGTTCACTCATGAACGCCTCCAGACTTCTAGGAGTCTAGTGGGGAAGGGAAGCAGAAAGAAAGAAGATGCTGAGGACAGGCATCATGAGGTCACGATGGCTGGGTGGTAATATGGAAACCTGGTTTTTAGCAGGAGACGGAGAAATAGTGCCTACCAGATTCTGGAGTCATAAAAGTAAAGCAAGCTTTCCTGTGGCAGGGAGATGAGAATGATGGCTAAGTATAGGCAGCACAGTTGAGATGTAGTTACAAATAATATCTATTTATCAGATTTTTGAGTCACTTCACAATGGGAATAGCTTTTAAGTTAGATGGAAGAATTAGGATATGAAATTATATTAATACTCTACATCAGTAAAGGCAAACCTTTTAAGGGGGTGGGTGATGTGAGAAATGTCCTCAGACAAGGGAGAGAGGAGCAGCCTGGCCCCATGTCCCTCTGCCTTTCTAGTAACGAACTCTGATGAATGCTGTGCTGGGGCGACAGTTTGTGTGCCCACAGAGAAGCTTTTGAGTGTCTCCTCTGGCACAGGTGCCATAGGTTCACCACCATGGATCTAGATAGATAAATAACTAATATAACCCATGACAGAATAAAGATGCAAAATTATTTCATCTGGCAGAAAGTGCTGAAACCAAATCTACATGATTAAATTTAACTTTGAAAAATCAATTAAGTAATTATATAATCACAGGATGGGGACTATACAACTTAATAGCATATCATATTAAAAAGACCAATGATATTTATGTGGGGAGGGTGGGGAGTGTTAATTGTACATAAGCTCAATATGAGTCAACGATGTGTTGTAGCTGCTAAAAAGTAATGATGAAATCTTAGGCTGTATTAAGAGAAGTCTAGTGTCAATTCAAAGGAACTAATATTTATTAGACAAGAATTAGAAATAAAAAGACATTGAAAGGAAGACAACTGGAATGATATGGGGATCTAAAATCCTTGTGAAGACATGATGTATATTGAAGCTCAATAAATTTTTTGTGTAATTAATAAATGAATGAATATGAGAAATATGATTGTTTAGTTCAGAAAAGAGAAGCTAATTATATAAAAGGCTCTTGGTTGAAAAGGGAATTGAATCAGAACCAACTGGTAAAAGTGATAGAGAGGATAGAGAGTAAAATTTTCTACAATATAGAAAGGAATATGCTAACATAGCTTTTAAAAATATAATTTGCTGCCCAGTAAACTAGTATGCTTTTTGTTAAGTAAACAAACATTTAATAAGTAACTACTATTATTATATCCTGCTGTCACTGCTGTTTCTCTTCCTCCTCCTGCTCCTTCTCCTAAAAACATTAAGATCACACTTAAAGGTTTACAGAATGATTTACAAATATCATCTCATTTGATTCTTACGACGACTCTGGGAAGTAGGTGATATTATCTCCATTTCACACTTAAGGAGAACAAAGAGAATGGAGGTAAAATGACCTGCCCAGGGTGGTCATAAGGTAAATGAGGCTAGATTTAAACTCAGGTCTTCCTGACTCCAGATCCAGTACACTATCCATTGTACCTTTGTGTGCCAGGCATTGTCCTAACCTTTAGGGATGCCCCCCTCAAAAAAAAAAAAAAAAAGGAGGGGGAAAATAACTTCCTTTTTGCAAGGAAATCACAGTATAATATGGGAAGACAACATGAAAACAACTATGTACAAACAAGATATATAAGGGATAAATTGGAGATAACCAACAGAAAGAAGGCACTAACACTGAGGAGACTAGGAAAGTTCTCTTACAGAAGGTGTGACTAGCTGAGATTTCGAGTAAGTCAGAGAAGCTTAAGCACTGATTGAGGGAGAGAGTTCCAGGCACTGTAGTGACCAGTGAAAATGTCCAGAGTCAGAAAATGGGGTGTCTTTTAAGAAGAATAGCAATAAGCCCAGAGTTCCTGTAATATAAAAGACATAGAGGCGAGTAAATTACCAGACTAGAGAGGTAGAATGAGGCCATATTATTAAAGGGTTTTGAATGTCAAACAGAGGATTCTATATTTGATCTTAAAGGTAACAGAGAGCCACTGGAATTTAAGAGGGAGAGGGGTGATACAGTCAGACCTGAATTTTAATAAGAACAATTTGACAACCAAGTGGAGGACAGAATGGAGTGGAAAGAGACTAGTAGTGAGGGATGAAGGAATGTATTGGTCTGGCAGCAGTGACTGTCACAGGAGGCAGGGCAAATATAAGAAATGTCTAGAAGGTAGAACTGGCAGGACTCGGCAATGAACTGGATGTGGCAGAAGGGGTGGGATGGGGAGTAAGAGTGAGCAGTTGAGGATTATACCTAAGTCATGAGCTCAGGTGACAGGGAAGATGAAGAAGTTAGAAAATGAGGAAGATTTGGGGGAGGGGGGAAGATAATGAGTTCAATTCCCGGCATGTTGAATTTAAAAGATCCAAGAGATATCCAATTCAAGATTTATAACAGGGAGTTGAATACACAAGATTGAAAATCAAGGGAGAGGTTATGGTTGAATAAATAAATCTGAGAACTATTTGTGCAAAGATGGTAAATGACTACATGGGAATTCAGGTGAAATAGCAGTAAAATGGAAGCTGATTAGGCAGCGAGGTGGTACAGTAGACAGAATGTTGGGCCTAGAATTAAGAAGTTCAAATCAGGGTTCTGACACTCCTTGTGTGACCTTGGGCAAGTAACTTAAAATTTGTTTACATCAGATTCCTCATCTGTAAAATGTGAATAATAATAGCACTACCTCCCAGGGTTTTTTGTGAGGAAAAAAAGAGAAGGTAATTAGCACTTAGCAAAGTGCCTAGCACATAGTAAGCCCTATTTAATATTGGTTCTGATGATAATGATGACGACAGCTATATTTTAAGAAGGCTTCTTAAATGTTAAACTAGGCAATGTTAAACTCGATGTACTCTAGGGGCCTTTTTAATTTTTTAAAAATATTTGCCTTCAGTTATGTTTTCTATTATTTAATTATAGATATTAAAATGATATTTTCCCTTCCCCCAATTACTATAAATACATATGGTATTTTAGCTACATTAAGAGTTAAATAGAGGTTTTGTAGTCCAGCCTGGAAATCTAACCAACACTTACAACATAGTTTCTCTGGGAAAATGTGTTCTAAGTTCTAAAAACTAACTTACAAATGAACTTTTGGAACATGATCCATTTTTAAGTTGGGGACTGTCTGTACATTGTTGGCAGGGTCCCACTCCAGCCACAGTCCATGGTTCACCTTCTGCCCTCTGATATTGATGTAAGAGAAAGGAAAAAGCCTTTGGCAACCACTGTATCAGGAGATGCCAGGAGAGGGAAACATGAGGAAGGTTTATATAGACACCTAAATCACTGTTCCATTATGTTGCCCTCTCTAATCTGCCTTGGACTGCAGATCCTCTTTGGACCCTATGTACAAGCATGCACAACATTTAATCATATCAAGTAGGTGGGATTAGTTGCATACTAGGCATTTTCATACTCACACATTATAAGCAGCACAACCTAGCCCTGTAAGTGTCACTAGGCATTTCCTGAGTGGTCTAACTCCAGACAATTAACATCAGTAAATTTTAGCTTATAAAGTAGTAGAATGATATAGAGAAACAGACTTTTTTTTTTGGTTCATAGCAAATCTCAGAAAAGTAGTATCTTCCTATATTAATGAAAGATATGATGACAAATAGTATAAAATAATAGTTCAAGATAACTATTAAAATAAAATAAGTAAAATTTTTCTTCAGTATTCCATTGCAGCAACACAGTTATTGGGGGTGGGGGTGTTTGAAGTATCTCCTGTCATTGGTTCTAACCATCCCACTCATTCTTTTGGTACTGACTTTAAAATACTGTTAACAAATTATATTTTTAAAAAACACTGCCCAATTCTAATTCTAGGTTGAGGTTAAATTAAGAATATGTCTTCCAATTCAGTCTCCAGACATCATTCATTCTTAGGGACAAAAAAAAAAGGAAAGAAGAGAAGAGAAGCAAAAGAGCAAGGGTAAGCATGAGTGTTTGAGCCCAAAGGAAATGATTTTTTTTTTAAATCCAGAAAAAGAATGATCACGCAGTCATGTCTGGAATTTAAATGGATTTCTTTTCCAAAAAGCAAAAGCACTAACTGCCATGTTCCTGGATTCTCACAGCAGCAACAAAATTGTGATCAGAAGAATTACTGCTCTATGAAACATCGCATACCTCTGATGACCCATGCTGTACCACACACCATGTATACTTATATTTGTCATGGTAACTATTAATTCTGAGCTTGAAAAAAAATACTTTGGAACTTGAAGGAAACAAAGATGGTAACCTTTGACATCCTCCACTATGGCAACTGTTTTGTTGTAGTGACGTAAGGAGAAGCTTGCAAGGAGGAATTTGAGATTCTTTAATATGCACATGGTTCGGTCACTTATAAAATGTAATGTTTGCCAACGATGCTGTTTAAATTTGTTTTACATTTCTTGAAAGAGGCAAAAACCTGTATTTTCTTCTGTTTTACTGTGCTTACATTGAGTTACTTGGATTGATCTCAAGCATCTATTTTGAAAATTAAAAGTAAGGTCTCAAAGTTATGACTACTTTTCATTTAAATATTGTAGCATCAAGCAAAAGAAGGCATTAAGATTACAAGAACTGACAATATACAATGCTTGTATCCTCAGTATAACCTGGGACCATCAAGAAAAGAAGATGTCCAAGACAACTCCAAAAGACTCATCACAAAAAAAGCTATCCACTACCATAAAATAAAAAGATAAAAGTCTGAATGCAGACCACCATTTTTCACTTTATGTCCTTTATGAGCTTTTTCTTGTATAAGCAATATGTGTCTTCTTTCATACCATGATGAATATGGAAATATGAATAGCATGATAAAAATATATATAACCTATATCATATTATCTACCATCTCAGAGAGACAGGGTGGGGTGGGGGGTGGAAGGACATGAATTGCAAAAAGTCAGAAAACTATTACTAAAAATGATATAAGCATGTAAAAAATTAGAAAAGAAGACATGAGGTGACATTAGACAACACCTCTTCAAGAACTCTAAATGCACCATGTAGGTTTAGACTTAGGGGTTCTAGTATTCATTCATTCAATAAGAATTTTAAGTATCAACTACATGATAGGTATTAGAGACACAAACACAAAAACAAAATAATCCTGACTTTGAAGCTTACCTTTTACGGGAGGCAGTGCAAAGAGAAGGGATAACATATACAGAGGTAAGTAAACAGAATAGACTTAGGGACTCAGTTTGTAATTTCTTTAATAAAGGGAAATCCCAGATGAAGAAATTCCTCTATCAATACAAGTTGACATCTTTTCTGACACTTCTTATTCCACTATAATACTGAGAGGTGAAGGCATTTGCACAGGGTCACAAAATTAGTAGATAGTCAGAGAATCCTGGTCTTCCTGGCTCTACAGCATGCTGCTCTCAGTGAATACAAAGTAATTTCCAAAAGAGAGAGTATTAGCACTGCTCCATCAGGACAGAGCTCTTGTAGGAAGGCTTAGTGAGTGAAGCAATTGCCAGTCTCCTTAGGCACAGTTCTCATATGTGAGATGACTGACTGCTTACTTAAAGAGTAGGCAATAATAAAGTCATCATGGATGCTGATATCTCAGCATCTTTCTTCCAGGGTGTTCAAAGCACTTCCAAGATTTTTATCTTATAAATACCTACTACATCCCTCTAAGGTAGGGAGGGGACCTATATTATTATTTTAATTTTGCAAATGGGAAAACGAAGGGTGAAGTAAATAACTAAGTTATATGGTGAGTCAGCAGAATACCACAATCCCCACTCCAACATAGGCACTCTACACATTAAGTAAAGAAAGAGCTGAACACTGCTGAGACATGCAGCATCAGATGCAGAGTTGATGAAAAAACAGTCAGGAAGTCTCCAATTCTTGAGAGTGGCTATACAAACATTTAAATCTGTCCACAAACAAGATTACCCGAAAGGCAGAACTGAAGGCTCACTAGTACATATTTTTGTGTAAAGCTATAAGCCACACTAGGCTGGAATAAGAGTACATGGTATTATTACACTGAGGTGCTGACAATTAGGACTGGTGTTCCTATCTTGAAATTCTGGCAATTTTCCAATTTACAGAATTATATGCTAATATGTAGGAAATCTATATTTTTAATTAAGGTGTGATACTATTTTTCCTTACAGAACAGAATGTCTTCATTCCTCTAGGAGATGGCTACAATACAATAATGGCTGAAGGTAGATAAAATGGAAGTGGGGGGAAACCTATAAAACACTGGAATAAAAATAACACAAATTTGAGATGCTCAGTAGAATAAAAAGAAGAAGGGAAGGAAACAAATGTTTATTGCCTGCCTGCATTGCCAGGCAATATACTAAGAACTTTACAAATGTGGTTTTATTAATGGAGCAAGGAAAGCCCAAGTTGAAAATTCTGGTTTAATGCCTCTTCCTCTTACTAGCTATGTGATCTTTGGAAAGCCAGTCAACTTTTCTGGACTTCAATTTCTTCATCTAAAAAACAAGACAATAAAATTGGCCTACTGGTTTCAAAAAGCTGCTGTGGACATCTAATAAAATAATGTGTGTGAAAGTGTATTAAAATCAGAATGCCCATATAAGCATGCATTGTAATTCTATATACCTAAAATGGCCTCTTGCTTTTCAACAGATGAATTTTCACTTATCCCTTCGAATACAAGTGGAATGTCATTATCTCAATGAAGCCTTCCCTGAATCCCCCATAAGTGACATGCTTAACTCTTCCTCACATAGTTTTATTTTCACCTCTCTTGGGTTTGATTATGTGTATATTTCCAGCATTTGGCAGTGTCTGGCATATAGTAAGTTGTTCATAAATGCTTTAATTTACCACTATAATACATTCATTATAACATGTGTGTGTATATATGTACGTATGTATATATATATATATATGTATATATATATATATATTTTTTTTAATAAAATCCTTAATGTCCATTTTAGGATCAATACTATGTATTGGTTCCAAGACATTCCAAGAAGAATAGTAAGAGCTAAGCAATGGGAGTTAAGTGGCTTGCCCAGGGTCATACATCTAAGATATATCTGAGGTCAGATTTGAACTCAGGAACTCACATCTCCAGGCCTAGCTCTCTATTCACTGAGGCACTTAGGCTGCTCCCTATAATGATGTATATTACAGTTATTTATGGGGTTTCTGATGCTCCACTGGAGCATAAGCTCCTGAGGGCAAAGAGAATGTCTTCACTTTGTAGCCTTTCCTCCCTTTACTCTCCCCAACTTGTTAATAGCGAATAATAATAGCTGACATTTATATAGTACTTACTAAATGCCAGGTGTCTTACTAAGTGCTTTAAAATTATTATTATTCCCATTTTACAAATAGGAAACAGGGTAAGTGACTTTTCCAGAGTCATAGAGTAACTTAGTGTATGAGGTCAGATCTGTACTCATGTTACTGATTTCAGCGATTTAATTGCTTTCCAGAGCTATGCTTCATACATAAAAAATTTCTCAAAAAATAATTGTTGAATGAAGAGAGATCAATATGTGTCTACCTTTATTTTTAAAAATATTTACATAGCAAGAGAAGGGTCTGGCAAGACACAAAATGAATGATTTTTAAAACACGCAACATAGACACATATAAGTATATATTTGCACATTTTATTAATATAAATTTCATGTATTATTTTGCATCACACACTACTTAAGTTTCTATGAATTTATAAGAGCAGATGGTTATATCAGCACATCAGATTGGGGCTAATTGACTAATTCTATGACTTTTTCAAATGGTCACCAAAAGAACAAGGAACATGATTCTGTGTCTGGTCCCAATCACAGACTATGAAACCATGTTATTTCATCTTGAGCATTTCAATTAATTTTTTAAAATATGAACTGAGTATTCACTAAGATTGGAAGAGTTCTTTGGAATGCATGGTAGAATTGCTCTGAGCTTTACAAGTGAAAGTAATTTGCACAATTTGTTCCCGTGTTTAAAAGGATGAAAAAGGGATGAAAATACCAACTTGTCATTATATAATTTCCTGTCTTATCTTTTTTCCCCATTCTGGAGGAGGAGAAACAAAATGGAAGCAGCTGAGAAAGG
This sequence comes from Gracilinanus agilis, assembly GCF_016433145.1. Classification (NCBI taxonomy): domain Eukaryota; kingdom Metazoa; phylum Chordata; class Mammalia; order Didelphimorphia; family Didelphidae; genus Gracilinanus; species Gracilinanus agilis. Next base: position 620,969,422 of record NC_058130.1, read on the forward strand.
AGGGAAGGTGTAAGGAAGATTTTCAATGAGGTAGCACAAGCAATATAACTCAGTAAATATAATCACAAAATAACAAATGACCCTAAGGAACAGAGAATGATTTGAGCAAGATTTGATGGGGTGGAAAAATTGTGTGAAAATTTTCTCCATGGATCTCTACAAGGTATGAAGTGCACCCAAGTGTCTCAAATACCTTTGGGGGACAATTATCTTGTAAAACCACACCTTCCTGGGCTGAGCAGTCTTTTTTGTGTTTTCTGGAAAATACAAAGTGTATTCCTGACTGAAAGAACAACTTGAGTCTGAGACCTCATGAGGCTACACCCCAAGTTCAAATTTGATGCATTGCTTTGTTTTGCTTTTTTAATTCAACAATTACATTCTTCACAATTCTGAGTATGTGTAACCATTTTGAATGAGACCATTTTCTCAGTTTTTTCTAATGAGCCTTTAAATTTAGCAATCAAGATGAGTCTAGCTTGGAATACAATGAACTGATTAAAGGGTAAGTTCCCAGTGCTTTTAAATTTAATATTTCCTTTAGCCACAGCAAGTCATTCTTCTGACATTCAAGAAGGTCATGCAGTCTGAAAATCTATCTCCCCACCCCGTTCCCAGATTTACTTAGTTTTCCCAGAAAAGAGCAACAAGAGCCCGATTTTGTAATTTTTTGGCTATTGAAATTTAAAGCCATCTGTATCCTTTTTTGAAATGTCGCTGCTCTTCAAAGTTGAATGGATAATATTATAAAGTGTTACATTAGAAAAAAATGCTGACTAAATAATGTTAAGATTCTCACATTTCCCAGATGTTAATCCAGCTGCTGTTCAGTCTCCCCAATGGGTATATTCTCAATTCTAAGGGCTCTGGTTGCACAAGTCACTCACAGACTCACTGGAATTGTATGTCTTGGGGAATACATACATACATACATATGCATATATTCATTTTTGATTCATTATAGATAATATAATATCAATATAGAAAGAAAAACATAATCATTGTCATTTATATAGCTTCATTTAAAGTAAAAGTGTTATATCAGGGACTAATTTATTCCACTTAAAAACTTTATAGAATGCATGATTCTTTATATTTACATGGAAAGACTTATTTAGACAGCAATCAAAGAATTATAAGGCACAGAAACGGACCTTCTTTGGAAAGAATGGATCATCTAACTCTAACCACTCTGCTTTACACACAAGAATGTGGTATACTGGAAAGGACATGGGGTGAGTAATCAGATGATGATTTGAGTTTCCATACCGTCTTCAAAGCTTCCAAGCCATCTGACTAGGGGCAATGCTTAAATGCTTTAAGCCTCAATCTATATAGCTCTAAAATGACAATAAGATACAACTGATTTCATAGTCATGAGGAAACCACTTTTTAAATTATAAAATGCAATATAAGTAGGAATTGTTACATATATTTAAGAGATATTGAAGTACCTACAATGAGCAAAACCACATGCTGGGCTTTTATTGTTCAGTCATTCCAGTTTATGCCTGACACTTTGTAACATCATGTGGAGTTTTCTTGGCAAAAATGTTGGAGTCATTTGCCATTTCCCTCTCCAGTTCAGAGTTCAGTGACTTGCCCAAGATCACGCAGCTAATAATTGTCTAAAGCCAGACCTGAACTCAGGAAGATGAGTTTTCCTGTCTCTAGGCCCAGCTCTTTTCTACATTGCACCACTTGGCTGCCCCTTTGTTAGATTATTAGAGAAAAATTTACAAAAATGAAAATTGCTCCTGCCTTCTTTCAGTTTATGGTATGCAACAATTTTGTTTTTTTCCAAATTATCTTTATAAGTTTAATTTTTAGATTATTCTCTATTTACATATATATGCATATGAAGAAAAAGTATATGAACAATCATAAAATATCATGATTTGATCACAAAAAAAATATTTAGTGCCATAGTATTAGCTCACTGTAATTCAATTCTGTTGATCTGGGCACTACTTCATGAGTTCCTGAAATAAAATAATTCTGAACAGAAATATTTTCTAAAGTTACAATGAAGCTGATCTCCAAAGCAATAAGACATAGCTACTGACCATAAGGAAATAGTAGACTCAACATCAACCTCCTAATTCCTAGTTTCCTGTTCTTTCCACCAAACCATGTTGGTACTTTAAAAAAAATTAATACTCCCCAAAGATATAACTGTCCCTTTTAGTGATGTTACATTTATTCATTTGTGTATATATTATGCTCTAACCCATTTTCCCCCGTTGTATACCAAACATCTAATACTGGTCCTTACAAGAGTAAATAATTAATAAATATTTATTGAACTGAATCTAATTCTTAGACAGAGGCTGTGCTTATTTTCTCTAAATTATTTGACTTTTAATGTATGCTTCCAGAATTCCATTTAAAACAACACTGGATAATAATAACAACTTACATTTATATAGCACTTACTTTGTGTCAGGTACTATATTAATTATATATAGCATCTATTATCTCATTTGCTGCTGTGAGGTAGGTGCTATTATCACCCTCATTTTACACATGGTAAAACTGAGACAAACAGAGAGTACTTTTCCTGGGGTCACACTATTAGTCAATGTCAGAGGCTGGATTAGAACTCAGGTGCATCTGATTCTAGGCCTTGGACTCTTATCTACTACTCCATCTAGTTATTCTTTTCTACATGGGTAAAATGTCTAAATAGTTATCTAATATATTTGAGGTTGAGAAGATAAACAATCTGAGTAGGCAGAGGGCAAGAGAAACCCTTTTCTCCCAGAGACAATTATTTTGGCTTATCTTCCACTTGCCTCTGATTCTGTAGATAGCTTAATCTTACATTATTTTGCTCTAACCATAGGTGCTTTTATGATCATCATCTCTGATGCAGAAATAAGCAATTGTACATGTATTATCATATTTTATTTTCATGACAAACCCATAAGGCAGGTACTACAGTTAACCTTATATTCGTTTTGGAGGTGAGAAGGCTTAGAAGTGACTATCCTGAGTCACAGATTATCCCTGTACAGAAGAAAAAATTTGAACTTAGTACTCTTCTGCCTGGAATAGCAATACTATGCCAATTATAAACATGAACTACACCTTACTTCACGTTTTGGTTCATATGAAAAAGATTTAGAAATTATAGTGCAATATAAACTCAATGAATCACAAATGGGATCTAACAAACTAAAAACCTAATATACAATGTTCAGAATATAAATATAAAACCCAACTATACTCTACCAAGTAACATATTTTGGAAAGACATCACCAAGCTGGAGTGTGTCTTGAGGAGGCCAACTGAGGATGTCAAAAGGTATGCAGAGCAGACTTGAAACATTCTGTAGGAGAATTATATGAAGGAACAGGGAGTGCTTTTGATTAGAGAAGATTTGGGGTGAAGTAGAACAACATGGTTGCCTTCAAGTATTTGAGAGGGTCATTTTGCAGAAAGATGAGATTTGTATTATTTTGTCATAGAAGTAAAGGGTGAATTTCCATAAACATATTTAACTCAATGCAAGGAATAAATGTCATAAAAATGAAGAGCTGTTCAAAAGTGGACTTGCCCACCATGAGAACTAGCACATTCTGAATACTCCCTACATCTAAGATTCATCTACAAGCACATAATCCAGGAAGAATGAAAGGTGGTAGGCTTCAGTTTTAATTAAAATGAAAAAAAGGATTGAAATCTTTGCTTTAAAAGTCAAGAAAATATCATTCATAATAAATGATCAATTATTTTTTGTTTTACAAAACATTCATAATGTGAGAATTTGGTTATATAATTGTACTCTAAAACAGGAATGTCAAACTCAGTGAGAATCATATCCCTGAAAGGCCACATACACACCCCAAAAAACTTAGAAAACCACAAATTAACATTATCTATGCTATACTGAAGTTTATTTTGTCTAATATTTTTCAATTATATTTTAACATAGATCTCATAGCAGCATGATTTTGCTGCTTCAGTTCTAAATTAACCAATTAAAATGTGGTTTAGTTCTCTAAGTTTTTAAACTTCAATTGCTAAGTATGATGAAGAAATAGCTGACAAACTTATAGTTGTGAATTCATTCTCATGAATTTAAATATGTTTTGCTTATTTTAGAAAAACATCACTATCATCTTAAGGACTTATTGACCTCATGAAGTCATGAATACCTAGAGTAGAACTGCCACTCCCAATTTTAAAAATACGTGAGTAACTTACTGTCATCTACTTATTCCTCTCACCAGCTGAGGTGCCTGAATTTTCTCTTCATTATTGACAGCCAGAGTCAAATAATTAATGTCTTAGGCTTGGTACATACAGTTTAAAAGTGTTAAAATGATTTTTTAATGTGCAGTCAATTTAAGGGTAGATGATTTGTTAATACTTCAATTTGTGATCTCTGTCAATTTACAATTTTTTCTGAATAATTTTTCCAGGCAAAAAGGCAATATAGACAATTATGAGTGTCATAAATGAAGACAACTTAAAGAATCTGTTCTAAGTTTATTAACAATAGACTTCAACATGCTAAATCATATTCTCCCAAAACCAAGCTTATTCTCTGGGTATATTAGCCATGCTTGGGAGCCTCAAGAATTCTTCTGAACTTCTACGGAGTTAATATAGTGAAGGACTAAAAAAAGATATTAAAATGTCATATTTTATTGAATTAAAGATTTAAAAAGAAAGAAATCAATTACATATATTTTAAAAGCTACTTGGAACCTCACTAGTCCTTACAAAAGCAGACTTCTTTGTAAATCCATTAGGCAAGATATACCAAAATATAACAAAAAAAGACAGAGCATTTACATGTTCTCAGTGCCTAGTAAGTGTATTGCACTTAGTAGGTACTAAACAAATTTTTGCTGATTTAAATATTTGGGGAGAGAAGAGGAAAGGTAATTTGTTGATATCTAACAACTATGACATTGATATTTTGTGGCTTGATATTTAAGCTACTTCATATCTATAGACATGTGGTTTTTGCTAATATAAATATGAATCTTTGAAAATATAGAGAAATTAGAAAAGTTAGGGATGAAGGGCAAGGCCATCAGAACATGCTCTTCCAGAGTTGTTTAGTGGGCAAACATTCAGAAGAGAGCAAGATATATATTATAATACATAAAAATGAAAATAAACACTAGATACATTCAGCCATCAATGTATCCCTAAAAACTACCTCTGTAATATGTAACAGTAAATACCAATGTTATATAATAAACGTTAATTCTGCTGCTGGTAGTAAGAAACCAGAAAGCTTTAAACTGTCAGTGGGGAAAGGGGTTTGGATAATCTCCAAATTAAAATTCCTTCTAGAGAATGATAATAGATTTTACAACATACAGAGATTATCATTATTCCTATATAGGAAAAATATAGTCTTCTCATAACTATACATTAAATTCTTATTACATAAAATCACAGTTTCAAACTGTTGGCCCACATGGCAATTAAACTACTCAAAAGACTAAGCTAGCAGTCAAAGTCCATTTTAAAAGTCCTTAATTGAAAGAGAATTCCTATAAACACACAGAAGGGCTCATCAGTGATCGATGTTCAAAAGAAGTTACCATTAATAAACTATTCACTAAGTAAAGTCAGAGGTAAAGTAGTCATGATAAACTGACTGGAGAATGAATTAACCAGAGAATATTTGGCTGTCACTGTAGCAGATACAAACACATCATCCATCCCTCCTTATGTCCTCAATACAATGACCTTAAGTCAACTTTTTTTGAGGGATTAGGTGTAATATTTTAGTACTTCAGTACTGTCTACTCATCATTTCAAAAAATTTACTTTCCTCCATAAATCTGAAATACCTAACAAAAACTCCATGTGAGTTTAACTCCATTAAAACACAGCAACTATTGTATTTAATCTGGTAGGTACTCTAAAATGTTTTTAATTAAGAATTTTTTTCTTATATTAAGTGAAATTTTAGAAAGATCTTTGTTTTTGTTTTCCCTCCACCCCACAAAGTGAAACAAATTTTAGTCATCTGAATTAATCTTTTGCTGCTCCTTAGCTGACTTATAAAAGATCCACCCATACTTATTTCTTACTTCTTTGTCCATCTTCATCTATAAACCTTTCCCTTTATATTCTGACTCTAAAGGTCTCCATATAAGTCATGAGAAAGGAAAGAAATCTTCCATCTATTTGTAAGGCAACTTATCTAAACATATTATAATCTCTGTAGTCTCTCACTTACAAAGAGAGAAGTAGGAATGATGAAAAACTTTTAATGAAATCAGGTAGTAGGTACAAATAAACCTTTGCCTAATTGGCTTAGCCATACAATTAGGTTAACTACTAGCAAAACATTAATAGTAAGCTATGAAGTTGATATGAAGTTAGATATGGAAACAACTGAAGTGAAAGTACGGGATAAGAAAAGGGGGGGAAAGATCCCAAAGTTAGAATAAGAATAAAAATTATCCATATCATTGTACATAGTAATAGCATTATTGTAATAATGATAAATTATAAAAGACTTAGCTGCTCTGATCAATACAATGATTCAAGACAATTTCAAAGGACTCATGAAAAATGCTATCCATCTCCAGAAAGAGAACAGATGAACTGAGTACAAATTGAAGTATAATTTTTTACTTTATCTGTCTTCCTTTTTTTTCACAATTTGGACATAGGTATTGCATGATTTCACATGTATAACTGATATTATATTGTTTGCCTTCTCACTGGGTTGGGAAGAGGCAGAAGGGTAGGAAAGAATTTGGAGCCCAAAATTTTAAAAATAATGTCTGAAATAAATAATCAATTTATAAATCAAAATTGAATTTGAGAGCAGAACAAATAAAAGAATAAGAAAGGGTACATAGAGCGGAACTTCAAAGTTTAACCTATTTGAAGGAGGACTAAATCTTCAGCTTTAAATTAGGTCTAAGATAAAACAATATTGATTTGTGGTTGATGTGGGATAGAGAAAGAAGATATTTGAGTTGATAAAGTTGATTAGTTAGAGAGTCCAAATGTTAACAGCAGTCATAGAGTGGACTTCATCATATATAATATAAAGACCTCAAGGATAATGGCACAGGATAGTTTAAAAATGAAGGTCATAAACCCATTTAGTGAATGAACTAAAGGGTAGGGACAAAAAAAAAAGGATGGAAAATGTGATATAAATAGATAACATGACACTCACGAGAAAAAGTAATTAAAGAATCATGAAATAAGAACAATAATGGAAGCAATAATTACAAAGATTATGTAAGCCTGACCTTATTCTTGGCTCCAATAAGTAGATGTGAATGGTAAGAGTAGCCACCAATACAAAGAGTTTCAAGTGATGTGATGTCCTTGGAAGGAGGGCAAATTTTAGTTAAAAGTGAATAGTTAAAAGGCCGTAAAGTTCAAAGGATATAGAGCAGTTTATTAAATATATAGCTGGAGTCAGTAGATTCCTAGAGATTGAAGAATGGCTAAATAAATTGTGGTACATGAATGTAAAGGAATATTAAGGTGCCATAATAAATGACAAATATAATGAATTAGAAGAAGTCTGGGAAAACTTATTATGAAATAGATGAGCATGCAAAAACTAGAAACATGAAAACAATATGTACAGGGGCAATAACAATATAAATGGAAAGAAAAAAAGGAATAAACTGAATATAGAATGACTACGCCCCATAGAGAAAGTTGAAAAAAATATTTCTCACAATCTTTATAAAGGGAAGAGATGGGGATAAGGGTGGGAAATACAGTGCGGAACAGTGTACATACTGCCACACAAAATAAATGTAGTGACTTTTAAAAAAATCCATTAGAATGTATAGTTCAATAGGAAAGAGAGGAATGATATATTCAGAATTAAAAAGTGATATAAAAACAAAATATTTTAATAAAATTTATTAATCAAAAATCAATTAATGGGAATATAGGTGAGAAAAGGATATAAACCAACTATTTTGGGCCTGCAGTTAGACTAGAGAGCCAGGATTGCTTACAAATATCACAAATATTACTATTACTTTATGGGCTACTAGATTCTTCTAGGTCAGTGGTTCCCAAACTTTTTTGGCCTACCACCCCCTTTCCATAAAAATATTACTTAGAGCCCCTGGAAATTAATTTTTTTAATTTTAATAGCAATTAATAGGAAAAATAACTGCACCTGTGGCCATCACCTTTCCCCTGGATCGCTGCAGCACCCACAAGGGGGCGGTGGCACCCACTTTGGGAATCACTGTTCTAGGTCATATTGAGATCTTCAAAATTATTTGTGAGGGAAGTAAGCTAAAATTATGTATTGCAATTTAATTGCAATTGCAAAAATAATATGCACTCAGTTTCTTTGCACTTGGCTTGCTAATTGTTTACAGAATGGATTTACAGGTCTCTTCCTCTGCAATATCACCCAGGTCTCCAGTTAATTTAGCTCTCTGCAAACCCAACATATTATTTGGTTTCCAGACTTGAATTGTTTCTTGCCAAAACCAACATTCAGGTAAAACTATAGAAACCTCTTAGTTTTCTACTTTTTGACCATGTAGAGCTTAGAAATCATTGTTGCCTGGGGGACGGGTCTCAGGGGTTCCCTGAAGACATGTGGGTTAGTCACTCATGATGGCTGGAGAGGAGATAAAGGAAGAGACTCCATTGAGAATATTTTTTCAAAAAATGTGAATCTTTTGTTTGCAAGGTCATATCTTACCCTAATTTGGTGTATATAGTAACTGGTGGCAGCTGACACTAGTAACAGAAGGGATCAGAAAAGTATCATGCAGGAAAACTATATAAAAGTCTGATAGAATAAAAATTAACGCTTCTATTTTCACATGGGAAAGTGAAATCTAAAAAGAAAGTTTTATTTATATGTCATACCAGGTTCATGTTTTTTCTCTTCATTTTCTTAGAAATACTCCCAAATACTATATATATGAGTAAGTCCCTACATGCTCAAGAATTGGTTGTAACCTGAACAAGTAGCTGCCAATAGAATTTGTTATCTTCTTTTCTCCCCAACAACTCTTATCTCCATCCCAATAAGTGAACCCTACACCTTGTTCCCCTGTCAGAAATATAGAGCCTGACTGACTAATAAAATGATGGTGTCATCAACAGAAATAAAGGTCTTTAGGAGAGAATTTTCCATTAAATAATTAAGCCAGGTTGCAGCTAGGTAAGTCAGCAAATTTATAGCCAGGCCTGACAACAGGATGTCATGGGTTCAAATCTAGCCTCAGACATTTCCTAGTTGTGTGACCCTGGCAAGTCACTTAATCACCATTGCCTAGTGGCAGTAGAACCAATAAACAATATTCTCTAAGAGAGAAGGTAAGGGTTTATTTAAAAATAATAATAATAACAATAATAATAATAATAATCCCATATTAATTCATTCAGTAAGTAAACATTATAGGCCTACTATGTATGTTCCAAGCATTGTGCTATGTGTTGGGCAATACAAAAACAAAAACAGACCAAAAAAAGTCCCTGACCTCAAGAAGCTTACATTCTCTTTGGAAAAATGCCACACATTCATTATGTTATATTGCTAGGATTTGGTTTCTGAGTGGTTGGAGAGGAAGAAGCAGCAATAAATACAGACTTGTCATTCAAAGAGCACGGTGATAAAGGATAGAAATATAAGAGTACCTTTAAGTGGTAGAACTAATAGAAAGGTTCTTTAGGAAAATCAGGAAAAGATTTTTTTTTGGTCATTCAACATTTTAAAAAAATGTATTTGTTTTATACATTAAAATTCATGGTATTTCCTTCCCTCCCCTATCAGCATTATATAGAAGACATCATTCAAAAAAAGATATATGCATATATAAAGAACTATGTCTTGTTTGTTTCTATTTATTTCTTTTTCTCTCTGGAGGTGAGAAAAAGGATGTTAAATGAAACAAGGACCCAATGGAAGAATGAAAGAGCATCTTGAATTTCCACTTAATTTTTCTGGTTTATAAAATAAAACTCTCTCTCTCTCTCTCTCTCTCTCTCTCTCTCTCTGTCACTCTCTGTCACTCTCTGTCACTCTCTGTCTCTGTCTCTCTCTCCCTCTCTTTGTGTCTGTCTTTGTCTTGCTGTCTCTCTCTCTCTGTGTCTCTCTTTGTCTCTCTCTCTCTCCCTCTCTCTCCCCACCCGTGCATTCCCAGAAGGGATAGTAGAAAAACCCCATTAAAATACTGCATTCACATTGGCTGTCCCAAACTTGCTGCTGAGGTCTATTTGCCACCTTTGAAATTGTTCATCTTTCTCCCCCTGCCCAAATTAAAATACCTATTTCTCAGAATAAGTGCTGATTTGAGCAAGAGGTAGAAAGAGAAACACCATTTAAAATCACCCTAGATAATATAAAATACTTAGGAATCTATCTACCAACACAAACACAGGAATTATACAAAAAAAATTACAAAACACTTTCCAGACAATTAAAACTAGATCTAAACAATTGGAAAAACATTGATTGCTCATGGGTAGGATGAGCTAACATAATAAAAATGACCATTCTACCCAAATTAACTTACTTATTTAGTGACATACCTATCAAACTACCAAAAGACTTCTTTACTGAATTAGAAAAAACTATAACAAAGTTCATTTGGAAGAACAAAAGATCAAGAATATCAAGGGAAATAATTTAAAAAAAATGTGAAGGAAGGTGGCCTAGCAGTACCAGATATTAAACTGTACTATAAAGCAGCAGTATCAAAACGGTATGATACTGGCTAAGAGACTGAAGGATCAGTGGAATAGACTTGGGGTAAGTGACATCAGCAAGACAGTGTATGATAAACCCAAAGAGCCCAACTTTTGGGACAAAAATCCACTATTTGACAAAAACTGTTGGGAAAACTGGAAAACAATATGGGAGAGATTAGGTTTAGATCAACATCTCACACCCTACACCAACATAAATTTAGAATGGGTGAATGACTTGAATATAAAGAGGGAAACTATAAATGAATTAAGTGAACACAGAATAGTATACCTGTCAGATCTCTGGGAAAGGAAAGATTTTAAAACCAAGCAAGAGTTAGAGAAAATTAAAAAATGTAAAATAAATGATTTTGATTATATTAAATCAAAAACATTATGTACAAACAAAAACAATGCAACCAAAATCAGAAGGGAAACAACAAATTGGGAAAAAAAATTTATAACAAAAAACTCTGACAGGGGTCTAATTACTCAAATATACAAGGAGTTAAATCATTTGTTTAAAAAAATCAAGCCATTCCCCAATTGATAAATGGGCAAGGGACATGAAGACGCAATTTTCATATAAAGAAATCAAAACTATCAATAAGCACATGAGAAAGTGCTCTAAATCTCTAATAATTAGAGAAATGCAAATAAAAACAACTCTGAGGTATCACCTCACACCTAGCAGATTAGCTAAAATGAGAGAAGGGAAGAATAATGAATATTGGAGGGGATGTGGCAAAATTAGGACATTAATGCATTGCTGGTGGAGTTGTGAACTGATCCAACCATTCTGGATGGTAATTTGGAACTATGCCAAAAGAGCTCTAAAAGACTACCTGCCCTTCGATCCAGCTATACCACTGTTGGGTTTGCATCCCAAAGGGATCATAGATAAAGACTTGTACAAAAATATTTATAGCTGAACGTTTTGTAGTGGCAAAAAACTGGAAAATGCCCTTCAATTGGGGAATGGCTGAACAAATTGTGGTATATACTGGTGATGTGATACTATTGTGTTAAAAGGAACAATAAACTGGAGGAATTCCATGTGAACTGGAAAGATCTCCAGGAATTGATGAAGAGTGAAAGGAGCAGAGCCAGAAGAACATTGTACACAGAGGTACACTGTGGTAAAACAGAATGTAATGGACTTCTGTACTAGCAGCAATGCAATGACCCAAGACAATTCTGAGGGACTTATGGAAAAGAACGCTACCCACATCCAGAGGAAGTACTGCAGGAGTGAAAATACAGAAGAAAAACAACTGCTTGAACACATGGGTTGAGGCGGACATGATTGAGGATGTAGCACCGAAAGGACCACACTAATGCAACTATCAACAATTTGGAAATAGGTCTTGATTGATGACACATGTTAAAACCAGTGGAAATGCATGTCAGCTGGGAGGGGGAAGGTTGGGGGATGAAGGAGAAAGTAAGAACATGAATCATGTAACTATGGATAACTTTTCTAAAAAATAAAAATTATTTTAAAAAATTGGGACCTCAACAATAACTTGCATTAATGTCAATTTGACTCCTTCTCCTCATGAATTTGAATGCTTTAGCATTCCCATGTCTGGACTGCCTGTTCCAATTTCCTTCTCTTAGTATCCCTACTTCCTTCAAGAATCAGTTTAATGTTCATTTTCTTAAGAAGTCCTTTCTCAGTTCCTCTAGCTCCTACTGCCTTCTCTTTCAAGATTATGTCCCACTTCTGGCGTAAATAACATATACCTGGTTAATGATTTATACATTGTCTCTCCCATTGGGTGAGAATTTGAACTAATTATTTTTTCCTCTTCATATCCTCAGTGTATAGGTACTGCATATGGGCATTTGCCTTGAACACAGTAAACTCTTTAAAAAAGTTTTTTGATGTACAGATAGAAGAGGCATAATTTGTCACAGTGAATAAGAAGACAGGTCTTGGAGACAAGAAAGTTTGGTTCAAGTCCTGCCTATGAAATGCACAATTCTGTGTGCATGTGTGTACATGTGTATTTGGTGTTTGTATGATCCTTGAAAGGTTAATTAAACTTTCTGAGCCTGAAACAACAATCTAAGATTATAAGTTATAAATGAGTTGCTTCAATAAAAGGTGTTTATCAGAAATTCCCCAAAGACAACCATATCATTGTAAGAGACCCCAAATCAGTACATATTACCTGAAAGTACTAATTGAGGGGAGAAATTAGAAAATTTATATTTTAGACCAATTTTTAAAGTTAAAAAATATAACCAAAGGCTTTATTTTAGAAAATAAAGCCAGAATATTTTATTAAATATCAGTAATTTTTGGTTTCTACTTATACAGTCTGATTACAAATGCTTTGGGAATGACAAGAAATTTAACAAAGGCAATCTTTTTAATAACAGATTTTGGCTATCAACTGTTAGTCATATAAAAAAGAAAAAAAATTAAAATAATCCTTTAAAGTCTCCTAATTAATTATGAAATAAATACTAGCATTGTGCCCCTTATCAGACCCCTTTTAAATGTTATTAGTTCCAGTAAACTATATGTAGTTATTATTAAAGCAAGAATTTTAATCTTTCGAAGATCTAAATTAGAAATTGTCATCATTTTAGATCCTGCTTCGTTAAGCTTAGTAGAAGAAAAGTGGACAAGAAAAAACAGTTATTGAAACATATGCTTCAAGAGACAAGTGAGCCAAACTTAGCTGAATTACTATTATCTCAAAGTCATGGGACAACTGTGAAGCTGAATACATTTTGTATAAGAAATATGCACAGTTATCTTCCCCTCCATGCTGAATTAAGCACTTCTTTTAAAAAGTCAAATTTGAGAGAGAATACGTGCTTATCTTCCCAGAAAGTCTGGGAAAGTGAACAACAAATGCAGAGGGTTTTGGTCATTTTTTCCCCTCTACATTCTCTTTGGCCGCTGTACCCCCAACTGAGCAGAGCCTGAAGCTTCCTCCTTCTCCCAGCTGTTCCCCCTGCATTTGGCTTTAATCAGGTGCAGAGCAGGAACTCAACATCCTGTTGCCTTGCTCTGATTAGGAGGAGTCAAATTCTACAAATTGGCAGGTTTCTGCTTTTAGTGATCCTTATTTGATGAATCATTTGCTTTTAAGTATTTGAAAAGGGCCATTAGTGAAGCTGCAGCCCAGCTTGTTGCTATTTTCCGGTCTATTTATAACCAGCCACTCCAAGGAGCCAAATGCTGATCCTCTTCACCTACTGAACCTAAAATGTAGCAGTACAACTGAAAAGAATGAACCAGGGTGACTAGTATATGGAAAGAAAAACAACAGCTGACCAACAGCAAAGTAGCTAAATATAGCTCATTTAAGAAAATTAAAATATTAAATTAGCTATCTCAGAGACCTCCCAAATTGTCAATGATCTGAGGGAGAAAAATGCCCACATGCCTCTAAACACACATAGAATAAAGACAAATGAGCTCTATGGACCATTTGCCATTAATCATGAGAACAGTACAACCTTAAATCAAGATCACTTTCTCCAAAAGATCAAAGGTTCATTTAATTACTTAAGTGAGGGGCTTAAAAATCTGAGGATCATTCCTAAATAGGGAAGTAGTCAAAAGTATGAAAAACCAATTCTTAAAAGAATTGAAAACTATAACAATCACAGGAAAGAATATTCTAAATCATTAAATGATAAAAGAAATTAAAAACAAAACAATTGAGCTTTCATCCCAAACCCAGTAAATTGGCAACAATTACAAATGATGGCAAAAGTCAATACTAGAACACTTGTGGGAAGATAGGCATACTAATGCATTGTTAGTGGAGTTGTGAATTAGTACAACATTCTGGAAAGTAATTTGGAATCATTAAAATAAAGTAACTACAGTGCCCATACGGTTTGGCCTAGACTGCAGATAACCCCAAGGAAATCAAAGGCAAAAATAGACTAATCAATCAAATTTAATGAAAAAACACATAGTAAGAATCTACTATGTGCCAGGCACAAAATATGACAACAATGTTGTAAATGGAAAAAGCAACCACAAAAGAATTGAAATTGAATGTCAAGAAAACACAGAACAAGCTTGTCCCCAAAGAAGAGATAGGTAAGACCCCCTTTCCTACTCCTTTGCTGAAGTCAAGAATTGGGGTGGGGGATGTACTGGTATAGAACAGCACATGTGATTTCAGATTTTTGTAACATATTAATAATTTTTGGACTCTTTATAATTTTTTAATTAATTATTTGTTCAAAGGAATTGCTGTAAAGGGAGAGATGTGAAAGAAAATCCAAATGATGTTAGAGTGAAAGACAACAATAAAAATCTACTTTTTAAAAAATCAAAGTATAAGTTGAAGTATAAAGAACAATCAAATACCTGAAACTGGTCTAACCCCTTTCCTATTTCTATAGTTATTTTCAACTGTGTGTGTGTGTGTGTGTGTGTGTGTGTGTGTGTGTGTGTGTGTATTTGTATGGGAGAGCATCTGGGAGAAGAATGATTCAACATAAATAGCTCTGCCTTAAAGTGAATGGGTATGCCAAGTCTGATATTAAATCATGGGAGACAACTAGTTCTAGCCTATGACATATTGGGAAATGGTGGCTTTAACCCTTTGCACATGGATGACATTAGAAGTGTCCTGGTAACTGTACTTTCACATGTACCATCGCCACCCTATTCTTCTGAAGTTATAGGGCATCAAAGCAGACAGTCAGAATTCCCCCTCACAATGAGCCAGGCTTCCAAAGTAGGAAGTAGGATCATCTCTTTAGAATGAAGCCACTGCTTCAGGACCACAAAACCAATAAGGCCAATGGCAATTGTTTAACCTGCAGAACAACAAAATCAGGTGTTTGGATGGGAATATGTGAAATATTACCCACTGAAAAGATTAAGTTGTAGGTTTATTCTATTACTTAATTTAAAAATCCTATAGTAAGATGAATCAAGTAGCACAGAGAAATAATAGAAAGTGGATGTTAGATTTAGCAAAATATGTTCAAAAAAGAAGGGAAAGAACTTTAAAAAAATAAAATGAATTATAAAGAAATCCTCTCAGTGATTTCTTTAAAAAAAAAAAAAAAGATACATGAACCAGAATATGAAAGACAAACTTCAAATTAAAATGGGCAGATATCAAAAACTCATATAAGACTATCTGGCATAGTCTTTCATGAATCACAGCTGCCAGCTACTAAATTCATTAAAATCATCGATACTCTGAAGAATATCTGAAATAATTGATACCCTCTCCTATGTTGATAATTCCTCCATGCTTTCTTATGGTGTGAAATGATTGTCTGTTTTCCTATATATTTTCAACAGAGAATAAGCGCTGGAATTTTTAAATCAGTGGAGCTAGATTAATTAATATTAATATTAATATTAATTCTGCTTCTTGCACCTATATACTTGGGCAAGTCATTTAGCTTCTTCAGACCTCCTGTTCTAATGTCTCAAAGATGGCACAGTACCACTTGAGCCTACCCATTCTCCCTACATGACCAGCCCACACCATTTTCAGGATCAAATGATATAATGTACGAATAGGATTTGCACATATTAAAGGGTCATTAAAAAGGCTGACTATAATCATACATTGTGTATACATATGCTTTTTATTGAACTTCTGGCAATGAAAAGATCAGATTAACAGTTTTGTCACTGGTATATTAGATACCAAAAAATTATTTTATTATGTTTTCAGAGTCTTCCTTCACACTCTCTTTTTGTTGTTGTTGCTAGGTCATTTTTAGTCATGTCCAACTCTTTATGACCCAATTGGAGTTTTCATGGCAAAAAAGATACTTGGAGTGGTTTGTCATCTCCTTCTTCAACTCATTTTACAGATGAGGAAATAGAGGAAAATAAGATTAAGTGACTTTCCCAGAGTCAAAGAGTAAATAAATGTCGGAGGATAAATTTGAACTCTACACTTCTTGACTCCAGGCTCAGCTCCCAATGGCAATCTACACTGCACCACTTAGTTGCCCCTTCACACTGATTAGAAGAGTAATACAAATACTATTTCTATACTAAATGATTGAAATTAATATACTTTACATATTTTTTCAAAGAAAAGGAAAATGAGAGAAAAAAACTATCAGCCACAAATAAAAGCAACCATTGTGGATTTGAACAAAACACCTCTATAAAGATTGAGTTATATACTCAAAAATAGAATAGGCACAAAATTTTTCTCAAGTTGGCTTTTAGGAGAAAAAAGGGATTCTTCACCTAAAAGAATTCATTTTAAGCTACTTTCTATTTACTATGACTGTATATTAAGAACTTCCCATCAAAAGAAAAGAAGGATTATACTTTATAGTCAAATAACTTGGAACTCAGATAAACCAAATCCAAATTATGTTAAGGAAGTAGTGCACACAAAGGGAAATCTGTCCTTAAGAGTAGGTCCAAGTTAAAGTAATGATCCATCCAACCTAAAATCTGCTTATACTTTAGGAAAACCAAAACTATTTAGGCATTAGATACTGGGTAAAATCTAAATTCAAATGATCAGATCTGTGGTAAAAATCTACTTTTTTTTTTTAAAAGACTAAGTATTTGTTGTTCATATGGAAATTTTGTTACATAATGGAGAATAACTATATTTCTTCCATTTTAATATACATATTCTTTGTTTATGGTATGAAAAAACCAAACATACTATTAAGTGGTAAAGTTTCCTGAGGCCTATCAAAGTTAACTGATAGCATAAAAAATAGAGTCCTTTAAATCCATAATGTTGATTGTTACAAACAAAGAATTTGGAGATCCTGTCAAATTCATTCCTGTAATTCATTTCAGTTAAACAAACATTTGTTGCATGGCTACTGAGGTATATATAGACATGAAGATATTATAAAAATGAAAAAAAATTTCTTTTCCTCAGGATTCTTTTTTAATTTAATAAAGGAAATACATATGCAAACATAAACATTACATATATTATGATACAATAAGGACAATAGAGATGTATAGACAAAGTATTATAAAAATCAAAGGATCATAAATTTAGATCTGGAAAAAACCCTCAGAAGTCAGTAAGCCCAATTTATTCATTTTAGAGATGAAGAACTAAAACCATGGAAGTCTTCAGGAACTGAAGAGAAGTGAAACGATTTGTCCAGGATCACATTGCCACTAAGTATGTAAGGCAGGATTTAAATTCAGGTTTCCCTAACTTCAATTTCAGTACTCTATTCACTATAGCAGTAATTTCCAAAGTGGGGGCTACTGCCCCACTGGTGGGTGCTGCAGCGATCCAGGGAGGCAGTGATGACCACAGGTGCATTTATCTTTCCTATTGCTATTAAAATTTTTTTTAAAATTAATTTCCAGGGGGCTAAGTAATATTTTTTTCTGGAAAGGGGGTGGTAGGCCAAAAAAGTTTGGGAAGCACTGGGCTATATGTGGCCTCTCAGCAGAAGGTGACACCAATGTCAGCAAGGAGAAACCAGGGAAGGCTTGATGGAAGAGACAGATCTCAGATAGTCCTTGAAGGAAGAATAGAATTTCAAAAGAAGATGTAGAATGAATATATTCCAGGTAGTGAGCATCTATAGAAACATCCTGACCAAAAGACTAGAGAATATGAATAGGGAATAAATTTAGTTGGGAAGCTTTAGAATGAATAGCAGGTAATAATAACAAAAATGTAGTTCAGAGGTTGATGGAGGTAAGGTTCTTAAACATCAGGTCAGTACTCTATTTGCAGTAAAAAAAGTTTGTTGTTATCCTATAAGTAATATTTAAAATTATGCTATTATACATTCTCACTAGGAATATTATTTTAGCAGTTTGTGATGGGAGAATAAGAGAGAAAGAGACTTAAGAAAGGCAGACAAGTTACTGAACTATTCTAAGAGTCTGGATGAGAGGCAAGAAGGTACTGTTGTTATACCTGATTAAAATGCTGAGCAAAAGAAGACAGAAGGGCTAAAGATATTTCCAAGGTTCTGAGCTTAGGCAACTGGGAAGACAGCAATACCATTAAAAAAATAAAGAACTGTGCTTTTTTCATGGATGATATGGGTGGGGAGGAAAATGATGAATTTGTTTTTGACATATTGCGTGTAAGGCATGGACAGTACATTCAAAAGAGAAGGCGAAATGGAAAACTGACCTTAGGGGATTGAAGAATGAAGTCTATTAATGAAGTGGAGATATCACATGCAAATTATTATAGAAATTGAAGAGTAAATAGGAGACAAGAAAGGATGAAAGATTAAGGTAGCATCAAGATTTTATAGGTGGTGTTTACTGTTATTGTTTTTTTAGGAATAGGAAAACCTGAGTACTTGTGGAGGGAAAAGAACTAGGAAGGAAAGAGACAGACAGACAAATAGACAGAGATTAATGGTGGGAAAAGTATGAAAACTGAGGTGCTCGGGCAACATGAGGGGGTATTAAGAACCCAGGTTGCGAAAGAGTCAAAAACTTGCCACTGAGTCTTTAATTAGAGTCCATTAAGTCCAAGAGTCTGCTACTTATTAGCTATATGATCTTGAATAAGTCATATTTAGCTTAGACTTAATGGACTCACTAACTCTTGCCATTTACTAGCTGTATGGCCTTGAACAGGTCATATTTGTAAGCAAATATGCAAAAGAGCTAATAAAAATAGTTCATGTAATCAGTTGAAAGTGTTGTTTTGCCATTTTGAGTTAATTTCTTGGGAGAAAAAAAACAAACTTTATTTTATCTCTTGACCACAATTCTCCCTTCATTTTTCCATTTTTCCTTAATTGCTAGAGGAAACTTATTCACATTTTGCACATAATTTACCTACTTTATTCAATAGATGCATTCCTGCAAAGTTCTGTGGAAATTGATTTTTCATAAACAGATTATTTTATAATACATTAGGAGATCTTATCATAGGAACTTCTGGTGAATCCTTTTGAAAAGCAATTTAGTTTTCTCTACTACAAATAACTTTCCCATATCTACTCTTTTCCTATGCTCTGGATTGACTCATTAAGTTTAACAGCTAATTATATATGGAGTTCCATAGCTAACTTAATGATTCTAAACATGTTTAACATTGCTACACAAATAAAAAAATTCATAACTACCAAGCTTAAATAAAATTGGCAATGCTTAATGTCAATGAAAAATCCTTTGCTTTAAGGAAAATTACAACTTCACTTATTAGAACAACAATAACATATGTATTTTATTACTTTATTCACCAGAGTTCAAAAGAACAATTTAAATATCACATAAATACACACATATACACATATACATATCTTTCATCAAGCCTTGAGTTCTAGCTCAGCAGACTACTATTGAATAGTGCTGGGGTTGGCAAACTTTTCAAACCACATTCATATAAGAAAATCTACAAGCATAAGAGAAAATACAATTGTGAAATTATGGATAATCAACCTGATCAGTAGTATATATCTCCTCTGACCCTATTAATATTTTAGGGTTACAAATTTTACCATCTAACATGGCAGAAAGATTTATCAACAACCAATTTTTTAAAAAATAGAATATAAACCTCTCAAAAAGATGGAATGGGTAAGCAGTTTTTTAATTAATTTTTTAATTTAAAATTTTAATTTGAATTACAGGTGAGACCATTTACCATTTCTATTTCCTCATTAGTAAAATTAGAGGGTTGAACTAAAAATCTTTGAAAGACCTCCTAGCTCTAACTCCTTGATTCTTTGATCTCCACCTTCAATGGCTGCCCATTTATAAGACTAATGAAGTTGAAGGACAAGAAACAAGAGGTAGCTTCACACTTCTACAGAGAATTTTATAATTTAGAAAATGTTTTCTTCACAGTAGCTCTATAAGTGGGGTGGTACATCATCCTTATTCCCATATGAGGGAACTGAGATTCAGAAAAGTTGAGTGATATCCTCTGTCACAGGGCTGGTCAGTTTTAGAGGATCAAATGAGACCCATGGCTTCTGATCCAAATGTGGTGCTGTTTACCATTGCACAACTCTACTCTGCCTCTCAATTTGGCTGAAACTAACATAATGAAAGTCCAAATCAAACTGGTCAAATACCAGCCATTTGGCAACCTAGGTGGTTATTACTACCACAGTATATAGAAAGGCTTGTAAAATGCTTCTTAAGGAACAGTAGGTGGTTCTTAAAGAGGAAATGATCCATCCTAATGCCAAATAATAGTCTTTTTCTACTTCTCGTTTTAAGATTTCTAGTCCAGTGTGTACAAAACATTTTTATGTTCAAAAGCCATTTTGGAGGGTACATAGATCTTTAAACAAAACGGTGAATTAATTTTTATTTTTCATTTTCAATTGCACTTAAGGAACAAATAAATATCAAAGTATGATACAATATCGAGCCACAAATTGCTGACACCTTGACTAAAGTGAGATTCAGGAAAAAACTGGCATTATTGAATAAGAAACTAGAATACTAGAACAGTCATTATTCATCGAAATAACTGCTGGCTCCCTCTCTTCCACTAATGAGTAATAAAAATACTTAGAACCTGGAATGCCTCACAAAGAATAGAAATGTCTTTTCCTCCTTCTTATAACAACAGTTTCAAAAACTATAAAAGTAAAGCACTAAACAAGCTAAACAAAGAAAGTTAATCTAATAAATTACCTGAGGAGCAAAGATCTTGATTAAAAATATAGTCGGCACTATCAATTACTTATATTTTTAAAATTCACACCAGTAAAAATGTCATACAGAAAAAATAAAGACATAACTGACAAATTTGATAGGTAGGTCAAGATGTTCTCTCAGCAAGGTGAAACACATATTTCATGTCAAATTCAATAGTTTAGTAAGGTAACCTTCAAAATTAAAGAAATGGATGTGGCCTTATTTAGCCCTAAAATACCCAACCAGAAAATATATTTACTTAACAAACAACTCTCGGTAAATAGAATGATTTCCAAGGTTGTGTTATATTTAAATTGCCAATCCTCTATGATGTTAGAAATTTCAGCTTTAAAATTCATTGGTGTTTAAATGGTACTTTTTAAAAATTTACCTAAACAAGATTAACTATTTAAGTTATCTTACTACTGCTCAGTGAATTTTGTAAACGTGCTATAAATTAATTCTTTTAAAACAACATGTAACATCTATGTCTCGAAACAATTCATATCAGTCAAAGGGTCTCATAAGTCTTAGCTGTCCATCAAAAGCAGAAGGCTGGAAAGTAAAAGGGAGGTCAAAGGGCCACCACCTGGTTTGTCTTAAGGACCTCCTGGTGTGTTTGGCCAAGTGGTTCTCCATTTATTATACTAGTTTGCAAGGCCTCCCTATCCCCAACACTTCAAACTAAGAAGGTGTCAACTTTTTTTTCCCAAGCACCCACTCTCACTACTGATTCATAGGACTATATTTTACTTTTTGGTTTTTTTTTTTATGCAAATCATAGTCCTACTATCTGTCTCCCAGCCCTAATACAAACATCTTTAGGACCCAATATAGGTTTAATGACATGGAGTACAAGGTCTATGAGAAATTGTTCAAAAGCAAAGTCATCTAAAGAGTAGTTTTGCAGTTTACCCAACTGTATCATAAATAGCATAGTCTATTTTATCCAGATTGTAAATGGGAGCATGTTAATCAAAACAAAAGTAGCAAAGGTTACCCAACTGCTGTCTGCAATTTGGGAAAATATGTTAATTTTTACTCTTCACAGCTTTTTCTTTTTTATGAACAGTATATACTAACAGCATTTGTATGATGCCATAAAGAACTCATAAAGACACTTTGGTGGTGGTTGTTTTTAACACAGCTGAATGTTGTAGTAACTTTCAAAGAAATGGTCACTACCAACTGATAAAAACACACTGTCACAATCAGTCTATATACTTCACTATCAGCAAATACAGAAGGCAGCACTATTAGGTTGTGCTATCTGTCTCTCAGTTGCTACAATCTATAACTGATTTTTTTAAAAATAACATGTTAGAAAACCAAATGGAGAAAATTTTAAAACAAATATTTAAGGCAAAAGAGATATTGTTTATTTACAAATAAGGTACAAAATTAAAAATGCTAAATAAAGTTTCTAAAGAATGGATTGATAATTTGTTCTCAGCCAATTTTTTTAGTATCTTGTCTCCCTCTAAATTAAAAGACGGATCACTCAAACAAAGTGGAAAGCTTTATTCCACTAATTAAAACGATTTGACAAAATAAAATATTTAATAGTTTTATCAGTAACTCACTAAAAGGATATATGAATATATATATTCTACTATAAAATTGAAATAAACTCGATTTAACCTAGAAAACATAGTTAGAATATAGAATGTAGGGCAAAAAATGAAGACCATTATTGTCCATTCCCCACATGCTATGCTACCTGATTCTGGACTTCAAAATCCTGCCTCCACCACTGTTGACTCTCTCTACACTTCCATGACCTCACTGCTTGGAACATCCAATGACTTCTATAGTGCTCACTCACTGGAAAACCTACACTCATAGGTGAGTTTCACTTTCAACCTCCACTTATGAAAGGACCATAGCTAGTTAGCCACCATTTGTTCCAGAATGCTTCTGACTTCAAAAACCACCCCCAACCCCAACATGGTGACCTTTATTCTCACCGTCTCCTCTAACTTTTGAGTCTCCTTTTCAGTGTTTTTTCTCCATTAAAATGTAAGCTCCTTGAAAACAGGGAAAGTTTTTTTCCATTGATTTGTGCTACATAAGAACTTAAAAAGTCCTTGCTTCCTTTTCTTTTCTTTCTGCCTATCTTCCTTTCTTCCTTCTTCTCTATATTCCTTCCTTTCTTCCTATTTTCCTTCCTTCCTCCTTCTCCCTTCTTTCCTTCCTTTTTTCCTCCTTCACTCCCTCCTGCCTTCCTTTCCTTCTTCCTCTTTCATTACTTTCTCCCTTCCTTCCATGGCTCCTTCCTTCCTTCATTCTTCCCTGCCTTCCCTCATTTTTCAATGCCCCTTCTCTACCCTCCTTCTTTATAATACAGGAGGGAAAAGATAACATTGTAGTTTAACATTTCCTTAAAAAAAGATATAGGAGAATGGGACTTATAATTTTGGATGGCATCTTAAAATTCAAAAATTACAGGAATTACTAAGCCAGTAGTATACTGGATAGAAGTTGATAAGAATATATTTGCCAGTTTACTTTGGAAATTGAGTTTTAAAATAAAAAGCATAGGGCTTAAGGGAGGGAAGGAAGCTCACATATATACCCATGAAGCATAGCATGGGGAGAAGATGAGAGTAGAAAGACAAACGACTACTTAAACTTTCAAAATTTCACAGGCAAACAATAAACCCAAAGATCCCAGCTTTTGGGACAAAAACCCAATATTTGACAAAAAAAAAAAACTGCTAGGAAAACTGGAAAACAATATGGGAGAGATTAGGTTTAGATCAATATTTCATACCTTATACCAAGAAAAATTCAGAATGGGTGAATGTCTTGAATAAAGAAGGAAACTATAAGTAAATTAGGTGAGCACAGAATAGTATACTTGTCAGAGCTTTAGGAAAAGAAAGATTTTAAGATCAAGCAAGAGTTAGAACAAATTACAAAATGTAAAATAAATAATTTCGATTACATTAAATTAAAAAGTTTTGTACAAACAAAACCAATACAACCAAAATTAGAAGGGAATCAAAAAATTGGGAAAAAATCTTTATAACAAAAACCTCTGACAAAGGTCTAATTATTCAAATTTATAAGGAGTTAAATCAATTGTACAAAAATCAAGCCATTCCCCAATTGATAAATGGGCGAGGAACATGAATAGGCAATTCTCAAATAAAGAAATCAATAAGCACATGAAAAAGCGTTCTAAATCTCATAATCAGAGAAATGCAAATCAAAACAACTCTGAGGTATGAAAGGATGGCTAATAAAGACTATTGACTAGGATTTCGCTTTACCTAGACTGGGCTGATGATCCTTTCTAGATCAGAGACAAGATGGCAGGTCTCAGATCTTAGGCCAGTTAAAACTGCTTTAACTATGATTACAAATAACAGAATGTATTATAAAGACAGGTTTAGGAAAGGTTGAGGGAACTGGACAATGGATTTCTGTAAACTTAACCAATTCTACCTTTCTCCCATTGACTGATCCTTCACAGGATTTCTTCGTCCCTTAATGGGCCTAAGGCTGCTCTATCTTCCTCTCTGCCTCAATGTCCCCATCGACATAACTAAAACTAAGCTAAGTCCATAATAGATAGTCTTAGATCCAGTTATAGTTGAAGATGTTGTCACATGCCAGGTTTGACCCTGAAACCAGTCCACCGAGGCAAACTCAGTAGTTGAGGTCAGCGGTTATGGCAATTCCTGTTTGAGAGTTCTTCAAGTGTAGAAAAACAGAGGCTGAGATCACAAGATTGTCTACAGATGGCTAATGTCTCTCAGGAATCAGTTAAGGGTCAAAAGGATACAGGAGCTGGGGTTTTGCTATGATATTCTCCCCAGAGTTCCGACTCTTCTCCCTATGGCACTTAGGTTCTCAGAATTCCACACCTCAGAATTCCAAGTGCTTCCTCTGCCTTCCTTGAATTCCTTCCATCAATTCTCTGTTTCTCCACTTCTGATGTTTCCTTCTTCCCCAAATTTCCATTTATCAGGTACCTCCTCACACCTAACAGACTGACTAATATGACAGCAAAGGAAAGTAATAAATGTTGGAGGGGGTGTGACAAAATTGGGACATTAATGCACTCCTGGTGGAGTTGTGAATTGATCCAACCATTCTGGAAGTCAATTTGGAACTATGCCCAAAGGGCTTTAAAAGACTGCCTGCCCTCTGAACCAGCCGTAGCACTGCTGGGTTTATACCCCAAAGAGATAAAAAGGAAAATGACTTGTACAAAAATATCTATACCCTTGCTGTTTGTGGTGGCAAAAAATTAAAAAATGAGGGGATTCCCTTCAATTGTGGAATGGCTGAACAAACTGTGGGATCTGTTGGGGATGGAATACTATTTATGCTAAAATGAATGATGAACTAGAAGAATTCCATGTGAACTGGAACAACCTCCAGGAAGTGTTACAGAGTGAAAGGAGCAGAACCAGAAGAATCTTATACACAGAGACAGATACAATGCAGCACAATCAAATGTAATGGACTTCTCTACTAAGCAACAATGCAATGATCTAGGACAATCCTGAGAGAATTATAAGATCCACATCCAGAGAAAGAACTTTGGGAGTAGAAACACAGAAGAAAAACAACTGCTTGATCACATGGTTCAATGGGGATATGATTGGGAATGTAGACTCTAAGCGATCATCCTAGTGCAAATATTAATAATATGGAAATAGGTCTTGATCGATGACACATGTAAAACCCAGTGGAATTGCTTGTTGACTATTGGAGGGGATGGGCGGAAGGGAGGGAATGAACATGATTTGTGTAACCAGGGGAAAATAGCCTAAATAAATAAATAAATAAACAAACAAACAAATAAATAAATAAACAAACAAACAAACAAACAAACGAATGAATGAATGAATAAATAAATAGACGGATAAACAAGTAGATAGATAGATAGATAGATAGATAGATAGATAGATAGATGATAGATAGATAGATAGATAGATAAATGAATAAATAAATGAATAAATAAATGAGCTTTAAAAGATTAAAAAAAATTCACAGGCAAGAAAGTACAAAAAAAGAGTCAGTAAAACCTGTGGTCTCATACATCAATTTTAAGCAACAAGCAAGATAAACTAGAAATTTCTACATAATATTAAGAGAATTTTTATTAATTTCTCCTTTTTTATATTGAAGAGGAAAAGGAACAATAATATTTTTCAGTAAGAGACCCCATGCTGTGCCACTTGTCAGTTGGTGACCTCCTGCTACACAGGTTGGCAGTTGGTGACAGTTAGAAGGGTGTAGCTGAGTGGGGTTTGGCAAGTTGCAGACCATTAGAAAGGGTTTTTTTTTTTTTGGTCTCTAGGTCTCCTAGGGAGAGGAATGTGTGATTTGTTCTCTCTAGCTGGAGACAGAGAAACGGAATTTAAGGTCTTATCAGCTGTATTGATCATTGATAACTTAGGTAGATAGGTAGTTAGATAGTGGATATATTATTAATTAAATAGAAAGAATAGGTGGGGGCTTCAGCCTAGCAGAAGATACTACCCTCTGAGGAAGATAGATTTAGGGTTTTTTTTAGAATAAATTTAGGTCAGGATTGGGACCTTGGGTATAGTTATAAGCTATCATAAGATTATACTAACTTTCCTTTCTATTTCCTATGATTACTCTCCTAATAATAAACAAAGTGTGTTGCATTTAAAAAACTGGTCTACTCTTTTATCAAACTCCTGCCCCAAAAATTTAACCTTTCACAATAAGCAAATAAAAATTATTACATAAGCATCTATCACTGAGAATGAATGAAAACCATGACAAATATATAGCTCTAACTAGTCATGTCTTATTAAAAAGAAACAGGATAGAGTCATAACCAAAATAAAGGATAAAGGGAGGGACTCCCCTCCACTCAGTTCTCCTGAATCCCCTTCCAAATAATAATGAAATAACATCTCAAAGCAAATTCTGAAGTGGCAGAATCAACAAAAGAACAGAATAAAACAATTATCCATCTCAAGACATTTTAGAATATATGAAAGAAAAGAGTGTCTCACAGGAGTGAAGCACAAGTTGTGCCAATTCAGGGGACATGCAGGCAAGCTAGCATCAGGCCTCAGGTGAAACTGAAGTGGTGGCTTTTCAGTCCACAGATGGGAAAGAGGGTTGGACAACTAATTAGAAAAAGAGTAAAGGAGACCCTTTCCTTCCACTGAGAATAGAACTCTTGTTACATTGACCACAGATGGTTCTAAATTAAAATTCTAGGACAGAGGAGCACTAGTAGGATTTGGAACCTGGTCACAGTTCTAGAGTAGAAAAGAGAGTTTTTGGTCACCCACAGACCAAAACCCAGGGAAGGAAAGCAGTGATCACACCTTTCCTTTGATCATACTACCTTGGAAGAATACTTACAGACCTCCAGAACAAGTTATGAAAACAACAGCATGAAAAACTTGAAACCAACTTTAACATAAAGTAAA
This sequence comes from Gracilinanus agilis, assembly GCF_016433145.1. Classification (NCBI taxonomy): domain Eukaryota; kingdom Metazoa; phylum Chordata; class Mammalia; order Didelphimorphia; family Didelphidae; genus Gracilinanus; species Gracilinanus agilis. The sequence continues at coordinate 620,997,113 of NC_058130.1, forward strand.
AAGTCAAGAAATAGGATGAAAAGATAAAATCAAATAATGAAAAAAGAAACTGACCATAGAAAGTTACTATGGAGACAGAAAAGATCAAAACGCAAACTCAGAACACAACAAAATCAAAGTACTTAAATGTGTCTAAGAGAAAAGGGGGAATTAGTCTCTGATCCTAGAAGAACATTATTTTTCCCTTTATCTTCTCCATAACTTTTCTGGTCATAAACTCTTCATTTATTCATGAATTGGAAAGGGATATTTTCCTGTGCTCTCCTAAGTTATTTATGTTAGCACCCTTTACATCTAATCATTAACACATTTTGATCTTTTCTTGGTATATACCTAGTTTCTGACAAACTACTTTCCAGTTTTCCACACCCCAGCACACTTGTTGCCCAGGGGAGATAAGGCCCTAGTCATAGTACCAGGTGGAAAAGTATGATTATGGTCACTCAGAGACCAGGGCACAGGCCAGGAGAATAATAAAAACATTTCTCTTTAGATCATACTACCTTGGAAGAATTGAAAACTTCCTAACCCCCTAAAATAAGGTCTATAAACAGCTCAATAAATAAGCTGAGGTTTGAGACAGTATATCTTCCATCAAGAAATAGGTTGGAAAAATAAGTAAACAATAAAAAAAGAACCTGGTCAAAGAAAGTTATTATGGATAAAAATATAAATTCAGAAGAAGTCAATAAAGTAAAAACTACTATCGATAAAGCATCAAAGAAAGATTTTAACTGGCCTCAGGTCTAAAAAGAATTTCTGGAAGAGTTGAAAGAGAATTTTAATATTCAAATAAGAGAGGGAGAGGAAAATCTGGGAAAAGAAATGAGTTATACAAGAAAATCATGGGGGAAAAATGTCCACAATTTCATAAAGGAGGCATAAAAAGTACTGAAGAAAATAACATCTTAAAAACAAAAATAGGCCAAATGGTAAAAGAGGAATAAAAGTCCACTTAAGAGAACTTCTTAAAAAAGCTGAATTGACCACATGAAGAAAGAGGTTCAAAAATTCACTTAAGAGAATTCCTTAAGGGTGATCTGAGTGGCTCAGTGGATTGAGAGCCAGGACTAGAGATGAAAGTCCTATGTTCAAATCTGGCCTGAGACACTTCCTAGCTGTGTGACCCTGGGGAAGTCACTTAACCCCCATTGCCTAGCCCATACCTCTCTTCTTCCTTAGTACCAATACACAGTATTGACTCTAAGACAGAAGGTAAAGGTTTAAATGGAAATAAAAAGGAGAGAGAATTCCTTAAAAAGTAGGATTGGCCAAATGAAAAAAAAAAAGTATAAAAATTCATTGGACAAAAAAATTTCTTAAAAACTAGAATTGGTCAAATGGAAAAGGAGATACAAAGGTCACTGAAGAAAATGATATCTTAAAGATTTGAATTGGGGAAGTAGAAGCTAATTATTCCATGAGATATCAAGGGGGAAAAAAGGATAAAATTAAAAGAATGAAAAAACAGAAGAAAATGAGAAATATCTCAATGGGAAAAACAACTGACAAGGAAAAACAGACTACTTGAAAGCTATGATTTTTTTTTTTAAAAAGAGCCTAGGCATCATTTATCAAGAAATTATAAAAGTGAACTGCCCTGATATTCCAGAAGCAGAGGGGAAAATAGAAGTTGAAACACTCCCCTAATCACCTCCTGAAAGAAATCCTAAAATGAAAATTTCCAGAAATATAATAGTCAAATTCCAGAGCTCCCAGGCCAAACAAAATATTGAAAGCAGCCAGAAAGAAACAATTCAAATATCATGGAGCCACAATAAGGGTAACACAGATTTATCAGCTTCTACATTAAAGGATCAGAGGTTTAAAATACAATATTCTGGAAGGCAAATGCACTAAAAATATAACCAATAACTTCCTCATCAAAAATAACATAAGATGGTAACATGAAAAGGGAAATTATAAGGGATTCAACTGTTTCGATTCCGATGCAGGAAGATAATACTTTTTACTACTAAGAAATGTATCATTATTAGGGCAGTTAAAAGCCTCTTTTTCCATGTGATCAATCCTATTTGAGAAGAAGTTCTTCTCTTTGGTGTGAAAAATGTGGGTTAAACTGATTACAAATGTTGGTGGAACACAAGTCTATTGGTGTTGTGTCCTACTGGGCATGGAGAACAAGGGGCTATCCTCAGACCTGGACCTCTTACAGACACAATCTGACAGCTTTGAATTAATTAATAAAAGATTTAATAGAGTATAGGACCACGGGATAGGTGAGGAAGGAGGGCTAGGTATATCCCTATGATAATAAAACTACACATATCCCAGACCCCTCTGAATCGTAAGGGTTTCTTCAGTCTCCAACAAAGTTGGAACTACTCTAGCTATCTCTCTGTCTAAATTCCCCTAAAATATTCTCAATTCTTGCTACCTAACTCTAGAGCCTCTCCAAACAGTTTTAGTCAAGGAACAGAGCAAGTGGCTGGATCAGGTTAGGTGACCACAATGGCCTGGTCACCCAGATGCAGGCTAAGCCTGTGGTGATACTGTAGCAGTTTAGTTGAATCAAGGTGGGTTTCTCTCTTCCAAGTAGTTTAAATAGATGTCACTCATATCAGAAAAATGCTGGCAGGACTATTGCACACCAGATAGGGATCAATAAGAGTATATAGGGCACCCACAACAGGATTAGAGGAGACCAAAGTCCAGGAGCTGTGAACTCTATCACTGCTCCCCAAGGTTCTTCCCCCAAGGGCTGGCAGTTCAACCCTCTCACCAGAAAGTCAAAAACTCTGAATATTCTGTCCCTTGCATTCCTTGCAAAATCTCCTATTTTCACACTGCCACAAACACATTTTCTTGTATCCTTCATTCCTTTCTCTCAGATGAAATTTTGTACCTCTTTTTTCCTTGTGGGTGATTCTAATTTTTAAAAAGTTATTCTCTTGAATGGACTTTTGTGCCTCTTTTACCATTTGGCTTATTTTGTTTTACAAGGCATTGTTTTCTTCAGTATTTTTTTGCCTCCTTTACCAAATTGCTAACTATTTTTTTCATGATTATCTTGCATCACTCTCATTTCTTTCCCAATTTTTCCTTTATTTCTCTTAATTTTTTAAATCCTTTTTGAGCACTTCCAAGAATTCTTTTTAGGTCAGACACCAATTCAAAACTAAGATAAATCATGAATGAGAGTTGAGTATAATGGGTTGATAACTAAAAAATTCAATTAAGGAGTAAGAAAAAAGAACACACTGGGGAAAAGAGCAAAGGAATGTTAGAATGGGGTAAATTATCTCACATAAAAGACATGAAATTGCTTTTACATTGGAGGTAAGATGGAAGAGGGTTCTAGACAACACTTGAACATTACTCTAATTGGAATTGACTCTAAAAGGGAATATCATACATACCAAATTGGATATAGAAACCTATCTTATCCTACAGGAAAGTAGGGGGGAAGGAGTAAAGAGAAGTAGGTGGTGCTGATAGAGGGGGATTAGACTAGACGGGAATGGTAGTGAAAAGAAGCAAAAGAAGGACACAATGAAAGGAAAAAGAAGCATAAATTCGGGAAAATAGGATAAAGGGAAATACACATCATAACTGAAAAAAAATTTAAAGCAATTTTCTATGAAAAGATATTATTTCTCCAATATATAGAGAAGTGAATTGAATATTTAAGAATACAAGTCATTCTCCATCTCATAAATGGTCAAAGAATATGAATAGACATTTTTCAAAGAAACCAAAAGCTATCTCTAGTCATAGGAAAAAAATGCCCTAAATCACTGTTGATTAGAGAAAAGCAAATTCAAACAACAAAGAGGTCTGTTGTTTTCAGTTGCATTAGGGAAAAGAAGAGGACAAAACAGGACGAAAGAATTGAGAAGACTACTTTTCAGGATCTGTTGGGGAGTAGATAGGACAATGATAATAGAGTGAAGGCATTGTTGCATCTGCTTCCTCTGTCAAGGAGAATGACTTCTAGACTGAAAAAGATAAAAATGGTTAAGAAGTTAATAACTGTAATTAATAGGTGGGTCAACAGGGGTCTTATGCTGGTAATAAGGCTAGCAGGAAGATTGTGTTGATTATAAGGATGGAGTGAGCTGTATCTAGACTGGGCTTGAAAATTGTTTATAAATGTAACGAGGATCCAACCCAGGTTGGATTGAAGTGTCTCTAGAGTGTCCAGACAAATTTCACTGCTTGGCACCAGGCTCCTTTAAGATATCAGGCAACCTGCCCCTTCCCTACTGAGGAAGCAGCTCCCTATTGCTGTATCAAAGGTTGACAGGAAGTAGATGTTGAACTTCCTGCCCCTCAGCAATGGAGGTTGTTCCAGTCCAAACTGTTCAGAATCCTTCCTATTGCCTGTTCTCCTTGGCCTTAGATGGTAGGCAAATAACCACAGAATTCTCTGGTGTTTTGTCTTTTTTTTTTTTTTAAGATTTTTTAATTAATTTTTTTAAACCCTAATATCTTTATATATCATTCTATATTAATTTTTATTTATTACAGGGCTAGGCAATGGGGGTTAAGTGACTTGCTCAGGGTCACACAGCTAGGAAGTGTCTGAGGCCAGATTTGAACCTAGGACCTCCTGTCTCTAGGCCTGGCTATCAATCCACTGAGCCATGCAGCTGCTCGCCACCCCCCTCCATTTTTTTTAAACCCTTACCTTCCATCTTGCAGTCAATACTGTGTATTGGCTCTAAGGCAGAAGAGTGGTAAGGGTAGGCAATGGGGGTCAAGTGACTTGCCCAGGGTTACACAACTAGGAAGTGTCTGAGGCTAGATTTGAACCTAGGACCTCCTGTCTCTAGGCCTGGCTCTCAATCCACTGAGCTACCCAGCTGCCCCAAAATCTCTGGTTAAGGCTAAGGGGTTCATTGATAACAGAGTAAAGAAACAAGGCAGAGGAAAGAGGGTTAGGAAATACTGTGATCTGTTGGTGAAAGATTATCTGACTGAAGTTGGTAGAGATCCTGTTTGGATGGTCTTTGCTGACCTAGGGCAGGCAGCCCTGGGTCAGAGTGATGCGGTTTCTGGTTGATAATAAAGTTGTTCTTGGATTAAATTTTGCCAGTGATGATAATAATATTATTGAGTTGCTCTAGAAGATAGGTCTTAAAATCCTACTCTATTCTAGGCTTAAGCTACCCACATTCCATGGGGAAGGGGGAGGGGCGGGAAGGGTAAGTGGTAAGTGAGTGGTCAGGGCAAAGTCAGGTAAGAACAGAACCTAGCCCTGGGTCTCCAGGGCTTTATATATTCTTGGCTCAACTGGCAGTTGATATGTGCCCTATGGCTCATGCTACCCCCAACATTCCATCTAGGGCAACTGACAGGTTGCCCCCAAGCCAACATGGCAAGGTTAAATATCCTATATTATATAACAATTAAAAAAATAAGAAGAGAAGAAGAAAAGATCTTAATTAAATCAATTGACTCAGATAAATTACATCTTTGAGCAGTGAAAGAACTGACTGATTCACTGGGTCAATGTCAGTGATCTCTGAGATCATGAACATAAGAGGAGGGCAAATGTCCTAATCCTCAAACAAAGGAACAAAATGGAATCTGCAAACTATCAGTGAGGCAGTTTGACTTTGATATCTGAGAAAATTCTAGAATTTGTAAATAGTTATTAAAACATCTAAAAGAGAAAGTGCTTATCACAAAAGCCTCATGTGATTTCATCCAGGCCAACTCAAACTAATTATATTACTATTTTTGATGGGATTATTACCTGGTAGATCAATAATGTGCTATAGATGTATTTTACTAGGATTTTAGCAAAATATTCCATAATCTATTCATGTTATTCTGGTGGAAAAGTATGTGAGATAATCATTAAATCAGAACCTCTTGTAGAGAGATCAGAGATTGCCAGTGACTTTGGGCTTTTCAACACTTATCAATGAGTCAGATAAAGGCACAGACAGCATTCATAATGAAATTTTAGACAACAGAAATCTAGGAAGGAAACTAAAAGAGTCAAGATCACATATACAATTACATATGGTTGCTAGTCATGGAATACAATGATTTCTAATGAACTAAAGTTAAGGATCACTTAGAGGTCTATTTTAAGTAGGCTGCAACATGTTATAAATTAATAATGATCAGCTAGTGGAAAATTTGCTAGAAGATGTGATCATTGGAACAGGCAGGTAAGAACAGGTTGTGATAGTTTCAAGAATTAGCCACATCTATTTTTCACTGGGGTACTGATATACTGACTAGGAAAGGGAAGAAAGATAACACAATTTGAGCAGATGATGGAATCAGATTAAGGGTTTTTTGTTTGTCTTTTTTCTTGTCTCATTTTGAAGGATGAGAGAAATCTGGGACAATTTATTGGCAGCACAATAGGAGGCAATAGACAGAAAAGCTGAAAATTAAGGCAAGAGGGTGCAATCAAAGAGGCAAGCTATTGGATAAGACAGGAGGGCAGCAAATCAAATTTCAAATTTAAAGAGTTTGGCCTTGGTGAGAAGAGCTTCCTCTTCATCAAAGGCTCAAGCAAAGGAGGAGAGAATAGGCAGATGATACCATGAAGTCTGAGTGGTGGAGTACTATCTTTGGTGCACTAAGTTTTGATTGCTTAGAATCCCCATTGGAACTGGCCTTATATCACCTCAGGACTGAAATCTGTAATGGTCCAGTTTAATGTTCGCTTCAGGAACTTACCTGAAGACACGATACACATGAAACAAATACCCAGCTCCCATTCTGACTCCCTGTTATGCTATTCCTCATATGCCTTTGATTCCTTGCCATTGTGGGCCTCTAAGGTGGTTATGGACCCTAATAATCAAGATAAAAAACAAAACCCTAAAATTGTTCTGTTTTAATTTTCAAAAAAAGTTCAAGAGATGTAAATTATACCATTTGTATGTGACCAAGAGTACGTACATGTGACCTCTTTAGAGCCTTGATCTGCTCATATGTAAATAGAGAGAATAATACTTCCATTACTGGCTTCATTGGGATGTGAGAAAAGGACTATATGAAATATAAAAGACTATAAATAGGTGAGTTGATATTAGCATTATGGTTTATGCCTTTTTAACACTCACATTAGTCTGTAAACTGTCAGTTTGTACACGTCATGGATAAGAAAGTCTAATAATAGGAAAGAAATAAAGAAAAGAGTTGAACTGAAGTTAATTTAAAAAAAATTTCTGAGTACAGAAAAGCTACATTGTGTTCTTTAACAACTTTCTGCAATTTATCTGATCTAGCAGCAAACAAGCATCAATTTTACTGGACGTTCATTTATGCTTTATAATAGGAAAAAGTTACATGCTTCCAAATTTAATTAACAAAAACAAAAATTCCTAGGATACCCCATATAACTCTGAGGTACTCAGAGTGGACTAAACAATGCTTCTTAATACAACAGGACAAAAGGTCATTTGGAAGGGATGTGCCTTTAAGGGCTTACAAAGGCTTGGTCTTCTCTCCTGTAATAAAAGAGGAAACATATCTCAGTAAAGGAAGGATGCCCACTTTAAATAAGGAAATGAGTTTGCAGGATGTACACATGCTGCTTTCTATTAATGATAAGCAAAGTCTACAGAAAAGACTACTAGACGGCTTAAGCTTTCATGTAGAATACCTGCAGAGAATGTTTAATGTAAACAAACTGCAAGTGGTATTGTCCACTCACCATTTTATTAAAGTGATTTATGCCTTCATAATAGAGGCAAGGAAATACAGACAACTATATTCCAGTTAAAAGCTATAATTACTGGCATAATGACTGCATGCCAGGATTGACACTAATAAGGTTTTGGGTAGAGAAGCATACTATAGAGGTTTATGAGGATAATAGATGGCTTCAGCTGTATGCTTTTTAACCAGAGGGGATGGGAAGGTGTGGACTTATTATCCTTATTATAGCTTTTCTTGTGTGTTTAAAAACATCAAAATTATCTTGCTCAAGCCCAATTCACTTCAACACAAAAGGCAGCTCACATGTAGGATTCCCTTCCATTGTTATTTTGGCTTCAATTTTGGCACCAGGCCTCTGTTGGCTCCTTTTATGGCACAAGATACTAACAGAAGGATTTTCCTTTTAACTACTTTCTTAAAATTATAACTTAACTCAATTACTCAGGCACTGATTATCCAATTTGTCATCTACCCCACCTTTTACTTTTCCTCCTACCCACCTAATGACAATGTTTAGGGTCATTTGATGGTTCTCGGCATTTCCACAAGTTATAGTGACTGGACAGAATAAAGTTGCTACTTAGTAAAAACTTAGAATGAAAAGTGAAAGTAAATAGCTAAGGTGAGCTTTGCAGATTACTGTGCAAGGAATTTCAATCATCTGTGCCAATCCATGAATAATTGAGATTTGACTGTATAATGAAGGACAGATGGATTCTTTAGTGTTTACTTCATTCTATGATGTGTAAAATTCCATATAGAGAAGTAGTGCCAAAATTCTAGACCTTATTATTATTATTTATAAAAACAATAATGATGAAGATGATTCACACTTATGTAGGACTTTAGCACTTTTCTCTATTAGGAATATTATTATCAAGTAAGTAATTAATTCTGATAAGTCGAGAACTTTGCCAAGTTGCTTTAAGACCAGTGTGGAGCTGTGGAGCTCAAGCCTCTGTGAGATTCTGTTAAGAATCCTTAGGTGAGGATTTTTTTTAACTGACACTGAGCTCTGGATATTCAGAGCAGCAGTTGTTCTCTGAGGTGTCTTTGAACTGAGCCTGGTTCAAGACAAGGTTGTTCCAAACCCTCTCTAAGACTTTTCCTCTAAAAACTTTAGAAATACTTGGAGTAACAGCTTTTGAAGAGAGAAAGTGACTTTGTGTTCAGTGTTCAATCTAACAGAAGAAAAGGAAGATCTTTTTTTTTCTGTCTTTTAACCCAGATTGGGCCCAGGCCTAAGGCCCAACCTTGGTCTGGGCAACTCTGACTGGCTACCACAGAACTTATCAATTTGGAGACTTACTTTAAGAAGATAAATATATTATGTATAAGCTAGCAGAAATAGGTTATTTAGATAAGGAAATTTGGGTTTTTAGATAGAAAATAGGAAGTGATAGAGTAGCCTGGCTTTCCAGGAGAAGGCAGACCATGAGGTCTAGTTTGGGAGCAGGTTAAAGCTTAGTATCTCTTAGTATTGAGGGTTCCCTGTTTATGACCTTCTTAAAACATTATGAATCTTAATAAATTAGGAATAAGTTGTTTGTTTTGTTCATCTGTCTCCCATGTTATCCATTGAGCTGACCTACAACCAAGGCCCTTACGGTTACCTTAGCCCTTGTATATAAGGTATGTGATAAGGCTGGGCCTTACGCCTGGGCTCAATCTGGGTGAAAAGATCTTCCTTTTCTTCTGTTAGATTGAACACTGAACACAAAGTCAATTCTCTCTTCAAAAGCTGTTACTCCAAGTATTTCTAAAGTTTTTAGAGGAAAAGTCTTAGAGAGGGTTTGGAACAACCTTGTCTTGAACCAGGCTCAGTTCAAAGACACCTCAGAGAATAACTGCTGCTCTGAATATCCAGAGCTCAGAGTGTGAGTTAAAAATAAACCTCCACTTGAGGATTCTTAACAGAATTTCAGCTCCACAGTTCCACACAAGTCTTAAAGCAACTTGGCAAAGTTCTCAACTTATCAGAATTAATTACTTACTTGACAATAATATTACTAATATCTCAAAACAATGCTTGGAGAAAAGCAGTACAAATATAAGAATTCTCATTTTATAGAACATTAAAACCTGAGCTCAGACAGTGAGCTTGTTCAAGTTCATACAGTGTAAAGTATAAGTGTGAAGAACAGAACTTGAACCTGGGTCAACTTGTTCTACATTCAATGTTCTTTCACAAACACCAGATCATCTCCAATTTTTGAGACAACAGTAACTATTAACTGTTTTAGGGGAATGATAATTGTTTGCCCAAAGAATACTGGAGCAATGCAAAAGTATATGTGGATATAATCACAAGAAGATAAAATGAATATTCATATCTATCGATCACTAGAGGACAGAGATAACATAATTTTCAAGAATTAACTTGAATCTATCTTGTAGTTGCAGAGAAGTAAATTTGGGCTCAAGGTAATTAAAATTCCTCCTCAGATTTTTGGGCAAACTCCTAGAAAAATGCCATCTATACTTCTTGCACACTTCTCAACCTCTTATGATATGTCTTCCAGCATCAACATTCAACTGACCATCGAACTGTCAGCTCAACTGACTCTCTCCAAAATTCTTAATAATCTTGAATTACCAAATCCAATTGGCCTTTCATCAATCTTAACTCTTCTTGAAATCTCTGAAGTATATGACACTGCTGACCATTCCACTCTGAGTTTTTATGGCATCTCTTCCTTTTGGTTCTTCTTCTAAGTGTCTGACTAAGCCTCTGCAGTTTCTTTTATTGAAATTTGATTCATGGGCCATGACAAAAACATCATTATCCTCTAAGGCTCTTTCTTGGACTCTCTTCTCTGCTTTCTTTACTGTCTTCAGAATATCATCAGTTCCTAAAGGCTTGACTACCATATTAATTTCCAGATCTGTATATTCTGACCTCATCTCCGGATGTTGAGTTCAGTATCTTCAATTGCTTACTATATATTCCCAAATGAATTTTCCATAGGCATATCACATTCAATATGATAAAACAGAACCTATTATGCAACTCTCACTGCACAATCACCCTGAAAACACCTATCTGCTACATTTCCTTATTTCTTTTGAAGATGCCACCCTTCCATTCAATGAGGTTCCAAATCTCAGAGTCCTCTTCAACTCTTCACCTTCTCATTCTATTAGTTCTTAAGTCATATCAATCTTGCCTCCATAATATATCTTAATTTTGTTTTCTGTTCTCCATCCACACAACCACCACTTGAGTTTAGGTTCTCATTCCTTGTTGCCTAAATTACTACAATGGTCAAATAGGAGTCTGTCTGTCTGTCTGTCTGTCTTGTCTGTCTGTCTGTCTGTCTGTCTGTCTGTCTGTCTCTCTCTCTCTCTCTTTCTGCCACACACAAACAAAACCCTCACACAAAACTGCCAAATGAACATTCCTAAAACATACTTCTAACCATGTCATGTCACCATTCAAGATGCTCCCTAGGCTACCTATTGCCTCTAGAATAAAATGGAACTTCCACTTAAAGATCATAAGGATCTGAATCCAGCCTACATTATCAGAACTGTTTCATATTACTCCACTTTGTACATTTAGCAAAACTAGCGTACTTGTAATTCCCTATATTTCTTTGCACTGACTGTCCCCTATGACCTCCACACATCTGCCTCTTAGAATCCCAAGATTCCTTCAAGGTTGAGTTCAAATATTTCTTCATACCCAATAGCTATCCAGTCTCTCTCATGCTGACAAAATTATTTTTTTAAAAAAGGAAGGTTCTCAAGAATCAAATTGGGAAAGGAAGTTGTGAACAAGAGAGAAGAGGCTAGGTAAGATCTGTTCTAGACAAGAGATCTAGCTCTCCAAATTGGCTAGAGAATAAAGTACATGAATTAGAGTAGTATCACATGGTATAAGCAGGAGGGAAGTATAATATAACTCACTCATCAAGGAAGCCACATTTTTTTTCACTGTAGTCAACTGTGGCCATAATAAGTACCTTGCTAGAAATTTCCTGTCTGTAGATAATGAACAACAGGCTTTTTGTTGTTGTTGTTGTTATTCTGAAAACAAATGTTCTGAACTCGAGGAAAGGCAACATGCTGTGCATACTTCTAGTCTCTTTCATTCCCCATGTTTTTATTTATGTGTGCATTTTGGAAATTTGGTTGTGTCTGGCATGGGAATAATTGAAGAGAATTCAAGAAAAACTGCTGAAAAGAACTAATGAAGAGCCCAGCAGAGGTATAAGAATATTGGATTTGAAATCAGGAGAGATATGGGTTTGATTCTTTCTTCTGGTATTTACTAAGTCTGTGAGCACTGACCAATCAATAACTTATTTTCTCTGGGTCTCAATTTTCGCATCTTTATATGGGGATAATCCAATTCAATTCAACAACACAACTCCTATACTTCCTATTTCATGAGGCTACTGTGAAGATCAGCAGAGTAAAGGCTGCAAAGCCTTTTGTAAGCCTTAAAGCCATACAACATCTTTCCTAGTGAATTATAACATAATAATTTTCTCAAAAATATTTTAAGTTATTTTTATTATTAGAAAGTAGATGTTTTCCCCATTTGATAAATAGGCAAGGGACATGAATAGGCAATTTTTCTGATAAAGAAATCAAAACTAACAATAAGCAGATGAAAAAGTGCTCTAAATCTCTAATAATTAGAGAAATGCAAATCAAAATAATTCTGAGGTACCACCTCACACCTAGCAGATTGGCCAAAATGACAGCAAATAAATGTTGGAGGGGATGTGGCAAAATTGGGACATTAATGCATTGCTAGTGGAGTTATGAATTGATCCAACCATTCTGGATGGAAATTTGGAACTCTGCCCAAAGATCACTAAAAGACTGTCTGCCCTTTTATCCAGCCATTCCACTGCTGGGTTTATACCCCAAAGAGATAATAAGGAAAAAGACTTGTACACAAATATTTATAGCCACGTAATTTGTGGTGGTAAAAAACTGGAAAACGTGGGTATGCCCTCCAACTGGGGAATGGCTGAACAAATTGTGGTATCTGTTGGTGATGGAATACTATTGTGCTAAAAGGAATAATGAACTGGAGGAATTCTATGTGAACTGGAATGACCTCCAGGAATTGATGCAGAGTAAAAGGAGTAGAACCAGGAGAACATTATACACAGAGACTGAAACACAGTGGTAAAACTGAATATAATGGACTTCTGTACTAGCAGCAATTCAATGACCCAGGACAACTATAAGGGGACCTATGAGAAAGAACGCTAGAAAAACAACTGCCTGTTCACATGGGAGGATGGGGATATAATTACAGATATTGACTCAAAATGAGCACACTTGTGCAAATATCAATAATATGTAAATAGGTCTTGATCAATGATACATGTAAAACCCAGTGGAATTGTGACTCGGCTATATGATGGGAGGATGGGATGGATAGAACATGAATCCTATAACCTTGGGGAAATGCTCTAAATTAATTAAATAAATTTAAAAAATTTTAAAGTAGATGCTGAGAGGCAAGAAGAAAATTAAGTTTCAACAAGTCTCTTCTAAGAGGCTACTAGGCAAAAAAAGCTACAAAATTTGCTCTCAAGATATTTACATTATCATGGCGTGGGGGGGGGGAGGGGGAAAGGCATATGCACAAGTAACTATGACATAAAGGAGAATTTGTTAAGTGAAAAGGAGAAGGTATTGCAAAAAGTATAAGAATCATGATGAAAGAGAAATAATTTTCACCTGGGGAAGACAGAAAAGATTTCATAAAAGTGATGGTGATTTGAGTTGGGGATGGTCCTTTAAAAGAGAAGTACAATAGATGGAGATATAATGAAGAAGAGGCATTCATTCCAGACAACAGGAGAGGGGGTTTGCATAAACAAAGGCATAGATATAAAAGAAAGCAAAAGGAAAGTAGTAAAAGAGAGTTCATCTAGACCCCTGAGAGTACTAAATGTAAGTGTATATTAAGAAATAAAGCTAGAAAAATATTTTAGAACTACACCATAGGTTATCTTGAATGCTGAGAATAGAAATATAGACTCCATTAGTAAATAATGAAGTACAGGAGATTTAAAAATTTTAAAACTCTGTTTTTGAGTACAAAAGTTATACCAACATGGTTCATTTGAATGATTCCTTGGACAGTGCCATGAAGGAAGGATTCACTAGAGAGAGGATAAATTTACAAATATGAGATTATTAAAAAGGCTAACAATAGTTTAGGAGAGTTTAGAGCTTGAATTATAGTTGCCATATTGGGAGAGTAGAGGTGGGGACAGGAATGAAAGCTATTTTAGGGATGGAATTAGAAAGATATGTCTTCGATTACCCCTCAAAAAAATTTTTTTATAAATAATGCTACAATTTTGAGATTAGGAAGATATAAGGATAGGAGCATCCCTGCCCAAAGAGAAGTTGTTGTAAGGATAGCTTTTAGTAGGGAAATGATGAGTACAATTTGAGTTTCAGATGCCAGTAGTATATCCACATGCAAATGATAAGAGGAAGCTAAAACTAACTAAAGGACTAGAATTCTGTGGAGACATTGGGGTTGGAAAAAAGATTTTGGAATCATCTACCTAGAAGCAAAAATTGAAGCTATGATTATTAAAGAGATTTCCAGCAAAGAAAATATAGAAAAGAAGATCTGCAAAAGAAAGACAGAAGAAACAATCAGAGATAAACCATAAAGAGTACAATGTCTTATAAGCAAAAAATAAAGGAACACATAAAAAATAGGTTGCTCTACAGTATCAGTTGCCAGAGAAAGGTCAACAAGGATGAGGATAAAGAAATAGTTATTGGGTTTAGTGATAGAGACTTGATATCCCAGGATTTAATAATATGGGGTTCATGGGTGTCCATGGGGAGATCACTTTCAGCAGACTAGGAAAGATGGCAAGAAAATGAAAAGGATAGATAATTTAAAAGACAATAAATATAGGTAGCAAGTACAAACTACATATTCTAAAAATTTGTCAGTAAAGAGAGAGAAGGAACAAGAAAGCATTTGTTGTCTTAGTCTCATAAAGAATATGTTAAAGCCAGACACACATGGTTTGGGTCCTACTGGTTTTATTGCATAGAATATTCCATTACAATAGAATTCACTTTCGTGAAATAGTACTTTTACAAACTGCATAAATATAAACACAAATAATACGAATGATAAAAAGGTGAGATTAATCAAAGACTTTCCCTTATAGCCTCTATATTTATTACTTGGGTTTCTTTTTCATATCTCATCTTTTATAATGAATAATCTTGTTATTTAAAAAATTAGAGGAGTATATATAAAAATGACTAGATACGGCCATGGTTTTAGTTAATGAAGGGCTTAGATTGGTGAGGGAGCAGTGTAGAAAGGAAAATGGCCAGGAACTTTGTTCCAGGACTTCTCAACAAAACATTTAACAGCATACACATGATTTAGCAATTATATATTCAGGGTTTCCAGAGCAAAGACATTCCATTCCCAATGCTGTGGTTAGCTTGCACTACATTGAATATTGCATATAACTGGAACCAATGTCATGGTGGGTTTTATGGCTTTGTTATTTTTAAAATTCAGGCCCATAACTCTGATTCACAGTTGTACACCTCCTGAAATAGGTCTTAAAACATGTTTATAATATGAACTCAAAAAAGAAGACAAAAGTTTGCATTTTTAAACATGTAATTGATGAACTCATATAAAGGTGGTTATATCAATATTTCCATTATAAATCCCTATGTTTAATATTACATAACAACTACAGAAAGTGTAATAGAAAAAGTCATATGTAGATTTGAATAGACATAAAATATTTGTATCTATGTACACATTTTCTTATTGGAAAATTTGGTTCTTGTGTTACATGATAAAAAGAAAAAAATAATGAGCTAAAATTTTCATTTGGTACTTGAACAACACCCAAACAACTTTTACTATTCTGATTTAAAAGGGTTAGAGTACTTGTGGGGAATGGCAAGGAAAAGGTATAAAAATTTTAAATGTAAAAAAAAAAAAAAATCCACTTAGACATGCAGCTTTCTGTTCATTAAAAATGTCTTCTTGACTAAAATTTCCAAAGAATTTACAGCAAGCACACTTTCCATAGCAGCAGAATCCTTTGATAGACCATAATAGGTCCCAAGAGCTCTTACTGTCCATTGGGTCAATAGCTTGTGAACTGAGAAGGATTTACAAGACAGCTCATAATGGTTCCCTGGGAGTCATTATTTTTGGTGGGGTAAATAAAATATATATTCATAAGAAGCACTTGTCAAAATATGTACTGTTCTAAAGACTTTGAAGGCTCTAAACAAACTGAAGTCCTCTTAGATAAGGATAGTAAAATTTTGAAATGGACTATTTCATTATGTTATGCTGTAGGTAAAATAATCAGTTTAAATAGAAAAAGAAAGGACCAGCACATTTGTCTCTAGGGAAGTCAATTCAATTAAACTCTGTTAACATTTATTAAGCATTTACTACTATGAGCAACTATGTAAAGGAGTTGGGATTACAAAAACAAAGGGAAGAAGATAAGAAAAAGGATGGGAAGAAAAGGAGAAGCTGAAGAAGAAAGTGAAGGAAAAATGGTAAAAGGGGGAGTAAAGAAGAGGAGAAAGTGAAGAAGGAAAGGGAGAGGGGAAGATGAAGGAGAAATGAAGAGGAGGAAAGGAAAAGAAAAGAAAGAGGAAGAGGAGGAGGAAGGAGGAGGGGTGAGAGAGGAGAAGGAAGAAAAGGAAAAATGGATTGCCTTATATTCTTTCCTAAAATATATATGCAACAATTTAAGCAATACACTATGGATATACTAACAAGAAAATGAGGTTTTATGTAAATAAAACAAAAATTCTATATTTCTATGATTTCATTGCAAGTGATATGACAAACATGCCTAACAACTAAACAAATTAGCCAAATGTTATTAATAGTTTTATAATCTGTGTAAATAAAAAGGTAGAACCAAAAATGGGAATAATAGTTGTTAAGCATCTAAACAGAAGATACCATATTTTTTAAGATGGATCTACTACAGAAAGCTACTCAACATATCTAATGAAATGAATAGCAAATTATATTTATATATATAGAGAGAGGGACTAGAGAAAGAAAGGGAGGTCTGGCTAGGTTTCCAGAGTTCAACTGAAGGAGAATAAAACTAGCTGTTAGGAGATTATATAGTAACACCAATGAGTTAATAATTACTCACATAAAAATTAGGAAAACCATCCACATAATTGACCATATCAACAAGCTAAGAAACAAAAATCACATGATTATCTCAATAGATGCTGAAAAGGCCTTTGACAAAATACAGTACCCATTCCAATTGAAAACACTGGAAAGTATAGGAATAGATGGATCTTTCCTAAAAATAATAAACAGTATGTACCTAAAACCATCAACCATCATTTGCAATCGGGAGAAATTAGAAGCCTTCCCAATAAGATCAGGAGTGAAACAAAGCTGCCCATTGTCACCTATATTATTTAACATTGTACTAGAAATTCAAGCAGCAGCAATTAGAGAAGAAAAAGAAAATGAAGGTATTAAAATGGGCAATGAGGAGACCAAGCTATCACTCACTCTTTCCAGATGGTCTACTTAAAAAATCCTAGAAAATCAACTAAAAAACTAGTGGAAATGACCAAAAACTTTGGTAAAGTTGCAGGATACAAAATAAATGTTCATAAATCATCAGCACTTCTATATATTTCCAACACATCTCAGCAGCAAGAGTTAGAAAGAGAAATACCATTCAAAATCACCCTAGACCAGTGATGGGCAAACTTTTTAAAGAGGGGGACAAAGGAAAGGAAATGCTCATCTGCCAGTCTTTTTCTAAGGAAACTCTAAGTTTCACTGTATTGTATTCATCAGATTAGGAATAATGCCCTGAAGCAGGATAGAACATTTCAGGCTCCCCCCCAATCTGGCCCATGGGGCATAGTTTGCCCATCACTGCCCTAAATAATACTTAGGAATCTAACTACCAAGACAAACATAGGAGTTATATGAACACACCTGTGAAACACTTTCCAAACAATGAAAACTAGATCTAAACAATTGGAAAAATATTAATTTCTCATGGGTAGGACAAGCTGACATAATAAAAATGACCATTCTACCCAAATTAATTTACTTATTTAGTGCCATACCTACAAAACTAACAAAACTTTTTTACTGAATTAGAAAAAACTATAACAAAGTTCATCTGGAAGAAAAAAATCAAGAATATCAAGGGAAATAATGAAAAAAAATGAAGGAAAGTAGCTTAGTAGTACCAGATCTTAAACTGTACTATAAAGCAGTGGTCATCAAAACAACATGGTACTGCCTAAGAGACAGAAGGGAGGATCAGTGGAATAGATTGGGGTAAAAGATGTCAGCAAGACAGTCTATGATAAATCCAAAGAGCCCAGCTTTTGGGACAAAAATCCACTATTTGAAAAAAAAATGCTGGGAAAATTGCAAAACAATATGCGAGAGATTAGGTTTAGATCAGTATCTCATACGCTACAGCAAGAAAAATTGAGAATGGGCGAATGACTTGAATATAAAGAAGAAAATTATAAGTAAGTTAAGCGAACACAAAATACTATATTTGTCAGATCTTTGGGAAAGGAAAGATTTTAAAACCAAGCAAGAGTTAGAAAAAATTACAAAATGTAAAAGTAATAATTTGATTACATTAAATTAGAAAGTTTTTGTACAAACGAAACTAATACAACAAAAATTAGAAGGGAATCAATTGGGGAAAAAATTTTATGACAAAAAAACTCTGACAAAGGTCTAATTACTCCATTATATGAGGAACTAAATCAATTGTACAAAAAAATCAAGGCATTCCCCTATTGATAAATGGGCAAGGGGCATAAATAGGCAATTTTCAGATAAAAGAAATCAAAACTACCAATAGTAAACAAGAAAGTGTTCTAAATCTCTTATAATTAGAGAAATACACATCAAAACAACTCTGAGGTACCACCTAATACCTAGCAGATTAGCTAACATGACAGCAAAGGAAAGTGGTGAATGTTGGAAGGAATGTGGCAAAATTGGGACATTAATGCATTGCTGGTGGAGTTGTGAATTGATCCAACTATTCTGGATGGCAATTTGGAACTATGCCCAAAGGGTTTTAAAAGACTATCTGCCTTTTGATCCAGCCATAGCACTGCTTGGTTTATATCCCAAAGAGATAATAAGGAAAAAGACTTGAACAAAATTATTTATAGCCGCAATCTTTCTGGTGGCAAAAAAAAAAAAAAAAAAAAAATGGAAAATGAGGGAATGTCCTTCGATTGGGGAATGTCTGAACAAATTGTGGTATCTATTGGTGATGGAACACTATTGCGCTCAAAGGAATAATGAACTGGAGGTGTTATGAGGAAGATTATTATTTAGTTATTATGTAGGAGACTTAGCAGGAAGGGCTGGAGAATTCCACATATAATGGGGAAGCAGGAAGTGGCTTGCTCTCTCTCTGAGAAAGACTCCATGGTGGTTGGGACAAGCTGTAACTGACCCTGGGAGACCTCAGAGCTAGTGGAGCTGCACCCTGATTCCCTGGGATCCTGGAGAGTGGTGAAGATTGAAAGCAGAGGACATCAATCCTGCAAGACAGCACTGAGTAGGGAAGTGATCTGGTGGACAGCTTGCAGACTTCAATCCCTACCTGGCTACATCGGCCATGGAGGAGTTGGTTCCTGGCATCCTGTAACATCCCTGGAAGAGTTGTGAGACCCCAAGTTCAAGCCCTCTTCCCCAGGTTATTAGCCAAGCTGTCAAAGCCTGGCAGAAGTCAGGCTGGCTAGGGATCTTACCCTTTTTGACTCCACTCCTAGGTTGTTAGCCATAGTTTACCTAACCCCCTTTCCAGTCCCCTCATATTATAATTAAACTGATTCCCTGTGTGTTTTTAGTAATTTTAGGTCCTCATTGTATTTATATTTATTCCAGGCTGGGTGGGGCTGAGTGACAGTTGGCCAGGCTTAACTGTCATTCCAGTCAATGGTCTTTCCCTTGTAGTTAAACCTGGTTCCCTGACTTGTAAAGTCTCACCCATTCTCCCTTCCTGGCTCCTATCCACCCCAGTGAGCCCATATTTAATATTTAAGGCACCTTCCCTGGTTTTCCCCATTATAGTCTGGCACCCCAGCTGGCTGGGTAACAGGGAGACAGGCAGGAAGTTCTCTCTTGGGCAGACAGAGCTAGACTGGAAATCAGGGAATTCCGAACATTCCGTGGAGGGGTACAGCCCTTGGCTGTGAGCTTAAAGTTCTCCACATTATAGAGGAATTCCACATGAACAGGAATGACCTCCAGGAATAGATGCAGAGTGAAAGGAGTAGATCCAGGAGAACATTGTACACAGAGACTGATACACTGATATAATCAAACATAATGGACCACTTTACTAGCAGCAATGCAAGAATCCAGAACGATGCTGAGGGACTTATGAGAAGGAAAACTAGCCACATGCAAAGGAAGAATTGTAGGAGTAGAAACACAGAAGAAAAACGACTGCTTGAACACATGGGCTGATGGAGATATTATTGGGGAGGTAGACACTAAACAATAACTCTAGTCCAACTATCAATAACTTGGAATTACGTCTTGATCAATGATACATGTAAAACTCAGTAGAATTGTGCATCAGCTACGAGGGACTGGGAGGCTTGGGGGGGTTTGGGGGAAAAGGAAAGAACAGGAAACATATAACTATGGGAAAATATTCAAAATTTAAAAATTTAAGTTAAAAAATAACTAATCACATACACCCAACTTTTTTTACTCTATAGTGTTTAAAGTTTTAAAGTTACAAATTATATTTAACATATCCTTATAAAATGATATTGCTTTGGAATTAGTACTATATTTGTATCATAAAAGGAATTTGGTAGGACTCCTTCTTTGCTTATTATATCAAATAATTTGTATAGTATTGGGATTAGTTGCTCTTTGAATGTTTGATAGAATTCACTTGTGAATCCATCAGGCCCTGGCAATTTTTTCTTAGGGAGTTCTTTGATGGCTTGTTCAATTTCTATTTCTGATATGGGATTATTTAGGTATTCTATTTCTTCGCTGTTAATCTAGGCAATTTATATTTTTGTGAATATTCATCCAAATCACCTAGATTGCTATATTTATTGCCATATAATTGGGCAAAATAGTTTTTAAAGTTTGGCTTAATTTCCTCTTTATTAGAGGTAAGGTCTCCCTTTTCATCTTTGATACTCTCAATTTGGTTTTATTCTTTCCTTTTTTAAATTAGATTGACCAGTACTTTATCTATTTTATCTGTTTCTTCAAAATACTAGCTTCTAGTCTTATTTATTAATTCAATCATTCTTTTACTTTCGATTTTATTAATTTCTCCCTTGATTTTTAGTATTTCTAATTTAGTTTTCATCTGGGGATTTTTAATTTGCTTGCTTTCTAGTTTTTTTAAGTTGCATGCCCAATTCATTAATCTCTGCCCTCCCTAATTTGTTAATATATGCACTCAAGGATATAAATTTCCCCCTGAGTACTGCCTTAGCTGCATCCCATAGAGTTTGGTAGGATGGCTCACCATTGTCATTCTCTTCAATGAAATTGTTGATTGTTTCTATGATTTCTTCTTTGACTAGCTGGTTTTGGAGAATCATATTATTTAATTTCCAATTAAGTTTTTGATTTGCCTGTCCAGGTACCCTTACTAATTATTATTCTTATTGCATTATGATCTGAGAAGGTTACATTTATTATTTCTGCTCTTTTGCATTTGTTTGCAATGTTTCTATGCCCTATTACATGGTCAATCTTTGTGAATGTACCATGTGCAGCTGAAAAGAAGGTGTATTCCTTTTTTTCCCTATTTATTTTTCTCCACATATCTATTAAATCTAATTTTTTCTAGGACTTCATTCACCTCTCTTATCTCTTTCTTACTTATTTTTTGGTTTGATTTATCCAGATCTGAAAGAGGAATATTTAGATCTCCCACTAGTATGGTTTTGCTATCTATTTCCTTTAGAGAAAGAAAACTACAGTCCAATCTCCCTAATGAACATAGATGCAAAAATCTTAAATAGAATATTAGAAAAGAGACTCCAGCAAGTGATCAAGATGATTATCCATCATCATCAGGTGGGATTTATACCAGGAATGCAAGGATGGTTCAACATTAGGAAAACCATCCACATAATTGACCATATCAACAATCTAACAAATAAAAATCACATGATTATCTAAATAGATGCTGAAAAAGCCTTTGACAAAATATAGCACCCATTCCTATTGAAAACACTGGAAAGTATAGGAATAAATGGATCTTTCCTAAAAATAATAAACAGTATATACCTAAAACCATCAACAAACATCATATGCACTGGGGATAAATTAGAAGCCTTCCCAATAAGATCAGGAGTGAAACAAGGATGCCCATTATCACCTCTATTATTTAACATTGTACTAGAAACACTAGCAGTAGCAATTAGAGAAGAAAAAGAAATTAAAGGTATCAAAATAGGCAATGAGGAGACTAAATAAAACATTGATTGTTAATGGGTAGGAAGAGCTAACATAATAAAAATAACCCTACCCAAATTAATTTACTTATTTAGCGAGGTACCTATCAAACTACCAAAAAACTTTTTTACTGAATTAGAAAAAACTATAACAAAGTTCATTTGGAATAACAAAAGATCAAGAATATCAAGGGAGATAATGAAAAAAAAAATGTGAAGGAAGGGGGCCTAGCAGTACCAGATATTAAACTATACTATAAAGCAGAGGTCATCAAAACAGTATGGTACTGGCTAAGAGACAGAAGGGAGGATCAGTAGAATAGACTTGGGGTAAGTGACATCAGCAAGACAATGCATGATAAACCCAAAGAGCCCAACTTTTGGGACAAAAATCCACTATTTGACAAAAACTGCTGGGAAATTTGGAAAACAATATGGGAGAGATTAGGCTTATATCAACATCCCACACCCTACAGGAAGATAAATTCAGAATGGGTGAATGACCTGAATATAAAGAGGGAAACTATAAATGTTAAGTGAACACAGAATAGTATACTTTCAGATCTCTGGGAAAGGAAAGAATTTAAAACTAAGCAAAACTTAGAGAAAATTACAAAATGTAAAATAAATTATTTTGATTATATAAAACTAAAAAGCTTTTGTACAAACAAAAACAATGCAGCCAAAATCAGAAGGGAAACAACAAATCGGGGAAAAATATTTTAACAAAAAACTCTGACAGGGGTCTAATTACTCAAATATACAAGGAGTTAAATCAATTGTATAAAAAAAAATCAAGCCATTCCCCAATTGATAAATGGGCAAGGGACATGAATAGGCAATTTTCAAGTAAAGAAATCAAAAGTATCAATAAGCACATGAGAAAGTGTTGTAAATCTCTAATAATTAGAGAAATGCAAATCAAAACAACTCTGAGTTATCACCTCACACCTAGGAGATTGGCTAAAATAAAAGAAGGGGAGAGTAATGAATGCTGGAGGGGATATGGCAAAATTGGGACATTAATGCATTGCTGGTGGAGTGCTGAACTGATCCAACCATTCTGGATGGCAATTTGGAACTTTGCTCAAAGGGCTATAAAAGACTGCCTGCCCTTTGATCCAGCCATACCATGGTTGGGTTTGTACCCCCAAAGAAATCATAAATAAACAGACTTGTATGAAAATATTTATAGCTGTGCTTTTTGTGGTGGCAAAGAACTGGAAAAGGAGGGTATGTCCTTCAATTGGGGAATGGCTGAACAAGTTGTGTTATATGCTGGTGATGGAATACTATTGTGCTCAAAGGAATAATAAACTGGAGGAATTCCATGTGAACTGGAAAGACCTCCAGGAACTGATGCAGAGCGAAAGGAGCAGAACCAGAAGAACACTGTACACAGAGACTGATATACTATGGTAAAATCGAATGTAATGGACTTCTGTACCAGCAGCAATGCAATGACACAGGACAATTCTAAGGGATTTATGGAAAAGAACGCTACCCACATTCAGAGGAAGAACTGCAGAAGTGGAAACATAGAAGAAAAGCAACTGTTTGAACAGATGGGTTGAGGCGGACATGATTGGGGATGTAGACTCGAAACTAGCACAGCAATGCAACTATCAAAAATTTGGAAATAGGTCTTGATCGATGACACAGGTTAAAATCAGTGAAAATGTACACAGGCTATTGGGGGAGGGGGGGTTCGGGGGTTAAAGGGGAAAGTAAGAACATGAATCATGTAAACCATGTTAACTTTTCTAAAAAATGAATATTAAAAAAATAAAATGATATTGCTGCCCCCATTGAAAGAAAATGTATGATAATTTTAAATGTCACAAATTCAATAAAAGGGTAGAACTAGGAAAAGAATTCCAGTTATTGGACTATTCCTCAATTTACTAACTCATTATTTTGCTCTCCTGACAATCTAATTAGAAAATTATAGAGAGAAGAAAAAATTATTTTAAAGAAATCAAGAAGAAAAGCTTCATCCCCCTTTGAATATTTCAGTTTCACATAAAAAAGGAAAATTAAAATCTGTGGTTGAGTAGTATCAAAGGCACTCTATGTAGGGAAAAACACTAAACCATAATCAAAAAGTTAGAAAGCATCATGTAGTATAAAGAAGTGCTGCCTTACTCTACATAAATCAACCAAAGCTTTTCTTCCTAGAAAAATGAATTAATACATCTGTATCAAATCAAAATACGTATGTTTATGGAATTATAAGATGAGAGATAAAATAGATAGCCTTGATACTGAATCTAATGCAAAAAGAAACAGGTGAGAAATTAACAAGACATTAACCTAGGCTGCTATAAAATTGATCAAAATGGAACAATACCCTACACACAAAAATAACCACAGGAATTGGAAAAGAGCTATTATTTTGTCTTGAGGCCCAGTTGCTATTTCCATGTGTAGGATTTCTTCAGGGTACATCTCAGTTCCTATGATCATGGAATGTAGCTACTGAGACAGTAGTGTAAATTCCTTGTGGTCTCTGAGGACCCAGGAGTCTAGTCTAAGTTCTAGTTCCCCAGCATTCAGAGAGCAAGCTTCACCAATGTCACCCTACATTTTCACAGGCACTTGACCAGTAGATGACCCAAACTAGACCCAAACTACTGGCAGGTCTCCAAACCAATATTCAAAAAACCTGTATTTTCTACTCCCCTAAAACTAATAATTCAGGACCCCAATTTTTTTTTTTAGAATTTTTTTTAAACCCTTGTACTTCGGTGTATTGTCTCATAGGTAGAAGATTGGTAAGGGTGGGCAATGGGGGTCAAGTGACTTGCCCAGGGTCACACAGCTGGGAAGTGGCTGAGGCCGGGTTTGAACCTAGGACCTCCTGTCTCTAGGCCTGACTCTCACTCCACTGAGCTACCCAGCTGCCCCCAGGACCCCAATTTTTAAGGGCAGACCTTTTACCCCTTTATCTGTCACCTCTTCCTGTGCTCTCTTCTCAAACTGGCTTCAAACTACCAAATACCAAGCTTAGACCTCCTTGGACTGCCTTTTCTATTGAAGCCTCTGAGACCTTTGCTTGATTATTAACAGACATGCTTTCAATCTTCTTTCACTCATGTAACTCTGGATCTCCCTGGAAAACACTGCATTGTTGGCTATTACCTCTAGAGTTGGTTGCTCTTTCTTTCATTCTGCCCAAAAAGCTAGGACAGGAGAAAAAACAATCTTATTCCTGTTGTCTCTACCTACTTCTAAATGCTCCCTGGGTGGTCACTATTTAACTTATTTGAGTTACACAAGCTACATATCCTGCTCAGATCCATAGTCCCATCCTCTACAAGCCTGCAGTCACTTCTCCCTTTGTTAAAGAGTTTAGCATATGGATCAGTCACTTTTTTCATCCTTAACTATTCCATCATGATTGACAGGCTTGGCAAGTCCACCCTGACTGGATAGTTACTAACTTTGCTTAATTTTCGTAATCTACAATTTAAACTCTGAAGCATATGCTCTTCAAACTATTAATGGAACACTTGAAAAGTGAGAAAAGAAATTATTCAAAACATAAAGCGGCAATTATCTCCTTAAAGAGAACTTTAGGAATATAGTAAAGATGGCCATTAGTACCCAAATTATCTATACTTCAGCTGCCCTTTTGCTTGCTTATTTTTATCAGCAAATTAGATCATAAGTTTTAGGAGTAAAATAGTCTATTTAAAGGTTCTGGTATGGAGCTGGTCTTGAGGAGGAGGAGGATGATGATGATGATGATGATGATGATGATGATGATGATGATGATGATGATGATGATGATGATGATGATGACATTATTAATCCTAGAGCTATATGAATGTGCATGACCAATTCATATTTATTTTTTCAATTCATTCTTATTTTTATGTAAATACACTGAAATCATTTTTATTACACATAGAAAGAGGAATAAAGTATGATTTAAGAGTAGGAACTAAACTTTAAAGCAACTTTGTAATATTTCTCTAACACCTTAATAGAAATTACATAGTTGAATTACTAAAGAAACATTTGTCTTTAATCATGGATTCTTCTTAGGAGGGATGAGAATCAGTTCTATAGGCTATTCTTATTGCAGCTATACATGCAGTAGAAAATCAATAAATCACCTAGTATTAATAAGTGTTTATTCTGTGTCAGGCACTATACTAGGGAGTAAGGATACAAATACACATAATGAAAAAAGATGAGAGTTAAGGAGCATCTTTCTGGAACTAATTCCAATTCCTATATTATCTGCTTTAAAAAAAATAACTCTTATTTCCAGTTAGTCCCAATTATATTGGTGAATTCTCTTAACACTCTGTTCTACACTCTCTGGGTACTCAAGAAAATATAAGGCTCACAAGACTCCTATGTCCATATTATAGCCTTAAATGTTAGACTAATGTTTTTGGGTAATGGTAACAGTGTCTTTAATTTATTGGGTCACCATTGCCCTGTCTCTAAAGCATATGACCTCCTCTTTATCCAGGTTTAACTTAATATAGCACTTGTAAGCATGAGGGAAGCTAATTCAAACCCTTCAACTCCCTCATTAAAGACAATGAAAGAAATTAAGGAGACTCAATTAGGAGTTAGGAAATAATAGCATATAGAGAAAAAAAATTACAATATTTCTAGGCATAGCCTTTAAGATGGTTATATAGCTAGCATACTCTGGATAAAGATTTAAACATATCAGAGCAATATTTTATTGAGAAAGTCTACCATAAGTATTTAGTTTCTGGAATACCTTTGCTTAAAAATTAATTAATCATTAAACTATTATAAATTAATTTATAATTAAACACAATTAATTATAATTTTAAAAATAATAATTATAAATTAAATTAATTGTTGAATACAAACAAAATATATGCTTATTCTCTATTAGGATGGTGCATTTGCTCCTCTTATTTTCTAGTAATCCAAAACATGTCACATTGTTTTTGTTTTTTTAAAAAATAACTTAAAAATTTTCTTGTTTCCAACTACAGCATATTAGGTAGTGACATAACAGTCATTCTGCTACATTAACACATGAAAGTATAAAAACACTGCTATCACACCGTACATGTCTAGTCCAGTGGAATTATATTTAACAAGCATTTCTTCGTTGATGAGAAAATAGAAATTTTTCCAGAATTTAAATTGTGATGTTGAAGTAGGGTACAAAATATTTTAATAACATGATGTAATTGTGCTTTGCTTATGATATAATATTTATACCTTACATATTTGTAGACTTCCTATGATGATTAAATTGATCTCTGAGTTTAATTCTATTAATGTATTCAACATTGAAATCGGGTAGAAAAAGGCAGACATAGGATATAAGAGAACAGGAGGAAAAAAAGAAGGGAAAAGGAAAATCATGAACACAAGCAATAAATAATGGTTTATAATGATCAACACTAGATCATCCATCTCTAGTATCCCAGCTCTAGGAAATTTTACCTTTAATTTGAACTTTGAGCCATAAAAATAAAAAGGGGACAGGAGCATTGGCTGGGTCAAGTAAAGTAAGCCTCAAGTTGTGCTTAGCAGTTTTCATTGAAGAAAAGAAGAAAGAAAGAAAGAAAGAAAGAAAGAAAGAAAGAAAGAAAGAAAGAAAGAAAGAAAGAAAGAAAGAAAGAAAGAAAGAAAGAAAGAAAGAAA
>NC_058130.1:621029779-621233621 GCF_016433145.1 Gracilinanus agilis
AGGGAGGGAGGAGAGGGAGAGAGGGAAGGAAGGGAGGAAGGAGGGAGGGAGGGAGGAGAAGGAGGGAGGGAGGAGGAAGGTAGATTGATTTTAAAATGGGAAAGACACCTTCTAGCTGTGTGACCCTGGACAAAGCACTTAACCCAAATTGCCTAGCCTTTACCACTCTTCTGCCTTAGAACCCACAATTAATTTTGAGCCTAAGTCAGAAGGTAAGGATTTACCAAGAAGAAAAAAAGACTATAGGAAAAGGTTTCTTAACTCATAATAGCAAGGAAATTCTATCTCTAAAAAGGTAGCATTAGAAATGGTGAGGCAGTTATTCAGAATACATACTATTTTTTAATTGTGAAAAAGAACATGTATCTATGCACATACAAAGCAAAATAAAAAACAAACCAAAAAACAACCAACTTTAACAAGGACAGGTGTGAGTATGTATTAAGCATAGGGAACAACACTGGGATGAACTAAAGAAAAGGCAGTTTTCTTCACACAACTGTGATGACATTGGTTTTTATTGAAAGTATGATTTTTGCTTTACATAATACTTTCTACCATACTTGTTTGTTTTGTTTCTTATGACTTATTTCCAATATTGCTTCTCTTCAATAGCAATCAAATATATCTTAAAATGGAAATACATTGTCTATTAATTCCTATAAGATGTACCACCCATCTTTTTTAGACAAGTAGTTTAACTCAAGACCACAATGCTAACATGGATTCATTCCCAAGGTCTCTTAAATAAGTGATGAAATAGAAGGATTAAGAAATTAAAAGGTGAATAATGTGGAATGTAGCAAATTATTAAATAACCACAATATTAAGATATCTATAGGAACAAGACTTTAAACATCAATTATTTGTAAATATTTTCCCCTTTCTCATTAAGTTGGAAAACTATTTTTTTTTAAAAACCCTTAACTTCTGTATATTGGCTCCTAGGTGGAAGAGTGGTAAGGGTGGGCAATGGGGGACAAGTGACTTGCCCAGGGTCACACAGCTGGGAAATGTCTGAGGCTGGAAAACTATTTGAACCAAGAAAACCGCATTATTACTGCATATTTAAATCATGATACCATAGTAGTTTAGTATTTATGTAATACTTTTTAAAGTTTAACAAAACACTTTATAGATTCTAACTCATTTGATCCTTTTAATAACCCTGTGTTATAGGTGCTATTATTATCTTCATTTTAAAGATGAAGAAACTGAGGCAGAAAGAAATTAAAATATTTGCCAATAGTCACATAGCCAAAGAATGTTTGACTTCCCTAATATAACATTCAGACTCAGGCCTTCCTGATTCTAAGGCCTGTGCTCTATCTACTGGGCTACCTAGCTACCTATAAAAGTCTCTTAAGTGAAGTTTAGAAAGCCATAACTTAGCTTTCAAAAGATTCTAATTTTATTATAGCAGTAGGTTTATGTTAAGGTTTATATCAGTCAAAATAAATTATAGTGATTATTTTTGCCCAAAGCACCTTCAGGAATATTATAAATATACATATAAGCTTGATAAAAATAAAATTGTTTTTCTAAAAATTGGCAGTGTTTATACTTGCCTTCCATAATTTTCTCTGTAAACTGCTAATATTTAATTTTATGTTCTTGTTTTGCTGAAAATGATATTCCTAAATTGTAGATTAATGGTTATCACTATAAAAGTTAAATTTAATTCAACAATTAACTTTAAGTAATTGCTATGTGAAAATCACTCATTTTATCCTGAAATTACAAAGACTATATAAAGTTTTTCTCCTATAATTTAGTAGGAGATATCACACATGAACACCTAATACTAATTAGAAAATAAGGATAAAGGAGAGGAGCAGTGAATAAAAATGAAAGGAAAACATTATTTCTAACAGGTTTGGGGGAAATGCTATTGTCCAGGATCAATGGATGGAACAAATTAAATTGGATTTGGAAGAAAAAGAATGACTTCAAAACATAGACATTGGGAGACAAGGATAGAATTGGCAAAGAGCTCTCCAAGTAAGGCAAAGACATTGGGGAAAAAATGAGAAAGTAGCAGAAAGGAAGAAGTAGTCCAATTATGTTGGAATTTAGTATAAGAGAAGAGGAGTAATGTAAGGCTGGAAAAAAGATGTTAGAACTATTATAGAGAAGTCTTAAAAGCCAGGCTAATGAAAAAGCTGTGAAATATTTTAGTAGATGAATAACCTCAATCAGGGCCTCCAAAAATTTACATAGGCAGTAATATAAAAGATAAAATGGAGCAAGGAAAAATACATAGTGTTCCTCTTCAAGAACACAGTATGTAAAAGATTAATTAAAAAGAAGTGTTACATGGTCACATTAAGAAAAATTATGAACTTTATAAAAAGTTTCACCCACTGGATTCATTCAAATGACTAGTTAGTTACCTGGTACACTGAAGTGATCTATTAACAACTTAATAAGTTAATACTTAGACTTACTTGATAATTAGCCCGGTTATTAGGAACTACTGTTAACTGAAGATTGATTAAATTCAGTACATTTGGTACTACCCATTAAATCAATAGTATGATATAGCCTACTATAATTTAATTAAAATTTAATTTCACAAGAACACATCTACTATATACTTTATATAAAGCATATCTGTATTAATTTTAAGAATATGAACATCAAATTATCAAAAATGCTTACTTATATTTTACAATAAAATATTAGGTCTAAAAAAAGGAAAGACATTACCACAGACAATAATGCTAACAACTTAATGTACAATATCTTATAGTTTATTCATTGTATTGTTTAGTTGTTATTTTAGATGTGTTCATCTCTTCATGGCCCCAGTAAGCATTTTCTTGGCAAAGGTACCAGTGTGGTTTGCCATTTCCTTTTCCAGCTAATTTATGACTAGGAACTGAGGCAATGAGGGTTAAGTGATTTGTCCAGGATCACACAGCTACTGTGTGTTTGAGGCTGGATTTGAACAAGATGAGTTTTCCTGATTACAAACTTAGGGTATATGCATTAATATGCACAATGAAAAATAAAAGATGCACAATGTCAACCAAAAGAACAACAACAAAAGAAGCTAAATGTTCATCGATCATAAGGACCGATCATAACAAGGATGTGTATAGCCTGAAATGATTACAATATCAATCCAAAAGCATCAAGTTTTTTTTTTAAGTACATCAAGCAATGTCAACATCACTGAATTGTACATACTTTTAAATATGGGGGAGGAGGGATTGTGTGTTTATGGGATGTTTTTAGGCATTTTTGTCATGTAAATCCATCCTCTTAACTCTTTTGTTTCTATTCTTTTCCCGTTTCCTTCTTTTTGTAAGCATACTCAGTTCTTGAAAATGGAATCAAATAATTATAGATTGTTGTGAGTTCAAAATGAGTAGGTAAATATAACCTTCTCAAAAGAACTGAATTCAAGTGTGAGACCTAATTTTGCTATTAGGTAATTAATGTAACCTTCAGCAAATGCTTCACCTTTCTGGGCCTTAGGGTCTTCACCAATAAAATGATGGGGTTGGACTGGAAGATTGATATCATTCAGATCAAAATCCATGGTCTTATGAATACTGTAGATTCTATTTTTTCTCAGAAGCATTCATGTTTTTGTTAGTAAACCTGGAACTCATCAAATAGTAATAATTTTTTCACATGTAGCAAATAGAACACTGTTAAGGATATGATAAATACAGATAAATATATTTTCCAACAAGAAAAGAATAAGAAATATCTTTATTCCTTTTTTCATAAAATAGAGCTTGAATAGAAAGCATGAATTTGTTTAACAACTAAATTAGGCTTTCTTGCTCAAAAAAATTCAAATATAGAAGTTATTGGAAACTCTTACTAAACTGAACAGCCATTACTTTGTTAATATTTGGAAAGATCCAAATACTAAAGTAAAAAAAGAAAAAACAAAAAAACAACACCTAAAAGTATCCCGACTATATTATGAAGTTCAAATACTGACCCTGACTGTAGCACTTATGTTGCTGTTAGTCATCCTTCATTTCCAGAGCCAGATCAAAGAGGAAAGGAAGGGCAATGCCCATGGGTGTGGGAAGCTGTACCAAATGGCCCTATGGGCAAGTGGAAGGTCATAAGGCAAAGCACAGTGATACTAGTAATCATGGAGAATTCTCACTACAGAAAATAAATAGTCCTATGTGTGAACCCTTGGACAATGACATCACATGGATTTAAATGAGGTAGAACTGCACAAAGTCATTGGCCTCACTCTCTCTTCCAGAGTCATCAAATTTTAGGGGCAAAAGAAAAGTCAGGGACAGTTTGGGATACAGTTGATGACCTTGGTATCTTCAATGTCTGATCAAGTTCTAAGCACTCCACAGAGTCTATTTCAGCCACCTTCATGATGATTGGAATTGTTCTCATGTAAGTGAAATAGGATGCAATCCATACACACACACACACACACACACACACACACACACACACACACACACACGTACGTACGCGTGCACACGCACTCTGACAATATTCAAAGTCTTATTATTTTAGGGATTAAAACTAAAAATAAGTCATGAAAATCTTGCCATATCTATAAATTATAGATAAAGAATATTCCATCAGTTCCCTCTATCCTCCTAAAAGATGCCCTATTGCTTTCTGTTAAGAAAACCCAATATACCAAACTTTTAATGAAAAAAATGTCTAAAATTTTAGGTTTTGTTCAGTCATACCTAAGAATATTTCTTCCTTAGACAAAAATAGTCAGGGAGAGAGATGAGAAGCAAAGTGAACAGTTTGCAGGGGCAGCTGTACCTGGAAAAAAAAATGGCCAACAACATCCTCCATAGTGATCACATGACCCCCTGAGACCAAAGCCAGGTCAAAGGGGGAAAGAAGGGCAGTGCCCATGGGTGTGGAAGCTGTGCCAAATGGCCCTATGGGCAAGTGGAGGGTCACAAGGCAAAGCACAGTGATTGTAGTAATCATGGAGAATACTCACTACAGGAAATAAATAGTCCTATGTGTACCCTTGGACAACCCTACTCACTTGTGCTAGCTATGACTCTAGTTTGATAAAACACATATGAAAGTGTTTTTAACTTTACAAAATCATTAGTGCATAATTCCTTTAAACCACAAACTACCTTATGACTTTTAAACATATGTAATTTTTAAAAAATCATTCATAATACTATTCTATGAAGAAAATTTTACCTGTGTTGTATTAAAATTTGATACAAATCAACTAAGCCCTGCCCCTAAAATGTGGTTAATTAACACGACTATACTTTTTTAATCCTAAGAAAGTGAATTCCTTTCCATTCTAAATATTTTCAAACAAGGCAATAAGAGCCCACCCCCAACAAGAGTTTATTTGATTCCACAAATATTTAAGTGCTAGCTCTATGCAAAGCACTGTCCTAGGATACAAAGTCTAAAAAGTGATAGTCGCTGCCCCCCAAAAGCTTACTTTATAAAAAAGTTTTTCTATAGGGTAAATGGTTCTAATCAACTCTACTAAAACATTAAAGCATAAATCCTTTAAATTAGAGAGAACCATTTATCCATAACATTTTCTGAGTGCCAACAGCCAAATCACAATTCATGTTGTAAAGTCCAAACAAACCCCATCTGTTCACATTCTGTGACATCTTCTGTCTCTTTCAAGCTTCAAAATGTCCAAAGATCTGTTATTTTTCTGCAGTATACTACTCCCTTCAAAGATGCATATTACAACTCTACTACATCCCACTAAATGGTCTTCACAATTTGATCATACTCTTTGCTCCCAACTCCTGAAATAAACAAAAAAATCACCTGGAGGATAGTAGAGGTGATTCATTTAAAACTTAGATTAGTCCTTAGAAAATATGTAGAGAAGACAGTTCAGGTCAATATTTTTAGCCTTTCTAGTTAAATATACAACCTCCTAGAAACTGTACAATTTGCATAGGTCAAACTATTACTCTTTCAGAGATACCTTTATGCCACTGTAGAATCAGAAGAAGACTTTGGAATAGGTTCTATATGTAAACATGTCTAGTTTCTCTTTTCTATAAAACATAAGAATGATTTAGGAATGCATCAAGAATATCTCTGAGGGAAATATTCAAATAGTTGGATTTTTAAAGAAAATTGTCTATTATCAGAATACAATGTATGGAATAGTTGAAGAAACTAAGATATTTTCCTAACACCCTCCATTAGCAAATGTTCTTTCTCTAATCAAATTATTTTGTATTTACTTACTTTTATCTTTGAGTCTTCCCTCCCGCAAACCAAGTAGAATATTAGCTCCTTGAAAGCAAGGAAAGCTTTGTTTTTGACTTTGTGTTTTCAGTGCCTGGTACAATGGCTTTTCACAGTGTAGAGGTTTTATTTATTTTTTCCAATAAAGACTTTTAACAAATGTTTGGTTAGATTACTTAAAAGACAAATATGACACTGGGCCAGGCACAGTGGATAAAGTATTGGGCCTGGAATTAGGAAGACCTGAGTTCAAATGTGACCTTAGACATTAGCCATATGATTCTCAGCAAGTCCCTTACCTTGCTTGCCTCAGTTTCCTCATCTGTAAAATGAGGTGGAGAAGGAAATGGGAAACCACTCCAGTACCTTTGCCAAGAAAAGCCCAAAAGGAGTCACAAAGAATCAGATATGACTGAAAATACTAAACAACACGATCAGAAAATAAGTGGATAAACTCAAGTATTGTGCAAAAGAGACAACAGATGAACCACCTTAGGGTTATAAGGATAGCAAAAGGTATCACAAAGACCAGAGGGGAAGTTCTAACACAGTGAGTAGATAGATTGTCAATGAAGGAATTTTATAAAGAAATTATAAGAATCACATATAAAGCATAAAGGGCTTGTGGTCTGCACAAAGGAAGAAAGTAGCCAGATTAATGAGCTCATAAACCTTCCTAATCATTTGATTAACACACTTTTATTAAATACCCACTATGTGGCAGAAACTGAGCTAGGTACTAGAAATACAAAGACCAAAATAGCTGCTCACTAGTAACAAGAAGCTTACATTGTGTCAAGGAAAACAACATAGACATAAATATAAAATGAATAAATGCAAAATGAAATGGCTAAATACAGGAGAAGGAGTGAGTAGAATTGAAAGTAGAAGGAAGAGCTATATATGGCACTGTTTGAGAGCAATCTTCAAAGAAGACATGATTGAATTGCAGCTTGTTGGTACAGTAGATAAGAGCACTGAGCTTGCTGTCAGGAAGATCTGAGTTCAAATACTGTCACAGATATTTTTCAGCTATATGACTGGGCAAATACTGTAACTGCTCTTAGCTTTAGACAACACATTTAAACAATGGGGGTTATTGGTAAAAATCAAATAGGGTAGCATAAGTAAAGTGCTTTGCAGGTCTTAAAGCATTACATAAATGCTGACTGTCAATATTAGTATTATCATCAGGAAGAGAGGAATTCAATGAGGAATAGGTGAGGACAGAGTACCTTTCGATATGGTGAGAGAACAAAAGCATAGAGATGAAGTACTACGGAACAGAGAAAAAGGTCAGTATTGTTGGTCAGTAAAAGGTAAGAAGGGGAATAATCTGTAGGGAGGCTGAAAAAGACAGATTGGGGTCAAGATGTGACTTGGAAAGGGATAGATAGCTAAATTAATACAAAATGGTAAGCCCTTAGTAAATTCTCTTTTCTATAACATATTGTAAGTAAATATCATTAAAATAATAAATTATTCGGTGAGTCATCAATGAATGCTTACCTACCACTATAATTTCAAAAAAGGATTCTAAAATTATTTTTAAATGAAATCTATCAATTATTATCATCATTCAAAATGAATAGAAATTTGAAAGCATTTCATTCAAAAACCAGAGGAATCAAAGAGCTTCCAAAAAGACTAAGCAATAAGTCAGTTAACATTCATTAACTGCTTGCTATATGCCAGGAAATATGCTAAGTGCTAGGAATGAATTATATAACATAAGCAAAGAGAACAGAAGCAAAGAGAAAGACATTAGGCTCAGTTCACATGGAGAAAAAACAACCATTCTTGCACTTGGAAAAGAGAAATTTCACAGGATATCTTATGGTATATCATACTAGAATCTAGAGCATAATACTGCTTTTATATAAGTGTGCCTCCTTCACAAAGAATGTTTGTAGATATTAAATCTGAGAAGCCCATTGCTCAGCTTTGCAGTTTATAACAATTGCTTAATTGTCACTTAGTTGGCTGTACATTGTATGATTGACTTTACGTAAGAGTCTTGATGCATGCCGTCATGTCTAGATATAATGACTTGTGGTATTTGCACTGTGCAAATTCTACCTCACGGATGACAAGTTTATGTTCCCTTTGCTCCTCAACTCTCAAAAATTTTCTTTCTTTCACAGTCCTAGCAACTGCATAAGACAGTAAGAATATCATCCCTTGCTTGCAATTAACATTTCCTTTGGTAGAAAAGTAGGCTTGATTTACTTCAGCACAGGTATTTTTAGTATTTACCTGCCAATTTACCTGATAAAAGTATATGCTCCTCTATTATTCAAATGCTGATTAGAAAATCTATGAATTACACATCAGATCTATTTCTTTCCTCT
Organism: Gracilinanus agilis; assembly: GCF_016433145.1. Lineage (NCBI taxonomy): Eukaryota > Metazoa > Chordata > Mammalia > Didelphimorphia > Didelphidae > Gracilinanus > Gracilinanus agilis. The sequence goes on from NC_058130.1 coordinate 621,038,344, forward strand.
CACTTATGGGGCCAGCTTAGTGCCAGAACAGTAGAGAAAGCAAAGGAGATTACTATAGCTATTTATGTACTTGAGAGTTTTAGTAATAAGATCTACTAGAACACAAAGTGGAGATTAATTAAAAGTAGGTTTTTAAAAAGCTGTGAATTTTTTTAAATGGCCATGTTGCTCTCCTCACCATTTCCCTTTCTCCTTAACCCTAATGTCCTAGATAAAATGGAGATGACCATGTTATTAAAAATCTAAAACACTAATGCATGAAAGCATATTTTCAGTTAATTAGACCTTATGCTCTACTGTGAGATTATTCCCTGAAGGAACATATTTGATTATAAAATGATTTTAGTAGATTGCTTTAAGTAAGGTAAGGGGAAAAAAAAGTAAGTTCCAACGGCAAATCAGAAGCGATAAAAAGGAAAAATAAGTAAATGATAAAGGAACAAAAATTCTGAAAGGTTAAATAGACTTAAAAACAAGTCCATTAAGTTTACAGCTGAGACTGTCATATGTTTCCTACAATTATGAAAATCTGGCATGCAGTTACACCAAAGCAACATGAGCAATAGAGCACTTTGTTACATAAATCAGGCATGAAAAAAAAGTCATAGGAGTTTGAGAATATAATCAGTGGTAAATATAGTTCCTAAAATACAAAGAAATAATTTTTTAAATTCTTCCTATAATTATCTAATTTTTTTTTTAAACCCTTGTACTTTCGGTGTATTGTCTTATAGGTGGAAGAGTGGTAAGGGTGGGCAATGGGGGTCAAGTGACTTGCCCAGGGTCACACAGCTGGGAAGTGGCTGAGGCTGGGTTTGAACCTAGGACCTCCTGTCTCTAGGCCTGGCTCTCACTCCACTGAGCTACCCAGCTGCCCCCTAATTATCTAATTTTTAAATAATTCTTAAAATTTGAAAAATATTGTAGAGTTCAAATGTCAATGTGAGAGTTTTTTACATGCATATATGTTAAACATTAAATAAGGTTCCCCAATAATTATGCTGCATTTAGATTTCCTGAGTATCCTGATACTTTGAAAATTGAAAATTACATATCTAGTATGATTCCTTCCAATGTATTGCCATGAATTTTCCATAAAGGATCTAATCAGTGTAATGGAAATGCTCCTCTGATTTTTTAATATCTTAGGAGTACAATTTGGACCATTTCTAATTCTCACCAAAGGACCAGGCTATTTCCTTGATAACATAGGTCTCTGTGCCAATTCTTTTTTAAAAAGATGGTAATTTGTCATATGGTATAGTCTGTATGCATAGTATGTATGTATTATGTACATGCACAAGTACATGTAAACACATATATACATTTCCATTGAGGGAAGCTAAGTGACCCAAAAGATAGGGTGCTAGGATTGAAATTAGGATTCATCTTCCAGAACTCAAATCTGGCATCAATTACTTAACAGTAATTGTTATTTGATTTATGTTAAGTAATATATGATCCTAGACAAGCCATTTAACCCTGTTTGCCTCAGTTTCCTCATCTGTAAAATAAGCTGGAGAAGGAAATGAAAAGCCACTCTAATATCTTTGCCAAGAAAACCCCAAAAGGGGTCATGAAGAGTTAGACACAACTGAAATAAATGAACAACAAAATATATTTTCATTGTCTTTTGGATTATTTGAAATCAAATTGCCCAAAAATTGGTTAAATAGGGTCAGGAGGAGAAAATTGTTAAAAAGGAAGTATGGAGGTTCTTCTGCATGATCAGAGACTGACAAGACTTGATATTAAGTTTATCGTTGAATAGCAAGGTCACTATTCAGAGAACAAAAATGAACTTCTCATTGTTATCAATGACATATATTTACTAATTATCAAAGAGTTTATAATGCATCTATAGTTGATAGGTATACAGAAATAAATAATTTCTATTCCCAAGAAGCTTATATTCCATTTGGAGAGACAAATAAATATATATGTAACAAATTGACAGAGTATATATATAGTGTATAAATACAAATATATACAAAGCAATTAAATACAAAGTAGTTTGGGAGGGTGAGCACTAGCTGTTGAGGGGATCAGGAAAAGCTTCATGAAGAAGATACCTGATCTTCATCTACTAGGAAGAAAGGGACTTTCTGAGATAGGGAGGAAGTACATCCTAGACACTGGAGTTAAAAGCCAGTGCAAAGAGAGAGAAAAGATGGAGTGTCTTATCAAATGGAAAAAATGGCCAGTTTGGTTGGATTAGAGTGAAAGAGAGAAAGTAATATGTCCACTAAAGAAAGGTGTTTATATTTTATCTTGAGACAACAGAAAACCAATGGGTTAGTTGAGTAGGGAATTAACATGGTCAGATTGGCTGGGTACTGGGGATAGAAATAGAAAGAATGAAATAATCCCCACTCTCTTACATTTTAATAGAAGATAAATTATATACAAGAATATGCAGAATAAATAAGGAGATGCAAATAATTAAATATGATATAGTTAGGGAGAGAGAATACAAGTAGTTGGAAGAGAGGGAATAGCTGCCCTTAAATGACACTTCAACTGATTCTTGAAATAAGAGGTAAAGGTTTCTATTTCAATATTCAGTGAGGTCAGGAGGGAATGCATGAGAGATGGCCAGTGCAGAGGTAGGGACACAGGAGATAGAGTACCATGGGATAGGATCTGGTTAATGTCTGTCTGTATGTTTGTTTTTTAAAGAATGATAAAGAAGCAGCTAAGTGGTTCAGTGGATAGAGCAAGGCCAGGTGATGGGAAGTCCTGAGTTCAAATCTGGTCTCAGATACTTCCTAGCAGTGTGGCCTTGGGAAAGTCATTTAATCTAAAGTAATCAGACATTAACACTCTTTTGCTTTAGAACTGATACTTATTGCAGATTTCAAGGCAGAAAGTAAGGATTATTTTTATTTTTTTTACTTTTTAAATTTTATTGATTAATTAAGAAAAATTTTCCATGGTTACATGATTCATGTTGTTTCCTTCCTCTCCTCCCACCGCCCCCTCCTAGAGCAAACACACAATTCCACTGGGTTTTACATGTGTCATTGATCAAGACCTATTTCCATATTATTGAGTAAGGATTATTTTTTTAAAAGAATGATAGAAGAAATCTGGATATATATTTCCAAATATATAAACATATATTTGGAGAAATCTATACATATTTGAAGTAAGTAAGGGATCAATACATAAGAGAGAAGTTGAAGATGAGAGAGATACTGGAGAGGAAGTTGTAATTTCTTAGAAAAGAGGAAAGGGGCTGGGATTAAGGGCACAAATATAGTGGTAGTCATTGGCAAGGACAAAGGCTATAAAAAACTGGAGGTGAAAAAACTTCAAAAATAGGGCAATAATAATGAATAATTTTTGAGATTTAGAGAAGGAAAAGAGAGTCCATAGTAAATATATGTCCCAGAAGCCTTTAGTTAACTCCAGGACATAGAAAATGTAGGAAGAAGGATACCATTTGCTTTTGATCACTGTCACAAAAGAGATTCAGATCCACAAAGAGATTCAGAGATAAGCAGAGACAGCTGTAATATCACCTGGTGCAAAAGATTAAGGAAAATGTCACATAACTTTTAATTTTATTACATTTAATGCTTAGATAAATAACACTTCTTTCCATACAATAGGGATGAGTAAACTATTGTTGTAGTTCATGCATAAAATTCAAGTCCATGCTTTTTCTGCAACTCACAGAATATCATATTTTTCAATGATATGTCAAAAAGGCCAGCGATTATCAAGCCCAGCATTCAATTATAAAACCATGGATTTTCATTTCCAAACAAAAGAAAACCCACAATATTTTAAATATGTCATTATGCTCAAAGCAAGAGAGCAACCTGACATTTATAGACCCACTAGTGCTATAATATTAAATTTAAAAAAGTTAGGGTTAGAAGAGATCTTAGTAATAATCTAGTCCAATCTCTTAATTTTATAGATAAGGAAAATGGGGCTTGGTGAGATGAAATGATTCATGCAGAGACACACAGGTAGTAAAAAATAGAGCCAAATTTCAAACCAAAGTCTTTTGACTCCAAATTCATTGCCCTTGTATTCTAGCTCTCCATAGTTTTAAAAATTATTCTATTTCAAAGTGATTGAGTAGAAATCTATTTACCAGCAAAACACAAAAAGAAGGAGTCTCTACTTTTTCAGGGGTAAATGACCATCTTTAGACCTACTGGATTAGTAAAGAGAGTCACCAAAGCAAGAGGAACTTGTGGTGTTTTTTTTGTTCTCCCAAGTGCTACTATTTAAATGCTCTTCAATTAATATTTTGTACTACAAAGAATCAATAAAAACATATCAATCTATATTAAGATAGAAGGAGAAAAAATTCCACAGTAAAAAAATCTATGTTCAAAAAATAGTGTAGGATTAAATACCAAAATACAATTTCTTGTAGAAATTCACGAGCAATTAAAGAAAAACTTCATGTCCTTTACAAAGCTCCGCTTGCTAGCATGTTCAAAGCTCAGCAAAGAAGGTTAATGCTACAATGGCTGTCAGAAACATGCAAGTCAAAACACAATCCAGGACGAACAAAGCACCCATAGAACCCAAATTTTACCAGCACTGAGTAATATCCCACCTGTCATTATGTCAAACAGCTTGGCACATTTCCATAACAAGACAAAAGTCACTTTTGTTGTGTGTCAATGTGCTCAGAATATAAGAGGGGAAAAGGAAAGCTGTTGGGAGAATTAGTACATTCTGAGGGGTTAAAAAGGAGGGCAATAAATAACATTTGTTACTGTTCCCTCTATGCTACAGTGCTCAAAAATAGAATCTGAGCTAGCAGATGTTACAAATATAGCTAGTTACATGCACAGGTGATGGACAAATATAGTTATATAAACAGGTAATGTACAAATATAGCTATAAAGATGAATAATAGATTATAGGCAACATGGAAAAAAATCTCCCCAATGAAAAAACAAGTTGTACCTAAGGAAGTAGTTTTCAAAATAAACTACAATAGATTGGACTCAATACATTCTATCCCAAAGAATATACTCCATTATACATTATATTTTTGTACATGACACAGGTATCCAAGGATAAGTTAAATTTAGGAAACTACTAAAAATACTCCAAGATGAGGTTTTTCACTCTGTCTAGAATAAGGCGAAGCTCTCCCAACACATAAATGTCATGTTTCATTCAGTTGCTCAAAATTCATTTACAAAATATTGTAAAAATTTCTCTGGAAAGAAAAAGCAAAACAAATAACATTTTTCTGATCAAAAACAAGTAAATCAAAATGTAACAAAAACAAGTAATTATTTCCATATTCGTAAAGGTAAAATAGGTCTTTTCTGAGTGTCTTCCATTACTCTCATCAATGGAAACTGAGTAATCGGGATCTAGAAAGATCTCTATCACTCTTATCTCTTCCCACCTGCAGAACCACTTGGAACCACTCATCCTTTTTTCATATCTCCCAACACCCTACCCCTGCATCCAAAAAAACAACAACTTTGCTTTCTTTGAAAGTTCCCTAGTGGGGGGGACAGCAGTTAGTTTCCAGATTCTAGCTTCAAGCAAGCTCCAACCCTTAAATTTAAATTTCCTTCCACAAATAATGGGATAATGAGCATGGCTAAAAGCCGGAATCATATAGATAGTAAGCCTCATTTCTGCCTATTAGTTTCCCCAGATTTCTTTCAAAACAGCTCAAATTTTACCTTATAAAAGGAAGATATTCCCAATCTCTCCAGATGCTAGTCCCTTTCCCTCTTAGATTACTTTCCTTCTGTTTGGTATATATCTCTTATTATTACCAAATAGAGACCAAAAACACACCCAAAATAAAATTATATGCTATGGATATTTCTTGTCAGTCATTTTAGTCAAGCCTGACTCTTCATGACTCCATTTAGGGCTTTCTTAGCAAAAATTCAATAATTTCCTTCTCCAATTCATTTTATAGATGAAGAAACTAAGACAGATGGGATTAAGTGACTGGCCCAGGGTCCCATAGCAAATAAGTGTTTAAAGTCAAATTTTAACTTATTAGGCTAAGTTTTCATGATTCAAAACATAGTGCTCTATATTCATTGTACCACTTAGCTGATATAAGTATAATATCAAAAGACAAATCATTTTGAAAATGACATGAAAGGTCAAGAACAAGATTTATCATATCAGGATGTCTATAAACTAATGCATTAAATGATAAAACAAAATGAACTTGAAATGCTATCATAAGAATATAATCTCTTTCCCAGAGAAACAGAGCTATGGTTTAACAGTAGGAATAACTGTACTCATTGAGAAATGAGAGAATGTAATGAAAATTATCAAGAGTACTTTATTTCAGCTCATCTCCAACACCGTCTAAGATATAACTGATTTCTCTTATTCAAGGAAACCGGAGCAGGATTGTAATACTGACATCTAACCCTTGGGAGTGAGGAGAGGGAAGAGAGGGGGAGAAATGTAGTGGAATGACAACAGTACTCATTCTAGTGCTGTTACTAGTAAAAACTAGTTTTGCTATGTTATAGTGGTAAAAAATGGGGAAAGTTTCCATTCTGCTGTGCAGAGGATCTGAGTTCTAATCCTACCTTTGTTGCTGTACAACTTTGAGTAAGTCAGTTTGGGTATGCACCTCATCTCTGTAAAAAGGAAAATTTATGTATTTATAGATATATATTAAAAATGTATGGCCGCCAGGAATCAATAATTCAGGTTGATTCCGTAATTAAATCAGACCCAAGTCAGCATCGGGTTGAGGCAAGTTTATTTACAATCTGGTAGGTAAAAAGTAGGAATAAAGAGAAAGGGAGAGGCTAGTCCAGGCCAAAGGCCTGGATGGAGAGAGAAGGTTAAAAGACAAATAAATGAAACTGTAAGCCACAAGGCACAACAGCCAGATAGGCAGAGTTTGGAAATGGCCCAGCTAGGCCAAGGAAGTCAGCCTAACTTACCCACGTGACAATATAGAGTGTAAGCTGTCTGTGGTCTCAGGAGATGCTTCTGCTCCCAGTTCGAGACGGCAACTGCCTCAGCTAGATGATCTATAAAGGTATTTTCTGCCACTAAATCCTATACTTCTAAGCATTTCAGCAACAGTTTGACGAAACAATATTCTTGTAAGCAACTGTATAAAGTGTCTACCAAATGCAAAGTCCAAACCTAGCACTGAAAGGCTCTACAATTTGGCCCCAGTTTCCCTATCTAGTTTCTGTCCCACTATTCCCCAATATAGATACTATGCTTTATCCAAAGTGGATTCTTTAAACAAATCCCCTTGTAATGATTAAAATTAAATTATGAGGCTGATAGTAAAGAGAGGGAAATGTAGGAAAGAGGTAAAGAGTTGATGAACTTACTACCCTATATGCCATTTGATGGATTGAAGCTCACCACCAACAGGGGCTTCTTCAGTTTTCAATCTCCAGCCAGAAGACCTTGAGTGTATGTGAGCAGAGCCTTGGTCTTGCCTTTATAAGCAGTTTTCTCCACCAGCTGTCCCATATCACATTTCAGGACCAATCATAGTTCCTTAATTTGCCTGGTACCATGCAGGGAGGCAGTACTTGTGGGATCAGTTTCCTGTCTCCTTGGTTTCAACTTCCTTTATCTGAGGGCCTATCTATCCCTGAACATCTCAATTGTAAATGCTGATTGATTGCATCAAAACAAAGCAACATAATGGGGAGAGGGCCTTCCTGCACCCCATTGGATCCTATGATTTAAAGCTGCTAATGATCCATGACATAAAGTAGTTCAAATCTCCCATTTTAAAGAAAAGGAAAGTAAGACTAAAAGAGGTAAGTGCTTTACCCAAGACCACAGTTTTTAAGAAGCAAAAACAAAGTTCAGGTAATCTTCCCATCTTTCTACTACCTAATTATTCTAGAGTCCAAGCTTTCTCATCTTAGAAATGAGAAAACTCATTTGTAAAATGAGCAGATTCAATTCAATGACCTTAACAGTTTATTTCAGTTCATAATCTACAATTCAATGATCCTATAAAACTGAGAGCCAAAAGAAATTTGTCCAAAGTTACATGACAAGCAATTATAATTACCAGCCAGGATTCTTCCTCAGTGTGCCTTTGCTCATTTGCTCTATTCTCATGAAGTGACCTCTTCTCTCCCTATCTATCTATTAAAAATCCATTGAAGCCAAGCTTGAATTTTATTTCTTCCATAAATGCAACTCAGTTCAATAAACTAATTTTTATATATTTATATATATTTTTAATTTATTTATGAAATAGCTATGTACAAAATACTATCTATGCTAGGCCCTAGAAAAGTCAAAGTATAGAGGAAACAGCCCCTTGACCTCAAAAATATTGCAGTGTTTCTTGATTACAAAGGCCAATGATGAATTCTCCATCTTTGGAATTTAGGTGACTTTTGGACTGCATCTCAGTCATCCTACTTACCACAAGATACATGGTATCATTATTTGTGTATAAGTCGAATCACTTGTATTGCATTTCAAGCTTGTTGAGGGCAGAAACTACATCATATTCATCTTTATAACTGCCAGAATACATAATATGCATAATATAAAATGCCTAGAGCAGGCAATGAAGTTAATACTGGAAAAAGAATCTAGGACTCATAGATTCCACCTTGGGCCCATTAACTAACTCATTATATAATCATGGGCAAGTAATTGTGTATTTAACCTCTTTGGACAGCTAGTTCCTAATCATGCATTCAATCAATAAGCAGTTGATGAAGGGAAGTGTGGCACAATGAATAGAGCAGCTGGGTTCAGACCCCACCTTAGACACATGTTCATGGACAAGTTATTTAATCCCTTAGAGTGATTATCTTGAAGACTGTAACTTAAATAACAAATGCTAACCAGGATTGACAGAGAGTCCTCGATACCAATGAAATCACGTGTCGTCCGTGTGCCTCACTGTTATGTGCGATGCGTGATGATGAATAGTCCCTGGCCACTGGCCATAATAAGAGGGAAAAGTGTGCACATATGAATATATAAATTTTGTAGGACACAGATATGTGTATCTGTAGGTATGCGTATATCTTTTACATATATTTTATATCATATGCATATATTTATATATAAATATATATATAAAATATGTTTTGTTTGTTACAGTAAATTCCCCAGTACCTCCCTCTCTTCTCTCCCTGAACATGTATAAGAATTTTGATGAGGTGTGGGTGTAGGTATAGGACAGCACTTCTGCTGTAATGCTCACCAAGCCCATTCCAGGGCAGCATTCATTTTGGTCTTTCACTTGTTCTGGTTCCAAAAAGCTGTAGCCTGCAGAGTGCCACATTCTGTAGAGCTGTCTCAGCAGAGGGGTTACCCTGGTATGAGAATGACTGACAAGCTTCATACCTGTCGCTAAGTGAGAACATCTAACCCAAATATGGGAAGATGCCGTTCTCCCACCCCATCCCCCCAGTGCAGTGCAGTTTGTTCAGCTGGCCATGAAGGTGGCTAAAGTGGGTGCTTGGAGGACTAGAGCAGGGTCAGATACCAAAGACACAAGGTTTATTCATTGCATCCTGGGTTGCTGCCAACCATCCTGACTTTTGTCTTGCCATTAAATTTGTATAAGTCTGGAAGAGAGTGATGCTGATGACTTTGTGCAACTCTGCCTCACTTAAATCCAATTCACACACAGGTTAAGATATTACCCGATGATGGCATTGGTCCTTTTTGAAAGGAAATGAATAATACTTATTAATACAAAGTTGTTTGGGGAGGAAGAGGTACCAGAGTAGATGAGGGGACAAGGGAAGGTTTCATGAAGAAGTGGCAAAGTGGCTGAATTTTGAAAGAAACCAGGAATGGCAAGAAGTACAGGTGAAGAGTAAGTACATTCTAGTCAAGTGGAACAGCCAGAGCATAGAGCTCATGCATATAGTACATAGTAAGACTAGTATATCTGAAGATGGCAAAATACGGGAACAATCAGAATACAAGAAGTTTGAAATGACAAATAAAGAACTTCATATCAAACTAAAATGTACCAATGATAATAGGCATTTGATGAAGGGAAAAGAAGAAAGAGTGGCATAACATGATCGGACACGATATGAATTTGATGAAAGTCACTTTGGCTTTTACACTTGCAGAGGATAGATTGAAAAGAGGAAAGTCTTGAGGTTAGGAAACCAAAAGCAAGCAATTATACCAGTCTATTCAAGAGGTGAGGAAAGATTGAATTAGAATGTTGACTATGTAAATGAAAAGGAAAAGATCTATGCAAGGGATGATGTGAAAAGAGAAATGACAAGATTAAGCAGGATATCTAGAATGACACACTGAAGTTGTTATCTAGGATGACACACTGAAGTTGTGATTGAAACTATGATTACTTGACAGTAAAAGGAAAGTTTAAAAGAGAGGTAGGTTTTGTGGGGCCATAGGGACGATATCAAGATAAGGAACACTACTTTGGTCATGTTGAATTTCAGATGTCTCTGTTGATATGCTAGTGCTCAGGAGAGAGAATAGGGAAATATTACTATATCCATATATACACAGATATAGACAAAGATTTAGCTATATAAATATAGACACATATATAACAAAGATTAGCAAATGCCACAGGTAAAATTCCCGTTCTAACTTCAAGTCTGGGACTCAATCCACTATACTACACCATTTCTTACTACCAGATGATGCAGTCAATTCCATTTTGGGACAGGTAATATAGTAAAGTCCCCCATAATTTAAAATGCTAGGTAATATTATAATTGCCAACTTCTATATAGTGTTAAGAGTATAGAGGAAGGACCCTAATGATGTTATTAGTTTGCTAGGCTAGTTGGTAATTAAAGGTTAGCTGGGTTATCATCCTCCTTAAACAGAGGACTTCAAGGGGTTTGTTATCATGATGAAGACTGAGAACAGGGATGAGAAAGAACCAATGTTCAGATAAAGGACTTCTATGGAGTATGGTGTTGTTGTTTTCCCAGGGCTTAGCAAAATGCCTGGCCCCCTAGATAGAGTTCCTGTCAGGGAGACAATAATAGCAGACAGCTTTGGGTTTTGCTTAACTGAAACCTGTCAGAACTGCCTTCCTTTTGTACAAACAAAAACAATGCAGACAAAATCAGAAGGGAAACAACAAACTGGGGAAAAATCTTTATAACAAAAATCTCTGACAAAAGTCTAATTACTCAAGTATACAAGGAACTAAATCAATTGTACAAAAAAAATCAAGCCATTATCCAATTGATAGGCAATTTTCAGATAAAGAAATAAAAACTATCAATAAGCACATGAGAAATTGTTGTAAATCTAATAATTAGAGAAATGCAAATCAAAACAACTCTGAGTATCACCTCACACCCAGCAGATTGGCTAAAATGACAGCGGGGGAGAGTAAGGAATGTTGGAGGGAGTGTGGCAAAATTGGGACATTAATGCACTGCTGCTGGAGTTGTGAACTGATCCAAACATTCTAGATGGCAATTTGGAGCTATGCCCAAAGAGCGCTAAAAGACTGCCTGCCCTTTGATCCAGCCATACCATTGCTGGGTTTGTACCCCAAAGAGATCATAGGGGAAAAGACAAGTACAAAAATATTTATAGATGTGCTCTTTGTGGTAGAAAAAAACTGGAATACTAGGGAATGTCCTTCAATTGGGGAATGGCTGAACAAACTGTGATATCTATTGGCAATGGAATACTATTGTGCTCAAAGGAATAATGAACTGGAGGAATTCCATGTGAACTGGAATGACCTCCAGGAATTGATGCAGAGTGAAAGGAACAGAACCAGGAGAACATTGTACACAGAGACAGATACATTGTGGTAAAATCAAACATAATAGACTTCTGTACTAGCAGCAATGAAATGACCCAAGACAATTCTGAGGGCTTTATGGTAAAGAACACTACCCACATTCAGAGGAAGAACTACAGGAATGGAAACAAAGAAGAAAAGCAACTGCTTGAACACATGGGTTGATGCAGACATGATTTGGGATGTAGACTCTTAATGACCGCCCTAGTGCAATTATCAATAATATGGAAATAGGTCTTGATCAATGATACATGTTAAAATCAGTGGAAATACGCATTGACTATGGGGAGGGGGAGGGGGAGCAAGAACATGAATCATGGAACTATGGAAAAATTTTTCTTAAAAAAAAAAACTGCCTTCCCATTTTCCCCTTTGCTCTATAACCTTCCCAGGTATCTCCCAAAGATCTTATCTGACTGCATTTAGTTAACAATCAAAGGGGTGGTTTAATGAATCAGGATGAGGGATAGGTTTGGAGAGTGGGGAAAAAAGGAAAGCCTTAGTCTGATCACAAGTATGGTATGGAGTCTCTTTGGCTTTAGCCAAAGCCTAAGGCTCCAGCCAGAAAATGTTCTTGATTCCTTTCTTTCTTCTAACTGCTAACTTAATCTAACAGGTTGCAATGTCTTTCTAAAGCCGGCACAGAGAAAATAACTCGTTTTCAGGCTGGCTCCATGTGCTTTCCACTCAAGCCACTGAAAAAGTACAGCCAGCCTCCTGGACAACAACTACTGAACAACAGTAGTTGTTGTCCAGGAGAACCAGGCAAATCTCAGGTCTTTCAGGTTCTAGGGAAAGGTTGGGAAATCCTCAGGTATCCAGGGATTTTGAATCCTGAGGCGAGGTAATCAGTTTTGTCCAGGTCACCATCCAGAAAGGAAAACTCCCCTCCTCCAGTTCTTTTCCCAGAAGCCCCCTGCTGTTCCTTCCAACTGTCACTCTTGTCCTTCAAGTCACTCTGTAACATTTCAAAACTCCTCTCTGTGCAAGGCTTCTCTTACAATAGTCATAAATTAACTCCAAAAGTCGAGATCTTAAGGTACAGATGGGGTTGTGACACATCAGTGGCTAGAATGCTACCACTTGTGAAATAACAAAATTATGAAATATTTGAGAATAAGTGTGGGGAAGGGGGACATAGGGAGAGAGGTCAGTCAGGGAAATAAGGGAGGAAATAAAGGAAGCAGCATTTAATAGCTTCTACTATGTGCCAGGCACTGGGCTAAGTGATTTATAAATATTGTTCCATCTGAGAACAACTCTGTGAAATAGGTGCAATTTTTTTTTTAATAGGTGCAATTTTTCCCCCTTTTATAGCTGAGAAAATTGAGGCAAATAGAGGTGAAAGTGACTTGTCCAGATTCACACAGCTAGTATCTAAGGCCATATTTGAATTCAGGTCTTTTTGACTCCAGGACCAACATTTTATCCACTGCACAAACTAGTTGTGTCACTGGAGAAGGGCTAGATCTATAATTTCATTGGTGTAGAGAACTCCTTGGGGAAGAAATACCTGCTACCATTGCCAGGAGGAACTTTTCCTGCAACTTAGAGTCTTAAGATATTTGCCTAGTGCAATGAGGGGTCAAAATTTTTCTTCCAGGGTCACACAGCCAGAATGCCAGAGGCAGGACTTTCACTAGGAAGATATCTTCCTAGTTTTGAGACCAACTCTCTTTAAATTTGGGATGCAAGCAACCTTTAATAAAAATAGTCAATTATTAAATGAAAAATAACATAATGTGACAGATATAGCACTGAACTTGGAGTCAAGAGACCTGAGGTCAAATTCCATATCCAAAATTTACTAGCTATTTATCCTTAGGCATTTGCTTTACAACTCTGAGTATCCATATATATTGATCGATCTATCTATCTATCTATCTATCTATCTATCTATCTATCTATCTATCTATCTATCTATCTTTTATCTGTAATGGGGAAACAGTTCTCAGACTAGTTAAGGCTTTTTAGTGGACGGGTTATCTAAAAATTAAAGCATTACAAAGTTAGTTATTATTGTTCTTTTTTATTCATATCTAGGCAGGGAATAATATTGTATATTTTAGAAAGATTTCCATCTAAAACAGTTAAAATATCTGGGGGTTGGATGATAGTTAATCAGCCAATATTTGTTATGTATCTGATAGGTTCCAAGCACTTGGCTAGGTATTGGATAGTAACACTGATTCTAGTAACAGGTTTTGTGTTCAAACTATGCCTCTGATTTTTACTATTGTGTGGCCTTGAGCAAGTCACTTAAACTCTTTGGGTCTCAGTATCTTTATGTATAAAATGAATGATTTGAATTAGATGGTTTTTTAGTTCCCATCTAGCTCTATGCCTATGACCCTAATTTATTAAAATGGAAAATTATTTCAACTAAAATGCCTCCCTTACTTCCTGCCAACAACAGAATAAAGAAGAATAACTATTGGTCACTTTTTTGAAAGTCAGTATAAAAAGGAATGAATATAATTTAAAGATAAGAAAAATATACTAATTATAAAATTACAGAGTTAGAAGAAACCATATGGTCATTTAGCCCAAAACCCATCCAAGTCATTAAGGTCCACATCTATTATATTTCAGACAAGCATTCAAATAAGCTCTGCTTAAACATTGTCAACTAAACTACCCTCTAAGAATGCTCATTCCATTTCTGGGCATCTTGAATCATTGATAAACTTTTCTTAAGTTGAGCAGAAATCTGTTTCCTTGTAATTTCCACACATCGGCACTAGATCTCTTTTCCTGGACCAACCATCACAAATTTAGCCCCTTCTTTGGCAAGATAATAGTGCAAATATTAGAAGATAGTCATGCCCCCATAACTCATCTGTTCTAAAGACTTACACACTTTCCAATGATGAGTTTTTTCACAAAATTCCTAATTCCTTTGAGCAATATAGCATTAATAAACATTTGCAAAATGAGTGAACAAACAAGAGAACAAATACATTCAAAAAAGATTTTCCCTAAAGCAGGCAATGAATCAAACTATAATGAATTCAAACAATTATTAAATGGCAACAATTTCCAAGACACTGTGTTGGTTCTAGGAATACAAAATGGCAAGATGGAATAAATCCTGTCTTCATAGAGTTAATGGTCTTGTTGAAATAAAAAAAATATTTAAAAAATAACATAAATTAGCAAGGTATGATATTCAATGTACTATAGCTTTAGGAAAGACCTGATTTTGAATCTAACTATAGTGCCTTGGACCTTTAAACACCTTTATAACCTTGAGAAAGTTTACTATACCTTTCTGAGTCTGAGTTTGCTTAGTTATAAAATGGAGAGCTTTGACAGAGAAGGTCTCTGTAATTCCTAATAAATTTACATCCGATTATCCTCAGTGCATAAATACAGTCAAAGAAGGAAACATAAGAGATTTGGAGTGGAAAGAATGCCTTCTAGCTGAAAGAATATTAGGAAATGGCATTTTTATCTTAATAAAAAGAAAATCAAAGTATAAAAAGAAGTGAAAGAAAAATAAAAGAAGATACCTTTCACAGTTATAGCAAAAAAAGAGAAAATTATTTTTTTACACCTTTGCCTTCTGTCTTAGAATATCAATCTAAGAAAGAAAAATGGTAAAGGCTGAGCAACTGGAGTTAAGTGACTTGCCCAGGGTCATACAACTAGGAAGTATTTGAAGGCAAATTTGAACTCAGGTCCTCCTGAATCTGGGTCTAACCCTCTATCCATTGTGCCACTTAGCTACCCCCTCCCCCAAAAAGAATTCTTAACCAAACAAGGGAAAGAACAGATCTCAAAAGGCAAAAGAGACCATTTAGATTAAATAAAATTCAAATTCTTTCAATAAAAAAATGAATGAAGAATTAAAAGGAAAACTGGAGAGTGGGGAAAATCTTTTCTATCAAACATCACTGAGAAAAACCTGACATCCAAGAAATGCAGGGAAATTATAAAAATATATAATACACACCATTCTCTAATGGATAAGCTATTAAAGCTGAACAAAGATTTCAAAAGAACTGCAAACTATAAATACCCACATGAAAACATGTGACAAATCACCAATAAAAATTAAATTCAAGTTCTAATTTATACCACTGAAAATGACAAGATGAAAAGAGAGATGAAAAGAGAAGATGAAAAAAGAGAAATAGCTTTAGTTGGAGGGATTGTGGGAATACAAGCAAACTGACACTTAGGTGTAGAAATGTGAATTGATTCAACCTTTTGAGATAACAATTTGGAATTATGAAAGAAAAGTAAATCAGGTGTCCATATCCTTTGACTTAGTCATCACACTGAGCAAATAAATCCAAAGAAGTCAAGGACAGAAATAAACCTCTAATATATTTTAAAATATTTACAGTAGCACATTTTGTGGTAGGAAAAAAACCTATAAACAAAACAGGTGCCCATAAATAGGGAATGGCAGAATAAACTGAGGACCATGAATATAACAGAATATTATTGTGTAGTAGGAAATGACAAATATGAGGAATTCAGGGAAACATGGCAGTATGAACCAATGGAGAGTACATAGTGACTATGGTAATGTAAATGGAAAAAAAATTCACTATAAGTCAGATAAATGTTAGGTAAATGGCAAATTCATGAAGGTTTCATCAGAAGATATATAGCAAAATATACCTCCCTCCTCTCAGGAGACGGACAATAGATTACTAGGACAGAATGATGTGCATAGTGTACAAAAGTCACAGTAATGAATATTTTTTATTAATTCTTTTTCATTGTTATAAAAGAATATATTTCAAAGCAAGTTTGGGGGAGGGATTAACAGAAATGATTGTTTTATATATATATATATATATATAAGCTATCACCTAAACATTTTAAAAAGTAAAGAAAAATTTTGGAGTCAGTATGGCAGAAACAGTCATGCAGAAACTTGAAGATGATGAGCTGAATAGCTATCATTTCCTCTAACTTTTGGTGAGACACTGAACAGATCACATAGCACGCCTGGGCCTTATTTTCTTCAAATGTAAAATGAGAATGATGCTAGGCCATAACCCTGGGGCCCTGAAGACAAAATAGTCATGTTAAAACTCTGCAAATCTGTAGCATAAGTATTTATTGATAAGGAAAACAAGAAGACTATGAGTCAGGAAATTTGAATGAACCACAAGAAATAAGATTTCTTATTTAGCTTTCTTTTTATAGCGTACATTTTATTCATCTCACTTTTCCTTTCAACAATAGGAAACTCATGCCACAAGACAAAGACTACAGGTATAAATGTTACAAACTTCATCCTTCATATCATTTCCTTCCCTGTCATATTACCAAAGAAAGCTCAGTCCCTACTTATTTTTAAAATGAATATGAATTCTCTTATTTTTAGAAGCTATTACATATGTCAAATATGAAAAGGAAAAAAAAAAGATGGCTTTAGAACTTCAAGGGAATTTTTTTTTAAAAAGGACATCTAGTTATTCTATAGGAGTTTAGATAAATACTGAAATACTATTACTCTAATATAATTATACTATTCAGTCTTCCCAAAGACATACACATTTATACATATACAAATTGGGAAATATAGGGGATTCTGTATGTTGTGTGTGTGTTTTTTTTTAAACCCTTGTACTTCGGTGTATTGTCTCATAGGTGGAAGATTGGTAAAGGTGGGCAATGGGGGTCAAGTGACTTGCCCAGGGTCACACAGCTGGGAAGTGGCTGAGGCCGGATTTGAACCTAGGACCTCCTGTCTCTAGGCCTGACTCTCACTCCACTGAGCTACCCAGCTGCCCCTGTTGTTTTGTTTTTTAAGGGACCACTTTTACCAGCTTTAAAATTTAAGGCGAAGTTGTGGGAATTATCCAAAATCAATCTTCTTTCTGTTTCATAATTTTTAAGACAAGCAGCAGTCCTTCAAGCTGCATGGAACAAGATCATAAAATGCCAAGAACAACAGGCATAATTCTTTCAAGATCATTTCATCAGGATTCAGCAAATGCAAATACAATGAAGCATCTGTAAGTTGCTGAAAGAGCAAAATTTTCACTCTGTTATTCATCATCTCCTAAATCAAACCCTTTCTTTCCTTCCCAAATACAATTTCAATACTTTAATATATCTCAAGCTAGTAAAATCGTAGTACATCTGTGATTTGCTAGGTCTCTAAACAGGATAGGAGTGTGACCCATTGCTACCTCAGATTCAGACACTCTTTGTATTAATCTAGGGCTTTCCTTTTTCACATATCCTTTACTACCATAAGAGACTTGATAACCCTCTCCTTGAAATACCAAGTAACGGTTTTGTTTTCAGCACTGGAATGTTTAGATTAGGCAGTCAATGCAGAAAGAACATTAATACAACTGCCACCTGCAGCAAGCAATTCATGTTAATTTATGCACATGCCACTTGTGTGTTCAATTCATAAGCACACCTCAGGAAAAGTTCTGGATTTTTTGGGAGGCCTCTTTTCCAAACATATCCAATTACTCTTGGTCACTGTGGTATCCTAGTTGGGCAGAGCATCACAGCTCCAGAGCCTGGTAGGAGTTTACTCAGTACAGACATGTGGAAGGAATATGCTCAGTACACAGAAAAGGTATTCTTTTATAAATCTGCATTTTTAACAGGTGTTTTTAAATGATACTCTCATTAGATCCTGATCAAGTTAATATTGTAACCTTCAGTAAATAAATAAATAATATTTAGAAGTAATTAAAGTAGGAAGATCGAAAACTCTATAAATCTTTACATTCACCTGTTCCAAAATGTTTGGAAGTTTTTCCTTTTGAGGCTAAATTTTTCCATTCTTGATCTATTTGGACTGATTTAGTTTTTAATTTTTTATCCCAAGAAGAGAAAATATTTCTTGATTGTTTATACATTTTTAGTCACTGAAAACTTTCACTACAGCCTTTATCTTTTTTTATAGATCCTCTATGGAGGATTTGAGGAAAGATATAAACAAGAAATGAGATGACAAGACATGAATAGATAACCAATGAAGGGATTAAGACCACAGAGCAAGCAAAATACCAAAGTCATTTATTAGGAGCATCTCATTGTTGGTAAGAAAAATAAATATTTACAATTGTTTGATGTTCCCAAGAAGGAAAAGTTATTGCCTCATTCAATTCAACTGCAACAAGTTAAGAAGAATGGGAGAAAGGAGGCTTATGTGTATCCTCAGGACATGCTCTAGTATGTAGTATTGGTGTAGCTGGGTAGCACAGTGGATAGAGTAAGATGTCTGGCGTCAGGAAAACCTGAGTTCAAGTACAGCCTCACACAATCTGTATAACCCTGTATAAGTCACTTGACCTCTGTTTTCCTCAGTTACCACATCTGTAAAATGGGGAAATAATAACACCTACTTCCCAGGCTTGTTTGAGAGTGAACCATCTCTAATAGTTTGTGAAATTCTGAACTAAAGTACCTCTTAATTTCCTTCTGACTCTAAAGTTTTATGAATCTATTTATAAGTAATCCATATAAGTTTCTTCTGGCCTTTTCGGGGACACATTTGATATGGAAACTGATGCAGACTTATAGTCAGATAGGGAGGTATTACAAATTTAGGGGTTTCTTAAAGCCATACCCTGACTTAATCTGATTTTCTAACTTCGTTTCCACATTTTAGATAGTTCCAACTCTGATGAAAGAGTGATGAAATACAAAGATAGGAAATGCAATTACAACAATGGCAAGTTTCTGGTCAGTTCTGTTGCCTCAACTGATTTATCTATAACCTGAGTCACTGGGGCATACTTGAAAATGGGAAAAGATCCTGATCTGGTCTACTTACTCCATTTCTAAGAATTATCATCTCAGAGGATTTTCATATGAGCATCATTATACTTTTCTGAAGAAATTAATTCCTTGTTTTGCAATGTTCAAGCCAATAATTTTTTTGTAGTGTCAAAGTATCAACTTCTTAGGGCTCAGAAATGCCTTTAAGATTCTGTAGTGGAGTTGACAAAGAAGACAGCCTAAAAGGAAGCAGAGCAACCCAGCTTTCTCCCACAACCATTCCAAAAAAGATAAAGGAAGAGCAGCAGTTCTGTTGGTGATCAGGAAATCTGAGATGAATCCACTATGGATCATATTTTATACCTTGGTCCATATGGAGACCCATGAGCACTGGAGCAAGAAGGCTACTTCAGAGCCTCCCAGGGTGGTGGTTGGCTAGAGCATACAGATGTTCAATTGGCAGGGAACAGGACATATTATTAAGAAATCTTGAATGAGAGACAGCTAGTAGCACAGTGGTTAGAGTGGCAGGTCTGGAGCTAGGAGGTCCTGGGTTCAAATCTGCCCTGAGACATTTCCTGCCTGTGTTACCTAGGGCAAGTCGCTTAATCCCAACTGCCTACCCTTTGCCACGTTTCTACCTTAGAATTGATACTAAGATAGATGGTTAGAGTTTAAAAAAAGAAATTACAAGAAATCATGAATGAAAACTGTCCATTTGTTGAAGCCAAGGGGCAAAATAAAAAATGAATTCATTTATCATCTCCTAAAAAAAAATTTTTTTTTTGGAAAAAGAACTCTCAAAAAATAAAAAGCACCCCACCCCAAAAAAAGTCAAAAAGTTCCATTACTTAGGAGCCACAATAAGAATTGCATAACATATGTTAACTACCTCTAAAAAGAAAAGAACTAGTTAAATACAACATTCCCAAAGGTGCAATATGTAAGTGTAAAATAAAGAATGAGTTATTCAGCAACTGTGTATATATAATCTCACAGGAAAAAAAAAAGGAAACAATCGGATAGACAACTTTTAAGCATTCTTGATAAAAAGGCATGAGATGAGTAGAAACTATGAAATGCAAACTTGGGTGGCAAAAGAAATACAAAAAGGAATATATGTATACGCAAAAAAAAAAAAGTTTGAAGTGTCTAATTCTAACAGGTAGAAATGAAAGAAGTATCCCCAGAATCTAAATATCATCAGAGATCACAGGGAGAATAGAATAACAAAGAGAATGTGAGTTTTGTTGTCCTTTGATGATATTAGAGGAAAAGAAAATGGGGTGGGGGGAAAGGAATACATTATAGAAGAAAGGGGGAATTTGCTGACATAATCAGAATATAGAAGAAAACAATATAGTGAATGTAACCAATCATGGGTTTTACATTCTTCTAGAGACCCCCATGAAAGGTGAAAATCCAAAGTAGCAGCTTTATATTTATTTTATCATATATCATATCTATATCATATCTAAATCATATATATATATATATATATAATATAAAACTGTATAAAAGCTTCCCAGTCTCCTGTAAACCTTTTCCATACTCTTATTAACCTACAGTCACTGAGCCAATCAGCGCCCTGGATACAGAACATAGCACTGTGGTTGGTCGCCTTTCTTTCCATCAGCCATAGTATGCCCCAATAAGTGTAACTCCGTGATACAGAATTAGATATATTCTTTTAAAAAACATGTGATACAGTGAAGCTGGGATAAGTGAACCACATTATAGTGAGGCTTGAATATATGAAACAGGAGAAATGGAGAAGGGAGAAAGGAGATGGAGAGTCATTTGTACTTCACTTTCATTTGAAAAGGACAAAGGAGGGTAGAACAAACAAATATACACTTAAACAGTTGAGCTTAGGTATACCTTCAATTCGATTGTGAAACAGAAAGCAACTGGCAGAAGTCAGAAAGGGGAGTAAAAGGGAGGATCAAATTAAAAGAGAGATTAGGTAGGCCAACCCTAACTTTAGAGATTGGATCACAAAAAGGAGTTTCAAAGGAAAGAAAGGCTAAGTCCAAAAGACCAAGCCTGTTTAGAGGGGAGAAAAGTGGCTAGGAAATGGAATCAGATTGTGTCAAACACAGATTACATGTCTCTTTCTTACTATCTTCTGCCTCTCCAAAAAGATTGGGGCAGGAAGAATAGAGAAGAAAAAGTACAATATAAGGGAATAGGATAGAGAATTACTTAATTAATGATCATGTATGAATGTGAATAGGATAAATAAACCCACAAAATGGGGGCAAGGCCAGGAATAGTAGAATAGATTTGAAAACAATAGAAACCAGTAATGTGTAGTTTATATGAAACACATTTGAAACAAAGATTCATAGAGATTTAAAATAAAAGATACTAAAATCTATTATGTTTTAGCTGAACTCAGAAAAATAGTTATAATTATGATCTCAACCAAAGCAACAGAAAAAAATTGACTTGATTAAGAGAAATAAACCAAGAAATTATATTATGCTAAAGGCAAAAAGGAATTAATATCAACCCAGAACATACATACATATATATATGCACAGAACGCAAGATTACGCTAGTGCTTAAAGGGAAAAAAATATATATGCATATATACGTATATACATATATACATTTATTTCTATATATATATATATATATAGTAAATTAGTAAATAAATTATATATGTATGTAAATTTGTAAATAAATAGTAAAATTGCAATAGTGGAGGACTTCTATGTTACCCATTAGATTTTCAAAATTAAAGAGCAAAGAAATACATCAAGGTCCTGAATAGCAATTTAGAAAAGTTAGATATGATACATGCCTGATGATTATAAGGTTGCACTAGAGAACAATATGCATATTTCTTAGAATTGAATGATGCCCTTAATAAACACTTAACATGAAATAAAGAATAAAATCCTTACAAAGGAATTAAGAAAAACTGAAATAATAAGCATATTCTTTACTGACCAGAATTGAATGGAAAAAAAATTTCAATAGGACTATAGAAGGAAGCATCCTTTAAAAGTTAGTTAGAAACAAAAAAACTCAATCCTAAGTAATTGGTAAGCCAAAGAACAAATCAAAGAAAATGGATAATTTCATCAAAAAAAGATACAAAAGAGAGATAGCATATGAAAATTTATGAGATGTAGGAGAGATATTGAATATATATTTCATTGTGTTTATTCATTTATAAAGGAAAGAGCAAATTAATAAATTTGGCAATGCACATTGATTTAATTAATAAAATTAGGTATTTTTAAAATAAGATAAATTATTAGCTAATCTTTTTTAGAAATGGAAATAGGAAAATTAAACAATCCGTAACAAAAATGAAGGAGTATGCAAAACAAATGTAGAAGAAGCAAGGAACTTATTAAGAATTAATTTATCCAACTATATAGCAACCATTGGAGTAGGAAATGCCAAAACGCTCCAGTATCTTTGCAAACAAAATCCCAAATGGGGTCAGGAAGAGTTGAACATGACTGAAATGAATGAGCAACAAAAATGGCAATAATAAGAGAATGAAAATTGACAAAAAATAAAATGTTCATATTAACAAAACAAGAAACAGCATTTAAATGACTCAATCTCAGAAAAAAAACCTGAATGATCTAAAAATGAATAGGAAGAGAAGCCATAGGGCAGGATAGATATGCAGGTAAACTCTATTAAATATGCCAAAAATAAATAATGCCTCAATTTCTTCAACTGTAAAATGGGGTTAATAATAGCACTTATCTCCCAAGGTCATTGTAAAGATCAAATGGGGGAGGGGGAGAACAGTAAGGTAGCAGAAAGGATGGAGTGCCAGGCCTGGAGCCAGAAGGACTTGGGTTCAAATATGACCTCAAATACTTTCTAGCTATGTGACCTTAGGTAAGTCATTTAACCCTAATTGCCTAGCCCTTGCCACTCATCTTTCTTAGAACTGATACTAAAACAGAATGTAAGTGATTAAAAAAATCAAATTAGATAATATATTTATAAAATCAATTGTCTGGCACATAGTAGGTGCTATATAAATGCTTATTTATATATTTTTAGATAGATAAGTATTGAGGTTTTTTTGTAAATTATTTTCCTTGTCACCAGGGTAGGATTAAATATGAAGGAGATAGAGAAGTATTTTCAGAATGAATTCTGACATAAAACAGAAGATACCATTAAAACAGAGAAAGGCTAAATTATTTCTCCAGGAACTCTGTTACATAAAATACTACAGCCAGAAGCAATCATGGAATCACAGATTCAGAGCTGGAAAGGACTTCAGAGAAATCTAAGAATCTGGACCTTTTGCTAAGTGGCTCTGGACAAATCACTTAACTTCTCTAGACAACAGTTTCCTCATCTTTAAAATGAAGTGTTTAAACTAGATAATGATAATAGCTAACATGCCTTTCAGGGCTAAAATTCTATGATACAATGGTTCTGTCAGATTATAAAATCAAATGTAAAAATAAAAAATAAAAAGCTCTTAACTGTTTAGGAATTAGATAACACATTACATTCCTTTCAAACAGAAATGGCATTACACAATGGAAACCATATGCGTCTTATGACACTTTGGCTAATTCTAACTGTTTTGAAAGGCTGGCCTAAACACCTTCTAGACTGTTAGGAGTTGAAGGTCATAGTATATGTCTTCAGAAAGCTAATTTTCTCTTGATTTTATAACAAGGTCTCAAATTTCGCATGTGATCTCCAAGCTGTATTGAGTAATCTTAATATAGTGACATTTCACCAGACAAGTCCATCAGTAAGTAATTTTTAAATTACAGTATGTTTATTATTTGCTATTGATTACTGGCAGATAATAGTCAAGTAAAGGTCGATTTTTACCAAAATTATCCCAAATGATATAAGGAAAAAGAATTCTAACTTTCCCAAATAAACAAAAAAATATATCAACATGGAAATAATCTAATAACATTATGACTCAATGCAATTAAGTTAAATCAAGATAGAAATCAAACAAGAAAAAGTTATCCCAACACCTCAAGGACACTAGAATTATCATATAAGGCCAAAGCTAGTTATTTAGCATTTGATCTATAGTAAGATAGTATTAAACCTACTGATTAGATTCAATTATTAAATACTGCTATATGTAAGGCACTGGAGATAAGAATGAAATGGAAAGGAATACTCAGCTTGCTTTTCTGATCAAAATTATGAATCAAAAATTAAAAATCACATTTTATAACCATCTATACTTTTTGGCATATAAACATTACTGAGTCCAGGAGATAAAATACAAATGGGACTCAAACAGCAGTATTGTTTGGAGTCTTTGTTTTGTTTTGTTTGAGTCTCACACATGATCATAAGAAAGTGAACAAGAGGCTGACTGTAAACATCTTGACTGGTAGAGCACAGGTTTAAGAAGAAGAGTGTTTGTTTTAGTGGCAGACAGAGAGGCAATTTTCTAATCTTTAAAATAGTTCCCAGACCCTAGATTAGGCAATTACCCTTCATTTCATAGTAAGCAGCTATAATAAAATGATCCAAATAAAAGTCTTGGGTTCAGCTTTCCAGAAGTTAGGGTGGCTCTATAGAATGTAGATGAATCAGAGAGGACATAGAAAAATCAGATCAGTCCAGTGACAGAGGCTCTCTTAACACCACTTAATTGGCAGGACCTACCAGGCAATTAGGCATACAGAAATCCCATGACAAAGCAAACCACCCCAATTTGGTAGTCAGTATAATTTAGCAATTATATAGGTATGGATAGAAAGCAAGGTCACAAAGTTATATAAGCGATTCATGAGCACAGCAAATGAAACCCAGGAAAAGGCACCTTGTACTATTTAAAGCATTATGAATTCAGAAAGCTTGTGTATGTTTATAAGGATTACCAAAAAGTGTCCATGAATATGTACACAAATTTGAGGAAATAGTCTCATTATTCTTGAACAGGCAAAGAAAGAATTCTCTTGCTTTGGAGGTCCATTATAATGATACCCAATATCATTCTTTTCCTAATTTTTTTTTATCATTTCAGTAGCTAGTTACAATTTAACACTAACTCAATTTTCTCTAGTCTTTCTTTCCTAAATGATCCATAGGCTGCTAACATAGAATTTCAATTGTGTTGTTTTGTCATGTCTGGGTCATTCTGATTGTTTTCTGTTGATCCGAGCTAACATCCAATCTTTCTTTTCATGCTTATTCCTCTGGTATATAAATATTTCAGTCATGACTTTCCTTTTTTCTTCACTCCTGTGATTCTACCATACCCTATAATCATAAAAATACACCCAAATCATAAAAATACATTCAACAATTTCTTTCTAAAATGGATCCCAACAAAGCTCATAAGGCCACCTAGAAAAATACTGCCACTGCCTGGGAATCAGAAATATTCTTTCCATGACTATCTAAACAAATTTTGCATCTTGAGATGGTTCATGTCTTTACAAAATCTTGCTACCCATATTTTGGGAAAATGAATGAGAATCCCACCTGAGCTTTCTTATCCCTAGAGCTCTTTCAGAGAACACAGATAAAATAATCCATATACATACTGGTGGAAAATGTGGGCCATTCTCTTTAGCTTCTATAATCTTCTCCAATTTTGACATCTTAGCTGTAGACTTCCCAAAAAAGCAGTAGGCCTTGCCTCTTATTCTTTCAGATGGAACTATTAAGTGAAGGATTCCTTTTGATTTAAGAGGTAATTATCTGTAGGGGCAGCCAGGTGGCTCAATGGATTAAGAGCCAGGCTTAGGGAGGGGAGGTCAGGTCCTGGATTCAAATTTGACCTCAGATACCTCCCAGTTGTGTGACCGTGGGTAAGTCATTAACTCCCATTACTTAGACCTTACTGCTTTTCTGCCAAAACAATCAGTATTGATTCTAAGAAGGAAGGTAAGGATTTTAGGGGGAAAAAAGTGAATTAACCATCACCCACAATCATCTCATCTTCCTAAAAGCTGCTCTCTTCCATCATCTGCCTTTGGAGAGTCTTAGGAATATCTTCAATCAACAGGAATCTATTAAATACTTCTTCTGTATCAGGCAATAGGGCAGACACTTAGGATACAAATATCATGAATGAAACCATCTCTACCTGTAAGAAGCTTATAGTCTAATGAGAAAACAACAAATATATAAATAAGCGCATGCAAGAAAATAGAAAGAGAATCAATGCAAATAAAGAGAGACTAGTTCAAAGGAAGGTAGTCTCAGAAGGGGTGCATTAGCAGCTGGGAAAATCAAGGTAGTGCTTGGGTTGAATACTGAGGGGAGATAGTGATTCTATAACATGGGGGAGAGGGGAGAGGACAGGCCTAGAGTCAGACAGGAAAGATGATCAGGGAAAAGGCATGTGGATGAGAGCAGTGTCATCTGTGAGTACAGAGAGAAGCTAATTTGACTAGTGTGCAGAGCGTAGGAGGGGAATACTGTCCAAGCAGACTGGAAAGACAGGTTAGATATGGCTTTCTAAGCCAAACAATGTAGGTGATAGTATTTGGCCATAGAGTCAACATGAAGTCTCTGGAGTTAGTCAAGTTGGGAATCACATGGTCAGATCAGCCCTCAAGAAGATCACTTTGGTGGTCGAAGAGAACAGGCCTGTCCAAAATTGATCTGCAAAACTCCCAGTGTATACAAGGAAACATATTAAAATGTACTTAGGAAATATAGTTAACAAAATAAAACTACAATACAACAGAAATCATGCTGATTTGTAGTTTTCTAAGTCAACAGGATACCCACAGAGATCCCTTTGTATTTGAGTTTGATACTACTGGTATAGAGGATAAGCTGGCCAGGCAAAGAGTGTGGTGACTGTCATAATATAGACAAGACACTGAACTAAGGTTGTAACTATCTGAATAGAGAGAAGGGGTGATACAAAGGATGCAGTGGAGGAAAAAATACATTTGGATATGCAGTGGGAGGAAGGAGGGAATTAAGGATAACATTGAGGTCACAAACTTGAGCGAGTGGAAGAATGGTGTTGCTTTTGAAAGCTATAAAGAAGCTTCAAAGACCCAGGTAGGTTTTAGGGGGAAAGATAATGAATTTGGTTTTGGTCGTGTTGAGGTTCATATGCCCCACATCCAGTATGAAGTATCCGGCAGGCTGTGGATAGGACCAGGACTGATGGGGGAAAGTGATGAATGGATAAATGGAACTGTCAGCATTGAGATCATTCAAACCTTAAAAGCAGAAGGAAGGAGGAGAGGAAGGATCTAGGTCAGAGACTTGGAGAATACCCATAGTAAAAGAATATAATCAGTCCCTGTCTCTGCCTGTCTTTCTCTCTAGAGAGAGAGAGAATGTATCTGCGTGCACACACTCACATCTGTCTGCCTGTCTCTCCTTAACTCTCCATAATATTCTCCACTCTCCCATCTATTGCTCTGTTCCTTTTCAGTTCCTCTGAACAGGATGCCTCTCCCAGGATGAGATGATCACCAATAATTTCATTACCATGTGCTTTTAATCTAGATATTCAACTTGGATATTGTCCCAGCTCCATCAACCTCCTCTCTCCTCTGATTGCAGGGCTAGAGAGTAAAGCACCTGTGAAAGGGAATTCTTTATTCTCTTTGTCTATTTTGAATTAATCAACCAAAAACTTAAACACCCCTACATAACACTAAGTAAGGGAGCTCCCAAGTCACTTAACTAAAATGGGTGACAACTTGAGAAACTTGTGAATGCTTTGATAAGAGTTTACACCCTCAAAGGATGAGAGGTGGATCTCACAGACACTGCCCACCTGGGCAGTGCTAGGCAATTTGGAAGCTGTGATTGGCCCCTGTGAAGTGGAGGAAGGGACAGGAAGTGACTTGAGAAAAGGACCATAAAAAGTCCTAACCTTTCTGTCCAAGGGGTCTTCAGCTTGGAGCTTTGGCTGGTGACTTGCCTCTTGGAGGTGGCTTTGGACTTGGACCTCAGCTTTGACTTTGGACTTTGGCTCTTGGACTTGCCTCTTGGAGGTGGCTTTGGATCTTCTCCTTTGGACTTTGTCTTGGGTCAGTGAGTAGCTGGCCTTCCCTTCCTGGCTTCTGGAGAGATTGGTTCTAGAGAGCCTTCCTTCTCCTGAAAGAGGCTGACTTGCTGGAACCTTTGTGTAAGGCAGTGATTCCCAAAGTGGGTGCTACCACCCCTTGGTGGGTGCTGCAGCAATCCAGGGGGAAGCGGTGATGGCTACAGGTGTATTTATCTTTCCTATTAATTGCTATTAAAATTTCCAGGGGGCTAAGTAATATTTTTTTCTGGAAAGGAAGCAGTAGGCCAAAAAAGTTTGGGAACCACTGGTGTAAGACATCACTGGGTCCTCTGGCTGAGGGTTAGAGCCCTGCTAGGGCTGAGCCAGACACCAGAGCCACATTTAGTGTGATAGGTTAGACATTTTCTATACCCTCTCCTTACATTTCTCTGCTTTCATTCTCTCTACCTCTTTGTAAACAAAAGCTACTAAAAGTCACTTGACTTGAGCTAAAATATTTTTTAATCGGCAACCACGATATTAATTTAGAATTCTCATATTTTAGTCAGACCCCTAAATTTTAATTCTTTATACACCAAACATCTCCCAAAGCTTTTCTTTATAATAGGAAGTCTTTGGACTTTGCAGCTCAATCTCACTTTCCTTTTACAGTTCTACTTGGTTTCAAACAAGATGTCTCCTCCTCCAGCACTTCACTCTACTTTTCCAGTGTGTGTTGTCTTCCTTCATTAGACTGCAAGCTCTATGACGACAGGGACTGTTTTCTGTTTCTTATTTGTATGCCCTATACTTAACAAAATGTGTGCCATGTAGTCTTAAAATGTTTAAAATATGTTTCAAAATAAAATAGTAAATGTTTATTAAATTGAATTAATATAGATGGTAAGTCAGCAATGGAAAGTTGGAAAGAGTGGGTAGAAGAATATTCAGGAAAGCATAGTGTAATAAAAATAGTTAACCAAGAGAATCCAGGTGGAGGGTGGTATGCAGTGTCCAATACAGCACAGAGGTCAAGTAGCGTGAGAAATGAAAAAAGATCAAGGGACTTAACCAGGGTGGTCATTGGTAACTTTCAATTTCCTCAAGATAGCAAAAAGAGATAAAATCAAGGGCACATGTGGAGTGACTAGCCTTGGTAAAGAGAACAGTCATCTACTTTGAAGGAATGTTCTGAGCATCAGATGAGATAGTATTTGTAAACATCTTTGCATAGTATCTGGCACATAGTAGATGCTATATAAATGATAACTTCTCTCCCTTACTCCTGTCATGAATATCAGGGACTGGGTTTGGAAAAGATGAAAGAATAGAAGACTGATGTCAAAGAATGAATAAATGAAAAGAAGGAGAGAAGAAGGAAATTAGGTCATATGGCCTCAGTTCCCTCAGACAAGAAGCAAGGTCCTTGGCTGAGAGGAGGAAAGATTGGAAAGATATCTTTTCATAATAATTTCTTGTCAAGGAAATTAAAAAAAAAAAAGATTCCAATAGGTGTTATTTTGCTTACAAATTTGCTTAGTTTGAATTGCCTTATTCGGAACGGTTCATTGGCAGAAGATAAAACATTAAGATATGGTAGAATACATTTCTAGGACTTTTCTGGTCCCAATGATGAAGGAAGGTCTTTGATGGAGTCTGTCTGGATTGACTACCATCATTTTCCTTTTAGGATACTATTACTGCCATGTGTTTGCTGCTGTCTGGAGCAATAAAAATGCACTAAAATATTTCTCAATGTCCTACATAAACTCATGAGTTTCCATAAGAAAAATCACTCAGAAAATAATAATATTCTCCAAATAAAATATTAGCATAAAAAACTTGTTGAAACATTAAGCCAAGGTACTGAAGAATTATTACCATAAATATAATTTACAAGGATCAGAGTCTCAGCCTTCTAAAGGCTTTTCCATTGAAACTAAAGGCATCTGTTCAGCATTGTCCATCATCAAAACTGATGCCACCAACTAGTATGACTTGTCCTCGGGATTTGGGAAAGTTCTAACATGATGGATTAAAACTGCAAGAACAAAGCAAATCATGAATTAAATTTCAGATATGACATATTAGACCAAGAATGAGCACTTATTTTATTTAGAGAGTTACAAAATATCTCTTTTGTCTATGAGAAAAAAAACTTTCTCCTCCCTTTCTAATATACCTTTATAGTTTCAATTTCTTCCAGGTTAAGGAAATAGTCTTAGAATAGTACTCAGTTACAAATAGAACTGTTTGGAAATGAACATTGTGACATTTTCAATAAAATAAGGTCAATTGAATAAATATTTATAGAGTGTCTATGATATTTAAGGCAATGTGCTTATTAATGTTTGAAATAAAGTGATGAATCAGACATGGTTTTCAAGAAGGTCAAAGTTATAGAGATTAAGATAACTATAGCATACATTAAGTTTTATGAAGTTCACAGAAAATAGATCCAATGTTATTTGGGGGTAATTACAGATAGTACAGTGGAGTCAGAGGAACTTGGTGTACTGATATTACCTTTGAGGAGAGAAGAGAGGTAAGGACTGTAAACATTAGGATAGCACCTATAAGATAAGAGTAGAGGCTTCATTAGCTTAAGTGCTATATGAATTTAATGTGAAATTACTATGTCCTTAGAAATGATGAATATGAAAAATTAAAGAGAAACATAAGACATATTAAGTGATGCAAAACAAAATAAACAAAATTGAGAAAACAATAAACTCAATGACCTCAACAATGTAAACAGAAAATAACATTAAAGTGAACATTAATCGTAAGAATCAAATTTGAAGGAGAAAAAATGCAACTCCCTCTCTTTTTGACAGAGGTATATTACCATAAATATGAAACACTGCATGTATTCTCTTGATGTGTTGGTTAGTTTTGCATTTTTACTCCATCCTAGAAGAGATGACTCAGGCATGGGAGGACAACTTATTTGAAAATAAAAGTAATATAAAAGCAAAAGATATAAATAATATTCAATAAACTTTTACTGTATATACTATGTGCCAAGGACCATGCTAAGAAATAAAAAAGGAGATAAGAGATGCTAAGAAATACAAAAAGAAGCAAAAGGCAATGAATGCTCTCAGAGAGCTCACAATCTAATGGGTAGCAAACACTTGTAAACAGCTATAAATAGGAAAAATAGGAAATAATCAAAACAGGGAAAACTTTAGAATTAAGGCTTCCTGTAGAAGATGAGATGAGAAGACAGAATATTAGCTAGTGTAGGTATATAAAAAGATGTATAAGTCTAACTTTATTCCTGTTCTTAACAGGGTTCCTCAATTGGGGAAAATAATTAATTCAATAGACAGTTTATATTCCTTTTTGCTGTTATTCTTCATCCTGACGTTCATTTTTACTAGAACTTTGAAAATGTCTTTGGGACATCCTTATGGCTATAATGGAAGCATGGGCTAAGTGATAATATAGTTAGGAAAATGGATCTGAAAATTACTAAAAATTAAAATTCATTGTACCCCAAAAAGATAATAAGGAAAAAGACTTGTACAAAAATATTTATAGCTGCATTCTTTGTGGCAGCAAAAAATTGGAAAATGAGGGAGTGACCACTGATTGGGGAATGGCTGTACAAATTGTGGTATCTGATGGTGATAAATATTATTGTGCTGAACAGAATGCTGAACTGGAAGAATTCCATGTGAACTCCAAGAATTGATGCAGAGTAAAAGGAGTAGAACCAGGAGAACATTGTACATTTATACAATCCAGACAATCCAGAGAAACTTATGAGAAAGAACACTATCCACATCCAGAGAAAGGGCAGAGAAAGAACTGTGGAAACATAAATGCATTAGAAAAATATATGATCGATCACAATGTATACAATGTATAACCTAGTGGAACTGCTTGTACACTTTCGGGGGGGGGAGGGAACAGGGCAGGGAGGGGAAGA
Source organism: Gracilinanus agilis (assembly GCF_016433145.1). Taxonomy (NCBI): domain Eukaryota; kingdom Metazoa; phylum Chordata; class Mammalia; order Didelphimorphia; family Didelphidae; genus Gracilinanus; species Gracilinanus agilis. The sequence goes on from NC_058130.1 coordinate 621,070,690, forward strand.
GTCATGAATCATGTAACCATGGAAAAATATGCTAACAAAAAAAGGGGAAAAAAAGAAAAAAGAAAATTAAAACCCAGAGAAAAGTGATTAATAGACAAATGTCCACTAATAGGACCTAATTAGAAGAAACTCTTCAGTGAAATACTACAAAGCTTGGTGGTTGGTTGGGTAGCACTTTGGTCAACATTTTTCATAATAACCAGAATGAAGACATGGATACAACAAGTTTGTAAGAAATGTGAAATGTAGAAGTCTAGGTAATCAACCTCACAATTACAAGATGGAGATGTGGCTAGCAAAAAATTCACACAAAGGAATAGGAGGAGTGCAGTTTAGAGGATTAAAAGCACTAGTATTGTGGGGGGATGGGGCTAAAATGGCAGAGTAGAGGAGTAAACCAATCAAATTCTCCCAATGCAAACCTCCAAACAACTGAAATAATACATTAAATCGATTACTAGAGTGGTAGAGCCAACAAAAGGTAGCGGTGAGACATACTTCCCAACCCAAGACAACTTAAGAGGTGGGTAGGAGAAGTCTGTGACACCAAGGTGAGAGGAAACCCAGAATGTATTAGGCAGTCATACCAGTGGTAGGCCTTATAGGTGGCGATGACAGTGGAAGCAGCTATAGTGAAGCAACTTTCAGAGCCCTCAGCCCAGAGATGGTAAGTGGGTGAGACAACTGGTCATAAAGAGATTATAGGAGGGGGAGCTTGGCTGAGAGCCAGGCCTAGAGACAGGAGGTCCTAGGTTCAATTCTGACCTCAGACACTTCCCAGCTGTGTGACCCTGGGCAAGTCACTTGACCCCAATTGCCTAGCCCTTATCACTCTTCTGCCTTGGAGAATACAATACAAAACAGAGTATTGACTCCAAGACTCCATTGACTCCAAGGAAGGTAAGGGTTTAAAAAAAAAGGAGAGAGAGAAAGAGATTATAGGTAGGGAAACCTGAGCTGACACTGGTTTCAGGACCTTGTGCTATTTGGCAACTTTATCACCCAAACACAGTTCTGGATAATGGTCATGGGGCTGTAAGGAGCACTTAGAGGTGATCAAAAAGGAGCAGAGACCCTAGTGGTTATTCCACATCAGAAAGTAGGATTGGGATTATAACTGCAAGATGGGGGAGGGGAGAGGTCTTTCCTGGGTAAAAACTAGAATGTAAACTAGGAAATCTCTCAGGATCACACCAACATGGAAGACTAAAAACTTTTAGATCCCAGCTCTTAAAAGAAGATTTCTTCCAATCCTAGGTGAGCAGATCAGCAGATCACAACTTTAAAATAAAGTTCAAATTCAAGAAAAAGATTGCAAAAATGAGCAAGCAGCAAGACACAAACTCAGATAAAATCAACAATGTATAAACACCCACAATTAAAGCCTCAAAAAAAATGCAAAATGGACATAAGCCCAACAAGAATTCCTTGAAGAGTTAAAGAAAGAGATAAAAATAGTACAGGAAAAATTGGGTTAATAAATGAGAATTATATAAGAAAATTATGAAAAGCAAATTAATAGCCCATTAAGAGAGTTACAAAAAGTACTGAAGAAAATATCCTTAAAAAACAATAGATCAAATGGTAAAAGAGGTACAAAAAAAAATCACTCCTAAAAAAGTGGAATTAGCCAAATGGATAAAGAAGTACAAAGCTTAGTTGAAGAAAATTCTTAAAAGTTAGAATCAAGCAAGTGGAAGCTAATGACTCCATGAGACACTAAGATACAATAAAACAAAGTCAAAAAGAACGATAAAATGGGGGGGGGGTATGAATATCTTATTGGAAAACAACTGACCTAAAAGCAGATTAATGAGAGATGATTTAAGAACTATTGGACTTCCCAAGATCCATTATTTTTAAAAAAGACATCATATTTCAGTAAGTTATAAAGGAAAATTGCCCTGATATCTTTGATCCAAAGGATAAAATAGAAATTGAAAAAAATCCACTGATTACCTCCAAAAATAGATCACAAAATGAAAAGGAGTCACCTTCAGCTCAAATCATCATCTTGACCTGCCTCTTGGAGGGTGTTGGCAGCCTGCCCCAGCAGTCTAGGTTCCTCTAGGGAGGCAGGACAGGTAAGAGGTTTTGAGACGGAATGAGAACAGCCAGAGACTCAGTAAGCTTGCAGAAAACTGTTCTGATCAGGCATCTGCTAATTTTAATTTTTATACCTTTTTTTGAAGATTACATACATTTTGGCATGATTTCCATTCCCACCATACATTTTTTCTTAGAGACAATGTATTTTCATACTTTTCATTCTCTAGTAACTTTTCCATATTTTTCAAAGTGTGTTTGACATATCTCTTGGGATACAGTGGTGGGAAAGTACAGGAGACAATTTCTCCATTTATCATTTCATTGTTCTTTTATGTTAACGTAATGTACCAAATCAGGGATTAGGGAGAGGGAAAACTTGGAAATTGTTTTGGCCTGTTTTTGCAGGCACCTGTGTATGGGAATCTAAGTTAGGGTTTTAAAATCTTTAATATTAACTCACCATTTGTTGGTTTGCTGTGAAGTGACTTCAAGGGGAATTTCTATATTATTGCATGTAAAGGTAGGAATTTCCTAGGAGTTCGTAGGGGGCCTGTAAGGGCTCTAATAATAGCCTATCAGGTTCCTCTATATGTTCCTGGGGCTAAATAGAGATGTTGATTATAAGAATTCCTATAATGAGGAGTGTTAATAGGAGAAAAGTCACACAGGGGAAACTGAGTGGGAAATTCATCCTCCTTTGAACTGCTTTGCAAATTCTCAGAGTCCATATGTGACTTTGTCATCCATCATGAACTTTGATGGGTTCCGGCAGGAGGGAACTTCGGTGAGTGAATAGCTGGCTTTTCCTTCCTGTCTTCTGGAAAGAGTTTAATTCTGATTGAAGGTCAATAAGTCCTGGCTGACTGGAGCACCGGAGCAATATTTAGTTAGATAGGTTAGTGTTTTCTCTACCCTTTTGTATTTTTTTTGCTTTCACTCTTTCCACCTATTTTGGTAAATAAAAGCTATTAAAGTCATTTTGACTTTGAGCAATAATACTTTGAATTGGCAACCATCTTTATTATGTATAATCTTCATATATTTTAGTCAAGCCATTAAAATTTAATTCTTACAACAGAAAAAAATCAATATTTAATGAAATAGAGTATTTCAAGAATTCCTTCTGAAAAGTCCATGGAATAGAAAACTATTAGGCATTGATAATACTACATTTCATTAATTAAATACATTTAATTTTATAAATATTTTATAAAATAAATTAATAATATTTAAATTAAATAAAATTTTAAAATTAGGTAAATAAAAATTAATATTTTAGGTGAGACAGATGTCTAGAATTTTTCACTGACAGTTTTTTTTAGATGGTTTCCAGCATAGCTTAATAAATATTTACCTTCCCTCTACAGCATCCCTGTAGAATAGAAAACATAAATTTGATAGTCAAACACAAGACTTAAGAGAAACATAAAAAGGAAAACATGGGAGAGAAATCATAGGGGATTTAATAAGGTTAAACCATGATGGGCGAACTTTTTAAAAGGGGGGGGGGGGTCAAAGGAAAGGAAATGCTCATCTGTCAGTCTGTTTCTAAGGCAACTCTTTCAAAGTTTCATTGTGTTGTATCCTACTCATTGTATTCATCAGATTAGGAATAATGTCACGTGGCCATATAGAACATTTCAGGGGGCCACATCTGGCCTGCAGGCTGTCATTTGCCCATCACTGGGTTACCATCCACCTGGCATACCTGCATCAAATAAGGCATTATGTTCTATGAGTAAAGCAGAAATGTATTTGCTCAAAAGAAACATGAGATACTCAAATTTAGAGACATGTCCATCCTACTAATTCATATGGGCTATTTGTGCCCAACTGATGGTACAGCCTTCCAAGCTCATATTGGTTTGATCACCCAGAGTCAGAAACACCGTACATTGACCCTGATATAGTGATGTCATTTTGATCTTCTTCAAGTACTAAGGACAACAACCAACAAAGGTTTAAAGACAATCTGGCATTATATGATCTCTAGAACAAATATGGTAAGTCTCTGGAAGCAGAGGGCCACCAGAATGCCTACAGAGGAACCAAGCCTATCAGATATGGAGCAAGGCAAAACTCTACAACTGTTCAGTAGTCATTTTGAGTCTATGAGTAACTACTGAATGTTCAGTCTAGAAACAAGGATGCTCTAAAGGGAGAGCAAGTATTTATTAGGCTGCACTGGAAACAATCTAAAAAAAACTCCTCCAATTAAAAATTCTGAGCATCTATTTCACCTAAAATATGAAAATGAGATATCTGTATTAATCAATGCTTAAATTAATTAGAAATGGCAAGCAAACATGTTCCCATAGGTGGGAAACCTCAACTTAACTGTCAGGCTATCATAAAACCAAAACATATATTCTTACCTAAGAACCCAATACTGAAATTTTTTCCCTGACATGACCTTATAATGATAACGTATACTTCTGTTACACTAAGTTTTACATATTTCTTATCTTAATTTTGAGATAAATAGAAAAAGCATTATTATCTCAGTTTTAAAAATGAGAAGCCTCTGACTAAGAGGTGCCACAAAGGAGAGGTCACAATGCTAAAAAGTTTGAAAGGTAAGCTTCAAACCCTGCACTAGACATTAGCATGTTGACACGGGAGCTGATGTTGAATGGTAGTTTAGATCTAAAAAAAATGAATTTTAATTTAGTATTGATTGGTTCAAAAGTAATTCTTAAGGATCAGGACCACAGAACAGGTACTTTTTCTACAGAGAGAAAAGAGAAACAACCAGTTCCCCTGAAAATTCTGGATTCTTATCCATTTGTGCATTCCTATCCTCTATAAGTGGAAATACAAAGTAAAGCCTGGGGGAAGGGCCAAGGCAGGGTAGAGGGCATAGAAGAACCACAGAGAATTTTTTCAAACTAGGAAAGTATAGACACAAAAAAGCAAAAGTGAAAAAAAGAGGCAATAGATGGAACATCTCTGGGCACACATATGTAAGCATGGTGAGTAAAGAAAAGAATTTTGAGGGGACAGATGGTTGCATGAGGGAACATGTAACAAGAACGACATTTGGGAATAGCAGAGGATTCTGGGAGTGTTTTCCTGAGGACTAGGTCTTCGGTTTGGGGAGCGAGAGGAGGAGGAAGTGAGGAGCAAACTCTGAGCCAACCTGAAGACGAACCTGGGATTTCCACGACTGGGAATCAAATCCAGATAAACTGTTACCTGCCAAAAGACATTTTCTCCTACTGAAAGACCATAACATATCCTGTTGATTGGGATTTCTGGATTCCACCTGGGAGCAGATCTCCCAAACCCCCTTCACCTCACAACTGTCCATATAGGAAGACCCTGTTCAACCTGTACTATATTATATTCATAGCTGACCTTAGAGATAGAAATAGCGGAAAAGGGAAGAAGCAGCTTTCGGGAAAGGAGACTGCGTTGGCTCCCCCCTAAGTAACAGACCTTTGGGTTTAGATAATAGGGTGACCTGATTCCTCTGACTACTACCCTTGCCTATTATCCTAATATTACCAATAAAACTTTAACAGCAGCCAGATAGCGTTCAAAGATCATTGGGGAGACAACAAGGGAAGGCAGCAGCATAGCCCGGTCTGATGGCATCCATCTTTAAGCCAGACCACCCGCCTTGCTAACAGCCGACATTGGAGGGTTGGGGGTGGGTCTTGTGTAGATCTTGTTACTGAACAAAAATGGATTGGGGCACCACATACCATTATTGGGATGATGCCCCCTTTAAGTCTCTCCAGTAATAGTGGCCCCAATGAGTGGAGAGAGAGAGAGAGAGTTACTGCATTGACCCCTCTCTCTTTCCCACTTGCACCTTTTCTGATGTGGGTCATTATTACATATAGTAATGTGAAGAAGAGGAACTGGCATTATGCTTTCAATCTTCTGGCAATGATTAGAGAGTTTGTACAAGAACTTCTTTCTATTAGAAAACCTAAGTATTTAGAAAGTAGAGGTTTTCAATTATTTGTTTTTAGCTAAAAATAAGCAAACAGAACATCATACAATTTCAAATCAAATTACTTAATAAGGCTAGTTTCCAAAGAACATGTACATAAGATACTTAATGATGCAAACAATTCTCTATCCCAACAAGTCCCATAAAACTCCAAACTGAAATTTTACCAGAAACAAGTATAGACTTAAATCACAAATAAAAAAATCATTTAAAAAAAAACTTCTATTGGAAAAAGTGTTACTATAGTGTTCAGTAACAAGTTAGAAAAAAAGAAGTTTCTCTCAAGTAATATTTATACTACTTTAAAATATTAAAATATTTTAAAGGCTCATCAATTTATACCAGTAAATAGTTCAAGTTAACTTGCATTTCTGAATTGTATCATGTTATATTTCTAAGTGTCCCATACTTTTAACAATACTATCAGAAATAGAAATATGTGTTTAAAGTAATCAAAGCAGGATTTAGTTGAAGACTGAAGCTCTCATCACTTATTAGCTTAAAATATAAGCTTAAGAGAGAACTAAAAGGAAAAAATGACATTACATTCATTATATCATTTAGCTGCCATGATAAATATTTAGAAATTCCAAGCTTTAGAAAAAAGGCACACTTTAATGTACATATCAGCATTCATCCCTTTAGGGTTTTTGTGAGCCCATACTGTGGCCTCACTCCACAGGGAGTTTTATCTCATTTCATTTCCATTCTGCATTCCAGCCCTGTGCCATCAACTAAATTGCTTCCTGGTTTATGGGAGAGAAGACCCCAAAATGTTTAGTTGACATTGTTTGTCTTTAAAGTTTGCTGACAGAAAATTGAATATGGTTAGAAATATTGTCACCAGTGTGTTCAATATATGTGTTAAAATAACACACTTCAAAAGGAGACTGAAAACACCATGAACTGTAAATCATATCCATTATTACAATTGTAATTGCACATTTAATAAGTTCTGCCAATGAAAAACAGACCAGGCATTTTCAGTAAAGCATGAATTCAATTTCTGTGTTTCTCATTGTTATATATCTAATAGGTGTTTTCCAGATTTTTCAGTGAACTTGATGATGTACGATCATTTGCAAGAATTTAAGATACGATATAATAAGGCACTTGTTAAAAGTCCAATAAGTAAGCCTCAATTTGAGGAATCAATTACAAGATGTCTAAAACAAGAGGCAGAAGGAGTGATCAAACATTTAAAACATTTTAAAAAACCAACCATGTAACAGTATTAGAAGACTGAGAGTCTACCAGTAACTCTTGGGCCTTTTCCTTAGTTTTTCATTTCAATAAAATCTTTAGAAAGGCAGTCAGGCAAAATGGATGGAGAACTGACTTTGAATCTAGGAAAATCTGAGTTCAAATCTTGTCTATAACACACAGTAGCTTGACCACTGCAAGTTTCTTAATCTCTCAGTATTCTAGATAACATTCTAAGATTACAAGTTGCAAAGAAGGAGCTCATTGATGCCATACTTCCTCTTTCATTTAGCCGAATTACATGTTCTAATTTCTATCCTAATCCCTATATAAATTTTATGAGAATGGTATATACATATTTCTAGGATTTCAAGGAGGCATTCTTTGACAATTGTCCACAGTAGAACATATTTTCACAGCAATGGAATTAACTGAAAAGTATACAAAGAGTACACAATTTCATCATCTGACTTAGCAGAGTAAGATGAAGTTGTTTTTTTTTTTTTAAACCCTTGTACTTTGGTGTATTGTCTCATAGATGGAAGAGTGGTAAGGGTAGGCAATGGGGGTCAAGTGACTTGCCCAGGGTCACACAGCTGGGAAGTGGCTGAGGCCGGGTTTGAACCTAGGACCTCCTGTCTCTAGGCCTGACTCTCACTCCACTGAGCTACCCAGCTGCCCCAAAATGAAGTTTTTTAAAGGCCCTCCTCCAATAAAGAATTTCTCATGAATTTCTAATGGTGATCCAAGATTCTTCAATAAAAGGAAACACAAAGATGACATTACTCTCCATACACTAGTGAGGAATATGAAGTAATATTTAAAATAGGGATACATATGCTTCCCAGAGAAGTTCATTTCTATCATATCCAACACAAACTGTAGATATGGGAGGAACTGGATTATCAGATGATCCAAACAGTATTATGCACAGATGATTTTGTTCTTCATTTTAATTCAATAATCATTAACTATCTGCTATTCTAAGAATTGGGTATAAAAGAAAGATAAGGCCAAATAATTCCTTCTTGACAGTGCCTAGTCTTAGTCACAAAACTAAGGATCAAGTAGAGATAACCTATAGCATCCAGGGAGTATGAGAACAAAGTTTGACCCAAACATGTCATGAATCTATACACCAAGGCTGGACACATGTATGAATTAACAAAAGAAAACACTGAATAATATAATTATATATTAATATATATTATATAATATGTACATATTAAATAATATATTTATATTTATTTATAATATATATTAGAAATAAAAATAAATATATATTAAATAATAATATAATATAAAGAAATAATAAAGAAATACTTTGGACTGAGAAGTATAAATAGTAAACTCAAAACAAAATTAACCCCATGAAAAATTATAATAGAAAAGAATTTTCTTCCTGGCCTACATAGTCTACATGGAAGATATGAAAAAAAGAGATACAAAATGGAATAGTGAAGGAAAAACAGAAATATTAGGAGAATTAATATCTTGGAATGGATGGTGTTGAATTCCCTAAAAATTAAAATAGATCAAATGGAAAATAACTCCATAACACATGAGAAATTTTAAAACAAAATAAAAAGACAAAAAAAAATGTCTTGCAATATCAAAAATATTTGACTAAGAAAATAAATCAAAAAGAGAGAAAGTAAGAATTATTCTGCACTGAAAATTATGATTAAAAAAAGGCCCGAAATCATATTTCAAGAAAACGAATGAAAACTGTTCACAACTCTTAGAATCAGAGGAAAAAGTAACACTAGAAAGAATTTACTGATCACCTCCTGAACTCATAAAGGAAAACTCCCAGGAACTTCATAGTTAAGATTCAGAGTTTAAAAACAAAGAAAAAATACAAGCGCCCAAAAAGAGTTTAAGTCCTAAAAAACCACAATCAGGATAACATCAGACTTGACAGTTACTATTAAAAAGGGGAGATCTTTGAACATCAAGTGCATTCCAAGAGGCAAAAGACTGAGGAAGATGAAGAAAGTCAGTATCAGTGGGTCACAGTATACATGGAGGGGAGTAATGCCTGAGAAGGCTGGAAAGGAAAGAATGCATCAGATAGACAAAGAATCCACTGAGTTAGGTCATCGATACACAGGGACTATATTGGATAGAATCTGCCTGCAAAGAGATAATGATCTATACTCAGAACTATTAGAAAGATCATGGCATAAGAATTGAAAGGAGCCATGGAGTCATATTCCCTAATTTTACAAATGAGGAAACTGAAACCCTCAAAAGTTAATTGACTGATTCAAAGTCAAATAGCTACCAAGTGAGAGAGCCAGGATTTAAACTCAAGTTCTCTGATTCAAAATTTAACTCCTTCTACATTACCACGCTGCCTCTGGAAAAACAAAGATAGGACTGAATTTGGGAAAGTGTATCACACTTGCAAAGACCTTCCATCTGTTCTCTGACCAACCCCCCCCTAAATATAATATCTTTTTAACATGAATATTGTTCAAGTGAAGTTGTTTGGCTGCAACTCATAGAATATCACAGCCTCTGAAGTATGAAAATTGTGGGTAAACCAAAGGACAATGGAGATATGTATATCGTGTAGAAAAAGTTTATGCTATATTATTAGTGAAGAAAGATAATAAATATGTGATCAGAAAAAGGAATGAGCTAAATCAATACAGAGAAGAAAGGACTTCAAAAAGACAGCCCAAGTGCTGTACTAGTACCCACAAAACAAAAACAACCTGGAGGAAGGTCTCCAACACATTGCATAAATCCACTACGAAAAAAAGCAGAGGGTTGGGGGGGAATGAAGCTATAGGAGAACATGGATGAGTACTACACAAAAGGAGAAGATACAGAGATTGCAATATGCAACAGTAAAAGAAACAGGCACGTGGATGTGATCATAGATTCTTTGGAGTACTACAGAAATCAGGAATTACAAATCAGGTTTTTAAAAAGGAGCTATACTAGAGGTCTCAGTTCTAGTACACATAGGAGAAAGGGCTTTGAATGTATCTCTGAGCTAAGATAAATAGAAAAAGAAACTAGAGTTTGTCTAATTTTTTTGTCCCAAATAAATCAGAAGTTACTTTAGCAATTTGATTCAACAAGGATTTATTGAGGTGTCAGGCATCATGTAGACCCTATGTTACAAACACCAAAAATGAGATATTCCTTCCCTTCAAAGAACTTAAAATTCTCTTGGGGAGACATAAAAGTCGACACTTCAGAAAGCATGAATTTCATATACTATATAGCCTATGTGTGTATTTTACAAGTCTGGGATCTTTCCCAAGTGCCAGATCCTTCCTAATGTGGTAAAATTTCAATACTACAATCCTGAACAGTATATAATATCTTTACTAAATAATTTCTCCAAAAATACTTTCACAGATAATTTTACAATACCTTTGACTTTAAGTCTTATCTAAAAATGGGAATAAAAAGTGAGAGGGAGCAATTGGTAAAATTACAAGAAAATATTGTGTGAATGAACAGAACATGAAACTGTAGCTCACATGCAATGTGGATAAGTAAATAAAAGGAAGTTTGAGAGAGATAAGTGATATAACTAGTATCTAAGATGAAATGGCATTTTGACTGAACCAAGAAAGATACTGCAAATCTATCTCAGGTGATAAAACTACAAAGGAAAAATCCTTAAACTAACAGATGTCAGATTATGTGGCTTTAAAGTAACATACAATGTTTATCCACTTTTCTGTTTTCTGAAAACTGCTTTGAAAATATTCATTGAGATATACAAGAAAAATATGAAAACTTTAGGCCTTTCATCACTAATTCTCAGGCTGCAGATCCCCAATGTGGGGCAACTCACTGCCTATTGAGGCAGCCCATTGTACTTTTGGACACCTCTAGTAATTTTGAAATTTTTACTGATATCAATCACAAATTTGCTTCTTTGCATTTTCCCATCTATTGTTCCTGGTTCAGCACTCATTAGCATGATAGAGACTTTAAAACAATTATCATAGTCCCATTGATGTGCTCTTCTGCCATTTAAATATTCCCATTTTTTCTATCCTTTTAAAATTTATTTTTTCCAGATTATATGTCAATATAATTTTTAATAATCATTTTCTGACATTTTGCAATCCATGCTTTCTCCCTCCTACCCTTTCATTCTCCCTAAGTTGGCAGGTAATAGATGGTGTATGTGTTATCATACAATATTTCCATGGTCATAATTTTTTGAAAGAAGACACATACCACTTTCACTAAAGAAAAATTTGTGGAGAGAATATAGTGATGAATGGTATGTGCTTCAATCTGCATTCAGACTCCATCTGTTTCTTCAATGGTGTGAATAATCTTTTTGAACATGAGCCCTTTGGAATTACCCTTCATCCTCTCATTGCTGATAATACTTAAGTAATTCATAGTTTACCATACTATTTTATTGCTTTTACGGTGTACAACAGTGCTGGTTCTGTTCACTTCACTTTGTATCACTTCATATAAGTCTTTCTAGTTTTTCTTGTGAATCATCTTGTTTGTCATTTCTAATGGCACAATAGTATTCCATTACAATCATATACTACATACAGCTTGTTTAGCCATACCCTAATTGAAGGACATCTCTTCAGCTTCTAATTCTTTGCCACCACAAAGAGAGCTGCCATAAATATTTTTGTACAGGTAGGTTCTTTCTCCCTAGCTTTATTCCCTTTCTAATACAGATCTAGTAGTGGTATTATTAGTATGCAAAGGGTATGCACAGTTTTATGGCCCTTTGGGCATGGCTCCAATTTGCTCCCCAAAATGCTTGGATCAGTTTATAACTTCACAGTGTATGTGTCCCACATCTCCTCTAACATTTATCATTTTCCTTTTTTGTCGTATTAAGCCCGTGTGATAGATGGTAGGTGGGATCTCAGAGTTCTTTTAATTTGCATTTCTCTAATAGTGATTTAAAGGATTTTTTCATATGACTGAAGAGAGTTTTAATTTCTTCATCTAAGAATTGCCTGTTCATATCATTTGACCATTTGTCAGTTGAGGAATGTTCTCTCTATTCTTGATGGTCATAGATACAAGGCCCTTCAGCAACCTGGTAGCCTTTTTGTAGATACTCTCCGGTTTGTCAATATTAATTTTTTAACTATAGTGTCTAGAATTGAACACAATACTTAAAGCAAGGTTTGAGGTAGGCGAGTACAGCAGGACTACATACCTGGGACCTATGCCTTTCTTAATGTGATCAAAGATTATTTGAGGTTCTTTGTGTTTTGATTTTTTTGTTATAATATCATAATGCTAGCTTAAACTGAGCTGGTAATTCATTAAAATCTCAGATCTTATTTCAGAATTGCTGTCTATCTATCCATATCTCCTTCCCCCTTATACTTGTAAAGCTGATTTCTTTTACCCAACTACAAGATCTACATTAGTTTCAATTGAATTTCACCATATTGGATTCAATGTCTAGCTTCTCAAGATGCTTTTAGAAATTGACAGTGTTTTCCATTCTTTGTCAAAACTCTCGAGTTTTGCATCATCTGGAAATTCAATAAGCATATCCTCTATGATTTTATATGGACATAATAAGGCAAAAGTTCACTATCAAAATCCATGCTTCTAAGGCAGAGCTCAGGTTTCAGGAGAGAAATAATGAGGGTGGGCAGAGCAAGCAGCATGGTATAGAAATAACTAGATGATGACACAGAAGCCTGGTTCGAGGTAAGATAAAACAAAAGCTCACTGAGTCTTCACTAATCTAATACTTTCTTCTGTATATTCTGTGTGACAACTAAATTAGAATAGCTTCTACCAATTAAACACACTTCCTGTATTTAGCTGTTCTATATGCCTGATGTTCTCACCCTCCTTTTCTTTGTCTATTGAATTCTCAGTTATCCTTTACCAAACAGACCAAATGCTATCTTAATTGTGCCTTTTCAGACATTACATAATACTTTGTTTTGCAACTCTCAAGTATGCATATCATTTAATGTTATATATTTTAATTATCTGTATCTCATCTTTCTACTTATTTATAAGTTTCGTGAAGGTAGGGACTGCGTGTCACCTAAGCTTTGTATTCCTCTTACTACATAAGTAGTCTAGGATGGTTTTCTGCACATAATGAATATTCAATAACTATCTTTTTTTTTTTTAACCTTTGTACTTTGGTGTATTGTCTCATAGGTGGAAGATTGGTAAGGGTGGGCAATGGGGGTCAAGTGACTTGCCCAGGGTCATACAGCTGGGAAGTGGCTGAGGCTGGGTTTGAACCTAGGACCTCCTGTCTCTAGGCCTGACTCTCACTCCACTGAGCTACCCAGCTGCTCCCTCAATAACTATCTTTTGAATGAATTCTATATACCTACTTGCTAAAGTCCAATTTTTCTCCTCCCTTCCTCAGCTAAACTAGAAAATGCTGTGTCTATCTGCTATTTCTTTTTTTATTTTATTCTAATGAATAAATTAGATGAATAGAAAAACAATGAATTCCAGTCTCATCATTCAAATGAAACTGACTTCTTCAAACTTACCACTGGTTTCTAAATGGCTGAATCTGATGGCCTTTTCTCAGGCCTCATGCTTGATTTTGTTCTGCAACATTTGACACTATTGACTACTTTCTGGTCCTAGATACTTGCTCCTCTCTGTATTACTATTATTTTGCTTTCTTCATTTTCCTATCTGACTGTTCATTTTCAGTTTCCTTTGCAGTATATTTACTCATGCCATGCCCATTAACAATGTGGCTATCCTCACAGTTTCATTCTTGGCTTACTTAACTTTTATCTCTATACTCTCTTACTTGGTGATATCATCATTTCCTTTGGGTTCAACTATCACTTTTATGAAGATAATTTTCAGATCTATTTAGTGGTGATTTCTTTCCTAAGTTCGAGACCCACATCACCAAAAGCCTATTAGACATCTCAAATACAATATTCCAAAATGAAACTCAATCCTTTCTCTCCCAAGCCTATCCCTCAGGGACTTCCCCATTACTATTAAGACCACGATCATACTTCTAATTCAATGGATTCCTGACCTCAGTGTCATTCTCAGTTCCTTTCACTCATCCCACAAAACCTGCAAACTGCAAAATTAGTTTACAAATCCTGTCATTTCTTTCTTTATGACATCTTGTAGAATTATTTCCCAGCCTATACAGGCCTCCATCATTTTCTCAACCTGGACTACTGCAATAGCCTTCTAAATTGGACTCAGGTCTCCTCCCCTTGCTACTCATGTTCCACACAGCTGCCAAAGTGATTTTCCTAAAGCTTAAATCTCCCTCTAATCTCAAGAATCCAATAGAGATTATGGTATTTATTGTTAGTCACAACAGAACCTTTCCTGTCTTTGTAGGTCCCTTAACATAATACTGTCATTCATGAACACTAGGGTCCAAACACATTGACCTACATGCTATTCCTCATACATTATTCTCCTTTCCATTGGCTCTCCCTCAGACCTGGCATAATGGTCTACATCCTAAATCTGACCCTAAGGTTTCCTGGATTCCTTTATGGTTCAACTCAAGTACCACCTATGGAACATAAGCATTTTCCCTAACCTCACAGATTTGTGTCTCTTCTTCTCTAAGGCTACATTCATCTATTTTGTATGTCTTGTGTACACACACCATTTGAATATAAACTTGAGGGCAAGGCTATTTTTTTTTTCAATCCTTAGCATTAGCATAGCTCTTAGCCCCAAGAAAATGCTGAATAAATGCTTTTTGATTGTATGATTGATTGAATGAATTAAATCAGGTAGGTTTGATTACTATTAAATATAAGTAAGAGACCTATCACTTATTTTTCATTCATTAAAACTGCGAATGAATGAAGTTTCAAGAATAATGGAGTTTTCAAAATACTTGTTGATTAGTCTAGATATTCTCCCTATATGACCAAGAATATACATACACATATTATATGTGTTTCATAAATGAGCAATCAAAATTTAACATTAACAGTGAAAATTCACATATGATAGAAAGCCATGTTTAACAGCAGCAAATAACTTATAAAAACTAGTGTCACATATGTGACTATGAAATTTATATATTAATTAGTGCTGCTAACAGTACTAAATAGGAAATAACATTCAACTACAAACTAAAACCTTATAAATTTAAATGCACAGAAGAGTATTACTAAATTAACTACAAAGTGGATTTGCCATTTTTGTGAAACAATAAAACTACATTCGTGTCAATGTGAGGCTTAGCAGTTAATTTCCCCTTCATACTTCACTAAGTCTGAGGTATTATCAATGTGGTCATTCCCTTTTAATGATGTGACTAAAACTCATCCAAGTCTTCTTATCCTATGTAATTCATATCTATGTCTTTCTATAGGTAAAAATATAACCTATGTGCTAGATAAGTTATTTTCTATTTTATTTCTTCATATATTTGGAAGCCAGAGGCAATTCAGTCAGTCTATTGTCTCTCATTATTGGTCTGTAACAATCTCATGCTCTTCTCCAATTAAATATATTCTCAAATATTCATTTTAAACCACCTCTTAACTTCATGTTGTGATAATTAGATTAAGTCTACACTGCCCATCTTCAGATTTAATCACCAAAGGTGAGAACATCTCTAATTCTGGGAGGTCCTAACCCATGTGTGCTAGAGTGAGTGACAAATCAGAATCGAATGACCTCTCCCTCGGCATTCTATGAGAAGCATCTATTGTGATTGGACACGCAAATTAGGGGAAGGCACAGGAAGTGATCCATAAGTGATCCCTTTAAAAGGAGGGAGTTGAGTGAGTGAGAGGGTCTTTGGTGGAATAGGGCATCTGGTGAAGGACCTCTTCTTGTTTGTGGAGGAGTGCTGGCTGGAACTCTTGAGACCTTGGTGAGACTGCTTTAAATATCTTCTTTTGAATTCCACGTGGTGAGTTTAAAGACTGAATCTTCCTGAACTTCTCTTAAGAAACTCCTTTTAATAGACTCTGTGAATGAAGTTTTGCTTCATTCACCTCCAGGCCTCTGGCCCTCTGACTCTTGGCTGAGGGTTAATTAGATCTACCTGGATTAATTAGTGGATCGTAGTAAATTACCTACTGGGTTTGACTCTTATTTCCTTATTTCCTCTCTCTCTTCTTAATTGTAAATAAACTTCCATAAAAGTCAATTTTGACTTGAGATTATTCTTAATTGAGAATTGATAATAGTTCAATCCTCTGGCGACCATCTTTTAATATATTGAACCCATAAAATCCTTTTTCCCCCTTACAAAGTCATTATGGTATATAATAGAGCCCAGCTAAACTCATCCTATGTCTTTCTATTACCTTTTATTACTGTTTATTTATTTTAATTCTTGCAAGATTGTGATGTTTGCTCTTCTACAACTATGTGGGATAATAGGGAGAATATTGATATTGAGGAAATGGACTTTTGAGGAAGCATTTTCATATCAAAGAAAGTACTGTGCAAATTTCTAAATAAAATCTGGTCTGAACTCCTTTGAAATTTTGATTCCATTTCACTATACATCTATATAACACGTGTCCCAAATATATATTCTCACGTACTTCTTTAATGACTTGACTATCCAGTTGTACTTCAGAAATATTTGATTTTCAGCCATTTGGATTTTTTCTTTACATTAATATGGAGGATTACACTAATTTCTTTCACATTTCTATGGATTTCACTAAACAATCTTCATGACTTTTTAAGTCTCGATGCAATTTTCCTTTATATATACACATATTTTTTAATCAAGAGAAATTTTACTCTTGAAATGTATTAGTTTTTGAAAGATTAAGATTGCAACAAAGTGATTATTAAAAAATTATAAAAATGAAAAGCAAGTTCACAACCTAGGAGTCATCCTAGACTTCTCATGATCTCTCACCTGTTACCAAAGCTTATGGATTTTGCCTTTGCAATATATCAGGAATAAGCCCTCTTCTCTGCTCCAACAGGGCTGCCACTGTAATACAGGCCCTCATCAACTCACACCTGGACTGTTGCAATAGCCTGCTAGTGAGTGTACTGTCTTAAGTCCTTCCCACTTTAATCCAATATCCAGCCACTAAGTGATTTTCCTAGAGCAAAGGTCCTACCATGTTATCCCCCTAGATCACTGATGAGCAAACTACGGCCTGCGGGCCAGATGCGGGACCCCTGAAATGTTCTATTTGGATTGTATCACATTATTCCTAATCTGACGAATTCAACAGTAGGATACAATACAATGAAACTTCGAAAGAGTTGGCTTAGAAACAGACTGACAGATGAGCATTTCCTTTCCTTTGGCCCCCTGTTTAAAAAGTTTGCCCATCACTGCCCTAGATAGTAAACTCCTCAGGTTCCCTGTTACTTCAAGGATCACACACAAAGTACTGCGGTATTCAAAGATCTTTCTAATCTAGCCCTCTCCTACCTTTCTAGTCTTTTTATAGCTTCCCAAAATGTATTTTTTGATTCAATGACACAGGTTTTCTGGCTGTTCCACAAAGGAGGCACTCCATCTTTCAGTTCTGGGTATTTTCTCTCTCCCACATGCCTAGCATGCTCTCCTTCCTCTCTTCCAACTACTGAGCTCCCCAACTTCCTTTATGCCCTAGCAAGAATCACATGTTCTCTGGGAAGCCTTTTCTAACCCTTCCATTCTAATGCCTTCCTTCTGTTAATTATTTCCTATTTATCTTGCATACTGTTAAAAGGCAAAGAAAGCCCTGAGTTGTTGTTGTTGAATGATCTGGTGGGTTTGATGATCTGACCTTTTAGGGTATCCCCCCCCACTTTTAGACAAAGAGCAAATGGCCACTCTCTGTCCCTGGTCAAAACATTTTGTTGGGCAAGATGTTGCAGCAATCTGTGTCAGGACAGAGAACACCTTAGGAGAAAAGGATATGGTTTGGCTAGGAAGTTTTGCTGAAACTAGCTCCTCCTTCGATGTCTTCCCTATCAATAGCTAACTCTGGGCTAAATCAATGTATGAACAGTCTCTAGGCCAGTGGTTCCCAAACTTTTTTGGTCTACCGCCCCCTTTCCAGAAAAAAATATTACTTAGCCCCCTGGAAATTAATTTTTTTTTAATTTTAATAGCAATTAATAGGAAAGATAAATGCACCTGTGGCCATTACCGCTCCCCTGGATTGCTGCAGCACCCACCAGGGGGCAGTGGCGCCCACTTTGGGACTCACTGCTCTAGGCTGTTAGCAGATCAGGTTGTGGGAATGCCTGTTGGCTCTGTCAGTCTCCCCTCTGGGCACTTCTTGTTGAAGTGAGTCCACACAGGTAAAGATTTCCAAGTATTAAGGAACAGGAACAGGAATTCAACAAGTCTTCTCTCAGGAATCACTCTTGGATAGGAAATTCTGGCTAGACCAGGAGAATTGGTCCAGAGCTGTCTCCCACCAGAGTTCAAGCTCAAAAAGACCTTCAGGGTTTCAATGGTCACCTTCAGATTCCTTTGCCTTTCAGAATTCTCTCCCACAAACATTCCAAAGCTCCTCTCCTTTATTTTTCTGTATTTTCACCTTGTTTGCATATTCCTGCAAATTCCTTCTTTCAATATGGTTTGTCTGTATACATTATCTCCCCTTTGTATTTCCAGTATTTAGTACGACATCTGACACATAGTAGGCATTTAATAAATGCTTATTGACTAATTACATATGTGTGGGTGTATGTATACACACACACACACACAAATATTGATGTGTACATAGACACACACAGTTTGCTAGCTTGGGAACATGGAAAAAAAATTAACCTTTACCAATGAGAAATTCCCAATCCAAACAGAATGATAACAATCCTATAGTGTAGTTATCTTACTATAAAGCTCAATCACTCTACATATGGCACACAACACAAAAAGCCAAAATACACATTTTTCTGAGCAGTTCTTCAAAACTCCAAGAAAGGAATCATCCATAACCATATATCTCAGTTGTAAGTGTTCCTATATATATTCAACTGGAGATTACTTTATAGAGTGAATATTAGCCTTACATTGAATACCTACATTTTAAAAAAAATGTTAAAGGAAAGGTTTAATTTAATGAATTCACAGAAAGTGACATGTAGGTAAGAAGACAAGATGAAATGATTTAACAGATCTCATTTGATCCTATCAGTGCTATAAATAAAGCAGGAAAAGAGAATGATTTGAGAAAAGGAAAGAAAATTCATATAAGCTTAAAGAAACGAATTTTTAAAATAAGGCCTATAAAAGCATCTAGGAGCCCTAAGTAGACTGTTACAGATCACTGAGTTTTTGGTATCTGTATATTTTATTTTTTAATTGTATTATTATTAACCCCTCCTGGGATAAAATTATAGTCTTTTTTTGAGAGCAGTTTGAAGATTAGGAGGTGGGAACAGATGGTTCTAGTCAAAGTCCTTTAAATCAGTTCCAAAGTATAACATTTTCACATACTCCCCATACTTAGTGTTCATTCAGTAAAGAGGAATGAGAATGAAAGGGCATAAATATGGTAGGGAAGGGGGAAGAACTACTGAAATCAAAAGGTAATAGTTAAAAGAGAAAGATGTGATACTGACTACTAGAATCTGGCTTTCTATTGTGGCCTCCTATACTATTATTGTTGCCTGTATCACTACAATGTGACAAATTTTCAGTTTAATGTCCATGCAGGAAAACTTTGAAGGACTTCATCTACATCATACAAAATCAAGTGAGGGACTGTGTACAGAATGAGCACTGATTAAGCCAACTAAGGTCTAGCTTGGCCATAACAAGCTATGTGGCCTTGGGCAAGTCACAAGTCTCTGAAACTTCCATTTACTCACTTGTCACAAAAACTGACTCCACTAAGATTACATATATAGTTCCTTTAAGATCTAATACTCCATAAACTATAAGTCCCTACTCAGCAGTATGTATAAGGAGGTTAGCTAGAAGAAAAGAATCTCTAGAGAATAATGACTTTTAACTCAAATACAGAATTTAGCTAACTTTCAAATTACTAAAAAGCTTATAACCAGTTTATTAGATTAAACTATATAGTAAATAATCTAATTATGGAAATAAATTACTTTAAGAAGGGTAAAACTTTATAAACACCTGTTTATTATTCTCTTTAATATAAAAATCCATAGTAAAATATAACTACTTAGAAAATCATAATAGAATTTGTATTTTAAAATGTTAAATTTTTAATTTGGAATAATTTTGGAGTCATGTTGGAGTAGTTAATTATAAACATTTTAAAAATTCAATAATTAAGGCATCTGTCAAACTTATTGACAAAATAACATGTAACCAAGAGAAACTCCTTCTTTAAGAAAAACATAGGTTGATAGTATTGTTTTAAATGCCTATTTAAAAGTTTTATAATAAAAGCATGAATTTTTAGCATATGGAATTTTATATTAAGTAGGCAGTTTAACATCAAGAGTAGTACTGCAATTCAAATAAAAACTAGTCCAAAAAGATAAAGAATCACCTGAAAGTTGAACTCATTACTCCATTAAAAATGGAGTAAACTACATTAAAAGTGGAGTAAAAGTGTTGGGGGATTGGCTTAGGCTGTGTAAGTAAAGAGAAAAAAAAAAAAAAAAGGCTTTCAATGAAAATCCTTCTCTAAAAGTAAAACTTTTGGTATCCCCAAAGTTCTGCTTTTACCTAAATATTGAATTTTGAGTTCCAAGTATATTTCTGCATTTTTATAAAATAATGAATATTCATAGTTTATAAAAAGCTCTGGTACATTATTAGTAATACCTAGAATGCATTCTCCTGATAATCTACCATATGATTTAAGGCAAATTTGATTCCTCAAAAATGTAAAAGACCATTCCATGGAAATTTATTCCAAGGAAACAAGGAAAAGGTATAATAAAAGAAAGGTCAATATTTATAAACCATTAGTCTCCTTGATCACAATTTAATTATCTAATAAATTAAAATTAATTCATGAAAACAAATAATTTTTCTGATTAGTTAAAAATGATTACTACAAGTTCTACACTATTTGTTCCCAAAATTTTGGAAGGAAAACCATTAATGTTCAATTAAAATACAGGTAGTAATTACTCATTTTAAATAATTATCTTTATCAGTTTCTGAACCGCTATTATTATTTTGCCCTACTATATTATCCATCAATGTATATGGAAAAGAAATATGATCTGTTTCTAAAATAATTCATTTGATGCAGGTACTGCCATTTTTGCAATCATCATGCACACATAATTTAATATTGGCTGATACACCCTGGTTGTAAACATGAAAACTCCTTTTGTCTATTAGAAAAAATGACACAGAATTTTCATCTCCACTAGTTGTCAGAAAAATAATGTAGAATAGTTAATCCTTTGTATTCTTGAGTTCTCATAATATGGCATTAAATTTTGCAAAGCCATAAGGATATTCAGCACCTAAAAATTTGAAGTATTACTTGAAGAAACTACTACTTATTAGAATGGGTCAATAAGTCTTTGTATAAAAGGTAGGTTTTTAAGGCACACATATATATCCAATACCTGAATAAAATTGTATCAACCGTAGATTTATTATTACTTTAAAGCATATTCTTGCAAAACATAGTAGAGATCATTTGTATGAGGCAACATGTGAACCTAGTCAGAATGAGAAATGAGCTTAGAGAGCATCTAATTCAAACCCTCTAATTCTTCCAATTTTAATGGTGAGGAAACTGAGGCTAGGGATGGGGGGATTAATTTGCCTAGACTTTTTAATTATTTTACATTATTCTACATACTATGAGAAGTACCATATTTGAGCTGTTTTGGTTTTTTTTTTCAGCAAAAAGGATTATTTGTGCTAATATTTATATGACAGCTTACTATTTTGACCACAAATTCCAGTCAATGAGTCTTAAGCTACAAATATCACAATTTTAGTTTTGTTTTAAATTAGATTAAACAAATAAATATGGTTCTCAGTACTCTTATTTTCTTTGAAAATGTGACATGATCAGTTTCTAATTAATTAATGCTAACTTGATACATAAAAATACTTTGGGAATTTCAATTATCAATAACCCATATATTCTTTCCAAATGCTTAATCGCAATTTTTGGCTTTGCTTCACAAAATGAATGTGATGTTTCACAAAGAAATAAATCTAGATGAATTAAAACAGTGGCACATAAGCCACTGTTTGCAAAAGGTTGACTAAAAGAAAAATGGGACAATTTGAAAGAATGAATATTTCACCTAATATCAGGATCTAATATGATAGCATACATCAAAAATCCTCAGTCCGAAAAACAGACTGATGAAACAGTCAAAATAAAATGTAAAATGAATCAAGAAAATACGTACCAAAAAAGAAATGATAAGATAACACAAATGGCATTAGGTCACTTAAGTAATACTAAGTAACTAATATAAACCATGCATATGCATGAAACCCTAGAGAAAATGTCATGTTCCCATTATGTCTTTCATTAAGATTCTATCAGGGAAAATAAAAGTTTATTAAAAGCAAAAGATAAGCTTTTTCTTGTCTGATGTTTCTTCCTGCACACTTCAAATATAATTTCTATTGACAGAGTTGATTTAATTAAAAACAGAAACTAATTTTTAATTAATATTTGTCACTTTCCAAGATTGGCTAACTGAAAACTCTTTTACCTACATTCATATCAGTTCTTAGGGTCTTTTTTTCACCTGAGGCTATAAAGATGTTTTTAATATACTACTGACACTGTTCAAAAGCCAGATTTGATTAAGGAGCTTTTACCATAATAGCTCTTTTCAAATGTTTCTGACACTTGGAACATTTTAAGAAGTTATTTTTATTGCTTTGCAATTAAAATTTACTATCCAACTAAATGGATAACTTAACTGTATATGTGAGCAATTAAAATACATATTTTTGTTTTTAATATAACTTAATAAAATCAGAAAATACTCAAAGAAGGAATAATACTATTCCAGATTGTTAAAATTCTAAGAGGTAAAGAGAATAAAATGACAAGGAAAATATTTTTTAAATTCACATAGCAATTCACACTTTTGGCTTCTTGAAATTTATCTTTGTTACTTTATTATGATCTATCTTTTATTCCCTTGTTGTAACAATGAGAAATACCAGTCAAATATGATATCATAGGAGATGGTCACCTTTACTCTTTGAATCATCACACCACAGGAATATGGGAGGAGGGGAAGTGCATATAAAACATCTCTTACTGAAAGGCAAATTGCATGAAAGATAGCCACTTAAGGAAGAAAGACACTAGATGTATTTGGCAAAGGTAAAACTATCTTTACCACAGGTGTGACATGTGAAAGAGCAAAATCTCAAAAAATATATAGATTTTTGAAATGATTACAAAAGGATTAATTTTTAAAAGATCAAACATCTGGCCACATTCTAACTTGAAGGAACTTATTGTAAAAACTATGTAGAGAACCAAAGATATAATGTCTGTAAATGGAAATGAATGATAGATATTTTTTCAATGATTATCATAATTTCTCAAGTTAGCAGGAACATTAGAAATATAATATGTATTATCCAACATTTCAAATTATACAAGCATGCACATATTTTTAAGTTTTGCCTTTAAATACATTAAAGACCCTAAGGAGTCATAATGAATATGATGATGACTGGGAAATATAAATGTTTAATATGATTCTAAAATAATAATGTGATACTAATATTTTATGGATTGGTCTTTGCTAAGAAACTGCATAAAAGCTAAAATAAATGAATAAAATAAAATGTTCAAAACAACTACACTTTAAATCAACAATTGAAAAGTGATTCCAGAAAGAAATTTTCAAATGTGTATAATTTTAGAAATATTAATCTAGTTCTTTAAAGTCTTCAGTTCATTTCATTCTTAGATACATGGATTGAAGAAGGCAATTGGGACATGGTTAGACAACTATCCCTATTCTCCATTAAAAATTGGGAATTAGCTTTTATCAAAGCACATATCTTTTTTTCCTAAACCCACTATTTAATGTCAATGGCAAACTGTGAGTTTTCTATTAGTTATACAAAGTAAAAAAAAAAAAATACTACTGCTATCAATAGGTATAACTAGCCATTTTTAAACAACAGGGGCTGAATAATTATTCAATGGCATATGAAAGAAAATTATATCCTGTTAGTGAAACTTTTTAAGTTGATGCCAATGTGAAAACATTCAATGAATTGGTAACTAGTTTTATCCCGCTGTATATAAACTCTAGAACTTACTTTAAATCCTTTATATCTAGTAGGCTTTTTAGAACTTGATTATGCAATAATCATTTGAAAACTTAGTAGTTAGAGAATGCAGTGTTATGACCCTGACATAAATTTCATAAAAAACTGTGGTCAAAAAAAAGAAGCTGTAAAACACTGTTCAATTGATCTTTCAGAAGGAAAAAAGAAAAAGAAAATTGAGTAAAATTTCCACCAAAAGAAATTTTTTTAAAGAAAAATAGTGCTTAAAAGAAAAATTCTGCAGAAACCACTAAATTTTTAAAGGAAGAAAGGCAATTAATTTCCAATCTAAGAGCATATGTTAGTTTAAATTGCTTTGATAACTGAAATATAGATCTTCAATTAACTTTCTCTATAGCAGATATAACTGTTCATGTCCTAATTGATTAAAAATACTATAATAATTTAAGTTTCATTTTTAAAAATTAGGCTTTTGAAACACAGTTCAAAACAGATGGTGATTTTTTTCCTCGAAAAAATTAAATTTGACATGTGAAATTTCCTTCGAAATATCCTACTGTCAAAATAATTACATACCTAGAAATTAAATTTTCTTCAAATCACAGGACACATACAGCCCTTTGTGTGTTAACAAAAATGGAATAACATGGTCCTATAACAGTTCAAGACAACACAAATAACTATTTTCTAAAGTACTCAAACCAAACATTATAAATAAACATCCTCCTACTTCTATAGTTTTATATATATGGTCACTAAGAACCAACTTCTACCAGTCATGAGTATTTACTTGGCACCTTTGTTTTTATATTCTATAGAAACATATTACAACAGTACAGCAAATGATTCTGGAAACTACCTTCCTTCTCTTGAAAACTTGATACCCTCTCTTTTTAACAGCTAGAAAGTGAACTACAAAAAATACTCTAAAATGAAGTATCAAGTAAGCCTTTATTAAGCACAAGATATAAATTATATTAAGTATATTTTTTGAACCCAGCAGTGAGGGAAAGGGTTGTTAAGATATCAAATTTACTAAGAAAATAATTATGTGAGAAATAAGTTGCTGTCACAACAGAGACTTGCCAGATATTGCCTTTAAGTAAGTTGTTCTACACACCTTTGGAGGGAATTTTGTGATGCAGAAATTCATCAATGGAACTTAACCATATGAGGCAGGCCAGGAAAATGAATGGCGTGGCAAGTTTTTTGAGAAATGCATCATTCATAGAGTGATACATGTTCTTATTACCCTGGGAAGTAGGACATTGATTTGTCCTAGTTGCTGCTGACATATACAAACTGTACTTTAGAGATTCTTTTCCAGATCCCAGGTTTTAATAAAATTTTAAGTACCCATCATATCTTCCTATCTGCGGGATTTTAAAACCTTGATCGTTAAGTACTTCAAATACTGTCTACCTTGGTGCTTTGGGACAATCCTGAGCAAAGTCCTCAGTGACCGACTTCTACTGAGCATAATCATCACAGTGCTGACTATCATCTTTTATAGCCATTGTGTCAGTATTTAGGAATCTTAATTAAAATGCAAAATACCATTTGTTAATTACAGACTCAACATAAAAAATGTTACTTGTGCTAGTACTTAATAGCAAATCATGCTTGAGGACTGGAACATAATAGGCTGCAGTCTTATTTTCTAAAATGCTGACATTTGAGCAAATGTTCCCATGGAATGTTTGCCTGATTCGTGGACTGACATTTCCTCCCTATAACTTGCTTAACTAAAAAGTAGACGTGCTGGCCAAGTTCTACAGTACCCCTAGGCAGCAGTTCATTACTTTCAGTTGCAACTTGTGAATACTTTCTCTTTTTCCTCTCTCTTTCCCTACCACCCTGACCCCCTCTTTGTCTCTCTATTTTGACATGCATATTATCTTAGCTGACTTCAATCATGTTGCATGAGCAGATGACATACCTTAAAAGATTTAAGTTTTCCCATCTGGGACTTTTGCAGAAATTCGGAATTTTATAGCATCCCATTACCTTCTTCATCTTCCCTTGGTCTTTCATTATCAATAGTGGTTCTCTTATTTTATGTTTAACTACAAGGTACACAAAGCTACAGTTGATAGAAGTCAGCGCACACTGTCACTCATCTTTCATTAGACCTAGTTGCTTTACTGTCTGTAACACTCTGCTGCCATCTATTTGTATAACAGAGATACAGCAGTACCAGTGGACCCTAGGCACTTTATGTCTCAATTCTTCTAACAAATCTTGTCCCTCTACCTTCAGGGTAGATTATAAAGAGAAGCACTAAGGAATCATTTGCTTCTCCACAAAATACAAAAGTCTGTTTGGCACAACCATTGCTTTACTTGAGGTAAAAAAAAAAAAAGTCTAAAACCACAAGTAAATTAGAAAAATCCTTGAACATGGCTTATTTAAAAGAAATCATTGAATCTAATGCAACTAGGGATTAATAATTTTTATCCACAGATGTTGTCACCATAATTGTCATATGCTTTAAACTGCTGTATTTAAGTTAGAAAGGATTATTAGGAGTTTTAAAAGTAAAGTCTGGATGTATGGCTTAACAGAAAATAGCTGTGGTTTTTTTCAAGTTTTCAATGTGTAAGGGCATAAACAAATTATTGAATGTTGCATTTATTGATATAGAACTTACCTGAATATTTTACTTAGCTGAGGCTTATTTCATCAATAGATCTTTATGATGCTTAATGTCTAAAGTAATATTTAGTTTACCCTGAAGAATAATTTTTCCTATATATTAAATAACCAAAGACTAAAATTATTTCAACCCAATTGTCAATGAATCTGTGCCAAATACACTATCCTTATGCTTCTTTCCTGGAGAGAAAAAAAAAAAGCATGGGAACACTACAGTATTTCCTAAATAATCCCTTTAACATTCACCATGCTGCCTCTAACCTGTCTTTATATAAATGCCAGAGAATGAAAAAGGGCCCCAGCATGTAATCCAGAGGAAGGGGAAAAAAAGGTCTGTATTATGCCATTTAACAGTTAACTGCCTAGTAAAGATTTAGATTTAGCATTTATACTCCTAATGATGTACATCTACATAAAAATGAAGGCCTTAAATCTTCTACAAGGTTTCTTGCTTTAACACTTTTATATAATTAGAACACTGTTTAGTATTAAAAACTGACATCTATAAATGAGAAAGAGAGAAAAATCTCTCTGGAAAGGTTTGTCTCTGGCACTACAAGTAAAATACAAAATACAAAAAAAAAAAATTCTTCCTCCACATTTAACTCTTAGCACTGAGGGTATAGCTGCCACCGATACACCTATTTTAATCTTTATAAACCATTCTTTTAATCATCAGTCCTATAAAAATAAATTCAAAAGAATGCTTAAAATGTCAAAACTACCTTAGAAAATACTTTGAATAAGTAATTCCAATGGTGAACTTAAGATACAAGTAACAGAGAAGTCCCTGGGTTTTATATAGTCATCTAGAAAACAGCATAGGGGTCAGTAATCGACCTAGGATTCACTTCTAACAATGAAGACAAAAACAACAAAATCTATTTATGAACTAAAGCTACTTTGCAGTGAATTTCATTTTACTCGGATGTCCAATAGTATATACATTAATATTATTAATGTCATAAACAAGAAATGATTTGCAAATATATTTAAGGAATAAAATTGATTGGAGGAGGCATTGATCTTAGATATTAGGTAAAAAGTAAAAATGTTAATAAAAAGAAACTAGAAACATATCCCCAATAAATTATTTTAAATATTCTTTTCTTTTGGAAAGGGTAATAAATTAACTCAATTGATAAAAAAAAAAAAAAGATAAAAGAAAAAGCACTTTTGTTATTAAACAAGCTAAACAAAAACTTTTTTGCTTTTTAAAAAAAAATTACTCTGTATAGACAAATGTTCCTGTTTTTAAGAACGCTAGATAAACAAAATCCAAGCTTACAAGAAGAATAAAAAGAAAATATAAAGGTTATTTCGTAAATGAGCTCTTCATTTATTTGAGGAGTGATATGATTGATTTTTGATAATTTTATTTATATACAACATTGGGGAAAACACTTTTGACATAAACTGAGGTGTGTTTGTATTCTGTAAGGTATAGAGTTTCTACGAATTCTACGGTAATTTAATCTAAGAAAATTATCTGTTGTGTTTTATTTAAGATACAATAAACCTAAAAATGCTTTTCTATGAATCATCAAAAATTAAGTATCTTCTAGGAGACTATTTTAAAAATACTTAGAATAGTTGATTTCCTTATTGTCCAACATACACGTTTACATCCACACTTCATTAACATATACATGTGCATTTATCTTATCATTATATTAATCTGTTTAATTTATATAAAATAATTATGTAAAGTAATTGTGTTGAGTTAACTAAGATAATATTTGGATTTTGGTTTAGTTTGGTCTAGACAACAGAGTCACTGTTATAAGTGGACTGATTGTGCAAAATGCAACAAACATATCTTTGTGTGGTCTGCTAATTATAAGCAAAATTCCAAACGTTATTAGCTGTTATCAAAATTACAACCCCACCTCAACCTAATAAAACAAAACAATCTGTTTGAACAGGTACAGTGGAGCTTTCATGGAGTGTTCTCTTGAACATAAATTCTTAAGGGACTATAAAGGAGTTTTTAAGTGGTTTTGGATTTGAATTAGATTGCTTAAATCCATAAGAGGGTTTCAAAACAGGATTTATGCCAGATGACACATTATGATCTACCCATCAAAATACATGAATATTAATTTTTAGACAGAGAAACTTAATTTTCTTTCTAAGTACCACCTGGGCACATACATAAAAAGAAAGAATATACAGTTTAAATTTTAAAATTCAACTAAAATGTGAAGAGAGCCTAAGCTGATTAATATAGTTATATCTGGCTACAAAAAGAAATAACAATCATTACTCTCCCTAATTTATATCACAGAGCATTTGGCTACCAACATAGGCAAAGGAAAGGAAACCAACTTCAGAGAAATCCCACCTCTCAAAAACTTCAAGAACCCATAGTTAGTAACTAAATTTTTCAGTGTCTACCTGTGGTCTTTAAATTCACCACACATTTGTTCTACTTCCTACTTAAAACTCTCTACCAACTTAATAAAAGTATTTAATATTAACATGTCACAAATACATAAACAAATATATTTATGCTAAAATATGACACATTAACATAATTTTACCTAGATATATAAGTATATTTTTATAGCTATTTTACCCGAGTCACTATATCACCATGAAACTGGTTCTAAAACCAAAATTTTTATATTATCCTGAAAATCTTGAAAGTTTTACTTACTTTTTTTTGCTCACTAAAAGGATTTTCAATATTCTGGGCCTTAATAATCTAATTTGATAAGCTACAATACTTTTTGTGTTGCTCTACACATTGTATCCAGAAAGAAAATTAATTTCTAATCTATGAGGGGAAAAAATAAAAGAATGTAGCATTTAAACTGTGCAAAATGCTATTCCCTGTACATATCATATTTTGTAATTAATGAATGTCAATATATAAGAAAAGTCATCCTTACAGTATTCATAATATATGTTTAAAAATTTTATTAAACAATA
The DNA here is from genome assembly GCF_016433145.1 of Gracilinanus agilis. Taxonomy (NCBI): domain Eukaryota; kingdom Metazoa; phylum Chordata; class Mammalia; order Didelphimorphia; family Didelphidae; genus Gracilinanus; species Gracilinanus agilis. Next base: position 621,100,611 of record NC_058130.1, read on the forward strand.
AATTTATTAGAATTGTAATGACATCTCTCTCTACAACTTCCTTGGGAACACAGCTAAGTAAAAAGAAACATTATACATTCTGAGGAGTAACTATCATTATCTTTGCTTGCATAAGCAGCCAAGTACTTCAACACTTAAGAGTTGCTTTTAAGGTAATTTACTTAACTTTGTTTAAAAGTGTCAGTATTCTTATCTAACACAACTAACAAAAGATCTTCATTCATATCAGTTTTCTTTTAGGAACACTGGGAACTTCCATAGATAATAATTACTTAAGTAGTGTAATTGCTGAAAAATTCACATTAGGAAACAAAACAGAACAAAAAAATCTTTGCACTCAAAGGAACTCATACACCAAAACCTGGCCAAAAAACTAGGATAGAGGAATAACTAGAGGAGTAGAGTTCCATATCTTTAAGTTTGGGAACATTCCCTTTAGAGTTTCATAGCCTCTGCCTAACTGAGCTGAGGGAGAATTGAGATCCTCCAAAATCAAAATGGGCATCATTTTTAAAGGTATCCCAAAAAAATTGCCTCAACAAACACTCTCATATTACAAAAGAGAAAAGACAAATATTGAATATTCCTTAGTCATTCTGATCATTCCTAAAAGGGATGTATATCAAGCTCTCTAAGACAGTAAAAGCTTCTTTTGTGAACTAAATTTTGGCATGTGCAATACTTTTTTAAAAGAATCTATGCATTCATGATGTTCTGAACCCAATAAGAAGTGATTTATGGCATGTATTTTGGATCTCCATTTACTTATCTTGGCATGAGGAGAAGTGTATCAATTGAGGAATCAAGAGACATTGGGTTCTATACTTTGTGTCACCTTGGGCATGATCCTTGATTTCACTGATCTACATTTTTCTCATTGTTAAAATTAAGGAACTGAATTAGATTCATCAAGACCCTTCCAGTCCTAAAAGAAATAATAAATAATAAGGAACTTAAAGCATTAATTCACAAAATCTCAAAGTTAGAAATTACCTCAAACATCAACTAATTCAATCTAGATATAAATCATCCCTACAACATTCCTGAGGAAAGCTTCATTCAATCTTTGCTTGAAAACCTTTAGTGGGAAACTTCACCACTTCCAGAGGTAACCTATTACATTTTTTAAAAATTCTAATTAAGACATTTTTATTTATATTGTTCTAGAATTTGTCTTTCAGCATTTTCTATCCATTGTTCTTATACCTACCCTATTCACTAATATTCCTAAGTTTATGTTTTATTCCATAAACCATAAGAAATCAAAAGAAACTAAAAGGGTCTGCTCTGACATTATGAAATGAAGGGAGGTTAAAAATACCTTGAACACAATTGGGGAGAACAGTATTAAAAAGAAAGTTCAAATTTAACCAGAAACAGTTTTTATGGCCCATTTTTATCCTATAGTATAACCTTATTCATCCAAATTCCATAAATTGGAAGATTATTAATTTTTGTAATGATAGGAGCAGTAAGCAAACTCAAAAAAAAAAAATCTAGCCTGAGACAGAAAGCAGAAGACAGGGCCAGGGTTGTTTATTTTCAATTTCCCTTTTATTTCTGCCCTCTGAATTACTATCATCTATGTTTCTAAACTACTCATTGATGCTAGGAGGTGATGTCTCATTGGTCATGGGTTATGCAAAAATCCTAGTCTTAGGTGATCTATTTATTAGGCTCTGAAAGTGTGAACTGATTTAATCATATTCGTAATGGAATGTCTAAAAGCTATAACAAAAGAAGTCAATAATGAAAATTCCTTCAACCCAAAATAGACAAAAAAAATTTTGTTTCTTTTGCCATATTCTCCTTAGCCCTATGTAACACTTTACTTCAGCACAGGAGACCTATAAGTTTTGTGGTTTGAACAAAGGATATCCTAATCAGACACAGGAAATAAAAAAATTTTACCATAACATCAGAATGTATCTTTGAATAATGAATGACTACAGGTATGATACCCAGGGACCTCTAAAAAAGTGCTACTTATTTCACAGGGTTGTTAATAGAAAAATACTTAATAAAACCTTTAAAAACATGTATGAATTTGAGTTATTAATATTTGCCTTGAAGATCAAGATCTTAGCCTGTTAAGAACTATGTTTAAATAAACAATACATTTCTAAAAAATATAAAATTATATGTTTAATAATTTCATTGCACATTCAACTGACATGTTAATATCCTGGCAGATTTGCATCTATAAATCTACTTTCCAGAAGGGGTAATGCCAAAAGTTTAAACTCTCTGAATCAATTATATACTTTTATAAAATCAATCTGGATGACATTGAATTCCAACTATACAAAGACGTTAGTGATAAGTAAAGTGAAGAATCTTATAAACATGGAAAGTAGTACAATAGGATTAGAAACTGAAAGAGTGTGTTCTAATGTCGAGATTTGTTTGATTAAAAAAGTCTTAATAAAAATAAAATACTGATTTTTTAAATCTTAAAACTAATACTACACTTAGAAAGAATGACAGGGAGAGAGAGCTCATTTTTAATTCTGATTAATGAAACGTGCCATCACTGAAGAGGGCTAGCCCAGAGGTAGCAAAAACAATATATAATCTTGAAAATATATTTCCAATCCTGCTTCATATGTGATCAACCAAGATGTCTTCTCACCTCCACCATTGAGAACACAAGAAAAAACAGAAATCACGTATATGTGTATATATATATATATATATATATACACACACACATATATATAGTCAATCAAAATAAATTTTCACACTGGCTGGGTACTAAAAAATAATCATTTCATTGTGTATTCGAAATCTTTCACCTCTCTGTCAAGAGGTAACATGTTTCCTCATTAGTCTTCAAGCATTCTGATTGGGCATTATACTGATAAGAGTTGAGTGCAATAGCATCCTATTGTATTTATATACTATAACTTGTTTATTCATTCCCCCAATTATACTTTCTCCCTCAAATTCCTAGTCTTTGCAACCTCAAAAAGTTTAAATATTTTTGTACATTTTTATAATTTATTTTACTTAGGACTAATCTTGCTCCTTAATCTACCCTCCCTTTAATTCTTTATTCTCCCTTTTCTTTCCCTCCTATTTCTCTGATGGGTAAAATGTATTTCTGTACCCAACTCTGTGTATATGTATGTTTGTGCTTGTGTATGTTTTGTATTCTTCCTTTGTCTGAACAAATCAGATAAGAGTCAGGTTCAAGTGTGTGAAAAGGAAATTATTTATTCTCTTTGTCTATTCTGAGTTTACCCTAGTGAAAGGGAATGCTTTATTCCCTTTGTCTATTTTGAGTTAACACTTGGATTAACAATAACTTAAGTACCCCTACTTAGTATCTCACTAGATTGTGAAGACTCTCCTGAATTGAATCAACAAAAATTTGAATACCTACTTAGCACTAGGTGGAGGAGCTCTCCACAGTTTCAACTCAATCAGTCACAGAAATGAGAATTCACACCTCATCCTGCCTCAATCAGCCAGGAATCTGTGAAGGCTTTTGATGAGTATTCACCTCTCCAGAAGGTAAGAAGTGGTTGCAATGCTGAGCAATTTGGAAGCTGTGATTGGTCCTTGTGAAGAGGGGAAGGGACAAGGAGCCACTATAAAAAGCCCTGAATTTCTGGGGCTAGGGAGGTCGACTCTAAGAAGGAAGTCAGCTTCAAGAAGGTCAGCTCAAGGAAGAAAGTCAGCCTCAGGAGTCACCTTCAGCTCAAGTCATCTTCTTGACCTGCCTCTTGGAGAGAACTTGGGTTACTGGATAGCTGGCTTTCCCTTCCTGTATTCTGGAGAGAATTTAATTCTAGTTGAAGGTCAAGTCCTGGCTGAGTCAAGCACCAGAGCAATATTTAGTTAGATATGTTAATGTCTTCTCTACCCTTTTGTATTTTTCTTCTTTCACTCTTTCCACCTCTTTTGTAAATAAAAGCTATTAAAGTCATTTCAACTTTGAGCAATAATACTTTGAATCAGTGACCATCATTATTATTTATAATTTTCATATATTTTAGTCAAATTTAATTCTTAGAAGGGTCAGCTACTTTCTCATGTCCCCTTGTTTGTATAAATGTCTACCTGTGTATCTTGATTACATGAGATGATTCCCCTGATCTTCCTTTCCCCCCCTCAACATTGCATTCCTCTTTCCCTCTCTTATTCTTTTCTTTCTTTTGAAACGTTACCTTCTGTCTTAGAATTAATATTGTATATTAATTCTAAGGTAGAAGAGCAATAAAGACTAGGTAACTGGGATTAAATGAGATGCTCAGGGTCACACGGCTCGGAAGTGTCTGTGACAAGACTTGATCCCAGTATACCCTATCTCTAGGTCTGGTTCTATCCATTGAGCCTCTTAGCTGCCTCTCCCCAATTCTTTTCTTATTATTAAGACTATTCCTAGGTCTTGTCTAACTTAATTACTTTTAATGGACTCTTAGGATTGCAAGTTTTGGAGGGAACATGTGTATCATCTCACATTTGAAAGGAAATAGTTTCTCTTTATTTAGTCTCTTAGCATTGTTTATTGATACTGATGTTTTTGTATTACTCTTACCTCCTGTGTTTGAACCACAAACCTTCACAGCTGTGGTGTTTTCAGCAGGAATATTTGGAAGTCCTCCATTTCATTAAATATCTCCTATAGTATTGAACTCAGCTTTGCAGAGGAAATTATTGTTGGCTCTAAATCCATACCCTTTGTCTTCTAGGAAATTATATTCCAAGTTCTTCACTCTCTTTAAAGTGATGGCTGCTAAATAATGTGTGATTCTGAACCAATAGATTTTTCTAGCTAGCTGATAGAGGTAATGCCAAGGAGTGGTCTCCTTTTATAGAGACCCAAAGCCAGGTCAGTAATTTACAGAACTCAAACCAGAGGGTCAATAATAGACTTCGCCCTGAATCAGACTACTTTAGGGGCAATGAAAGCTTTCATGTCCCCAGAAACCCTTCAGGATCTTAATGCTTCATACTCCAAGAAAGCAGCAACAGGAACACCCCAAAGTTTTTCTCTGAAAGTGTGGCAGAGTCCACCCCTAGTCCAAAGTCAGGAAGGAGGAGGGAAAAATAGGCAAACAAAAACTAACCCTTCCTTCTCTCCCCATCCCCACCCATGAGCTATTGTGGTGGCAGGGATTCTAAAGACACAAAAATTATGTCTTCGAAACATCTACGTCCAGAAATAATGCTTCAGTGAAAAACGCTGCTTAGACAGAAACTAAATTAGAATTCTTAGACGAGATGAAGCAAGAATTTTTTTTTAAGAGCTAAAGATATTGTTATAAATAGCATGAGAGAGTTTGAGGGAAAAATGGAAAAGAAATAGGAGCTCTCAAAGAAGAAACTGGAGAGGGACACAATAGGTACAAAATTTTTTCTAATTTTCAGGGAGTTTGTTGCTTCGGTAAAATTCTTGCCCTGGCGTGCAGCCTCTTTTGGGTGTTAGAGAGCTCCTGATCCAACCCACATTTAGTCTGGTGTACTTTCTATACCTGTTTGTAGGCTTTTGTAGATGAAAGGTCAATGCATTGCTGCCTATCACTCTGTCCTTTTTGTTCCCTCTATATCAGGGGTCGGCAACGTATGGCTCTCAAACCATATCGGGCTCTTTTGAGGGCCAGATACGGCTCTTTCTGCAGGAGCCATAAAGTCAATTTTTTTTCAGGCGCTGTTACAGGAGCGCGCACTATGAGCACTGTACAGCTCTCACGAAATTACATTTTAAAAAATGTGGCATTTATGACTCTCACGGCCAAAAAGTCTGCTGACCCCTGCTCTATGTTATTTTCTAAAGTCAAAAAGGATTCAAATAAAACTAGATAACTGAGAAATAAAAATGTAACCTTTGCCATATATATATATGCATGCTACATAGCTAGCATTCAAACTAAGATATAGCTTAGGGAAAACTGGAAAAAAGCTTCTTAAAACCTCCAACTGAGATACTTGGATTATAGAAGATCATCAATTTTTTAAACACAGATGGAAAACCAGACTCTTGGTAGAAGCCCTTGAAGAGTTAAATAATGAATTGAATATAATATTTTAAAAGCCTAGAAGTGGCAATCAGGATTTTTTTTCCAACTTGTTTTTGGTCTCAAGATGTTTTATATTTATTATGAAGACAATAAATAAGTTTTGCAGTGGGAGATGTAAGAGAGAGTAGGAAACTACAAGGGCAATAAAATAGTCTACTTTTTTATTACCATGAGGAGGACACCAGCCTTTCTAATTTTATAGTGTTTGTATAACTGATTTATTATAATTCTAAAAAGGTCTACACCTCTATGAAATCACAAGGAATAAGTGGATACAAGGATTAAAAACAATGAACATTAGAATAAAGTTGATATCAACATATACTGGAAAGTAACTCACTAGAGAAGAAACTGAAAAAGTAAGGATGCAGAGGTGGAAAGGACCTTAGAAGCTATCTAGTACCAATTCCCTCATTTTACATTTAAGGAAACTGAAGGCCAAGGCAGTTAGATGACTTGTTTAGTATCACAGAGTTATGAAATAAGATCAAAAGGGAAACTTGAACCTATGTCTTCTTACTCAAGGGGTAGTGCTCCTTTGAGTGCACTAAGATTCCTACCCTATAGAATTGCATCCTCTTCTTACTATACCAAGGTAATCAGTTTGTAGAATGTGGGGTCAATATGAAGAGAACTATTGGAAACTAGAATAAAACTGAGGTAGATTTCTAGTTCTATGAATCAAACACAGAAGGATCAATTAATAAGTTTTCAGGACCTAAATATGGTTGGTAAAAGTGTATAAAATGACAGAGCTTCAACATAAAAATACAAGGCCTCTCAAATGTAATTAGAACTATCTTTCAGGCACTGAGGTATTATGAGTCATTTGTGTTAGGAGAATGATTCTTAATTGGAAGTTTTAAAAAAAAGAGTGAAAGGAGCAAGGCATTGATGGTAAATGGCTTTTCCAAAAAAAATTGGCTCAGAAAAGGAAGAGAGATGAAGGAGGATAGTGGGGAAGAAAGAATTAGATGAGGGTTTTTTTGTTTTTTTTTTAAAGATGCAGGAGACCTGGGCATGTGTGTAGGCATGAGGGAAGAAATCAACTGGGAGAAAATGAAGATTAGATTGAGGGGGATGATAGACAGGATAATTTGGCAAAGAAGATAGGAGAAGGGATTGGGATCAAGGTTGCCTATTTAGAGATTGGTCTTGGTGAGAAGAACCATCTTTTTTGTCAGAGGCTGGATTAAATGAGGAAATTTTGGGAGAGATGTCAGGATTCAAATCCAAGTCTTCTGACTCAAATTCCAATGCCTCTTCTCTTATATAATGAGTCTTCCCAAAATAATAGCTAACATTTATAGAAGTACTTTCCTTAGAGTAACCCCATGAATGAGTAATGAAAATATTATTATGCAAATTATACCGAAGAAGAAATTGAGGGTTTGAGATATTAAATGATAGTCACATGGCTACTGTAATAGCCAGAATTTCAAATCAGGTATTTCTGAATATAAGCCCTACACATGTTCTATCGAATTATGTTCCTTTCAACATTATTGAAAAATATATGAATCTATTAATTAGAATGTCTTTCATTTCTCTGAGCTTGATATGATGTAAATCTACCTTAAGATGAGATTGGGGGAGGAAGATTATCAGAGTAGCTATTAGAATTCCTAAAAGCTTCAAAATCATAATGGAATAATTTTTATATGGAGCAAAAAATTCAAAGCTCAAATATAACTAAATATGCTTCTGTTAACAAACATCCCACACAGCAGCACAAAAGAGACTCCTAAATCTTCCACTGATCAAAAGAAGTAAGACTACACACTGGATAATTTGTTCCAATTTCAATGACGACACTAGGCTAGTTTACTGCTTTTAATAACCAATGCATTTCAGTCACCTCTCACTTTCTCCCACATAAGATCCAATCAGCCTCTCAATGACCTATTTCATGAGTCATAACTCTTATGAATCAGAAAAACGTCTTCAGTCAGTATTTCCCAGACTGCTGTGGGTTCATTCCAAGAACCAATTTCATCTTCATTGGTTTCCTACAGGAAACCAGACCAACTTCCTATTATTTTATTTTCCTTACTTTCAGCATAGCCCACATAAAATTAACTGGAAGTGAGAGTGATAGAAGACTTTATTCTGCATAAAGAGAAGCCAAAATAAACAACATTCAATAAGAGTCTAGACGTCATTGATTCAAATGGACCAAACTTCAAAATGTGCTAAGATTAGAATTTTGTTTTCCAAGCATTCTGAAAAAAGAATGATTTGTTTGGATCAACCTTATTGCAAACATTATATTCTGATGCTAGATGGGCTTTCTGTTTAGTTTTTTAAACTTTATATCTACCAGTACAACTATTCCTATTAAGAGGCTTTCTATACACGCCCTCTAACATACTTGAGGAGAAATAAGTAAATTAATAGAAAAAGAAGAGAGAACCGAGCATACTGAAAGACAAAGTAATTTTAAGACCATTTTAAAAGCCCCTGGAAGAACAGAATATCATTTTTATCTCCACCACTTAAAAAAGATACTTGATAAATTCTTGTTGATTATTAACAAGCATTAACAGACAGCTTCCTGTCTCCACTAACACTCCACGTAGTGCAACATATAGTGTTCAATTTAGAGGCAAGACCTGGGTTTAGATGTAATCTCCAACATTTATTGACTGATAGCTAGCAAAACATCTTAATTCTCTGATACCTGACATACCTACCTCACATAATTATTATGAAGCTCAAATTGTGTGATGTTATATAGAAATGTTAGCTATTATTATTATAGCACCTCTCCAAATTTCAGAGAAGGTTAACATTGGTGAAGAGAATTTCCTCATTTGGAATTCACAATACTAACAAAATCACAGCTCTAATTCCATTATTTGTAAACCTTAAAGAATTTGAATAAAGTCATGTTATTGTTATTTCTTGTCCCATTTCCCAGTAGCCAAAGTTCCCCTATTTTGTACTGTAGATATAGGGGATTATCAAATACAAGCAAAAGATCCCTGACAAGATTTGAAAATAACTATCCTTCCAAAGGTAGAGAAAAATAGTAATGAAGTTGACCTTGTAATTACCAATCTATTAGTGTTTCCTACATGAGACAACTTTTCTGAGCTAGCTAGGTCCCACACAATCTTGACAAAACAGCATAACATGATGTTCTCCAAAGGCAAGATGTCTAATATGGAAAACTTCTTTATCTTCATTCCTGTCATCTGTAGTCTTTAAAATATACCTGTGCTTATTAAAGGATGATTTGTTACTTGATTCCAATTTCAAACTTAATTTTATATACAACCTCCTGAAAGTTCCCACCCATTGATCCAAGGTATAACCCCTCTAGGGCCAAAGAGAACAAGTCTAATTCCTCTTTTACATGACAACCCTTCAAATATTTGAAGATAGCTGACATGTTCCTCCAAAAGCCTGAGGCTAAATAACCGTAACTATTTAAAACAATCCTTATGTGACATTATTCTGAGACTCTTAACCATGGCCTTCCCTTGACCATGCTCCTAAATGTCCATTTCGTCAAATGTGGTTCACAGATCTGAATATTCAAGAGGTAGCCTGACTGTAAAAAAGTAAAATGAGTTTAGCAGGCTCCCCAGAGCTACTATTTACTAACTGTATACCCTTGGATAAATCACTTGGCCTCTCTATTTCTCTGCTTTATATATAAAAAATTAAGATGATACTATTTAATTTATCACATTGTAAGTATAAAGAAACACATAAATGTGAACCATGATTATTATATTGAGCTACATTAATAATAATAGTATCTAATTAGCCAGTGAGTTTTTCTTGGCTACAGATGGCAGAACTAGAAACAGTGGGTGGAAGTTGCCAAAGAGAGATTTTCAGAGCTTAGAACAATGCCTGGCACATAGTAGGCACTTAATAAATGTTCATCAATTGATTGATTTTAGCCTTATGGAAGAAAAAATTTCCTAGCAATTAGTGCCATTAAAGAATAGAATGGGCTGCCAGGGGAAGTCATGGGTTCTTCACTAAAAGATCTTGAGTAAAGATATAGATTTTTTATATTAGAGAAAAGTAAAAAAGAACAAAAAAACTCACATAATCAACTTTTGATAATCTTTTAGAGTATCAGAATTATAATTTGTCAGCAAAAAAATGATGGTCAATGTTTTAATAATTATAGATTTTCTATAATGTCATAGAAATGTGATCCTAGATTATTGAAATCTATGTCCGTAGAACTAATGCAAGCTCTGGCAGAACCTACCAATCTATAACAACTTTTGAGAATACGAAGGATTGCTTATCTTTCATCAAAGAACCAGTTGAGTTTATTTCAGAGAAATTAGTTCACCTTTTCTAGTTTCAACAAATATCCAACAATTACCAAGTCATGTAAGGGTTGATGTTTGTGTTAGTGAAAGAAGCATCCACACCAACCAAAAAAAATCTCAAGTCCTTTAAGTTCTGATAAGCAGTACAATTCAATAACTTAATCTTATCAGTTGTAGACTTTAACAGAATAAGTTATAAGAGCCTTGGTTGCCAAGGTATCTTGTTTAGTTTTAATACACTGAGCAATTTCTAAGGTCTAGCAGATAACTTATGAAATCAAAATCCTTGTTACTTCCCCCCTACTCCAGGAAAAATATGAGCCAGAAACACAATCATTTGAAGGAACACATGCAGTTCTATAAAAACAGGTACTTGGTAAGAAAGGTTATGCTATATATTTTGAATATAGTGAGAAATAAAGAGTAATCCAGGAAAGAAAGTGCCTGACTAAGGAAATTAGTCAACTCTTTTCAGTCATACATATATATGTATATATATGATATTTTAATTAGTTGTTTATAAATAAATGTTTATTATTAATTTATTATGTTTTGTTTATTTTAATGTATTTTGTTAATTTGTAAATATAAATTAATAGTTAATATATATTATAATACTACAATATAATAAAAATATAACATATATATCTATAATTTGCAATATGGTGAATATCCAAATATAAGTAACTAAAAATGTAAGGCCAGAAAATCCTATTCAATAATGACCCATGTTTCTTAATTATTAACCATTTTAATAAACATCTTTAGCACTACTCTCCACTTACACACAAAAATTGAAACAAGTATATTTTTCACTTACAAACTAAATGTTTCTTCAATTATGTTTGAAGATGATACTCTATAAATAAATTGCTACTGTGATATTGGAAATTTGGGGGTCCTTGAACTAATTTTGAAGTCCCTGATCTAAACTTCCTGTGGACATTTAGGCTCTTTCAAACTACATTTCCCATGATCCAACTGGCTGGTGATGTAAGACAGTTACTTAATAATGTAAACAGAAGAATAAATAGTGAGTGCCTGGGTTGGTACTTCCTCTTTTCTGCCTTGGGAGCAGGAGCCAGGATGGGAGGAAGAGGCAACAGGGTGGGACTTTCAAACTGACTCTTAACAGGCACATGGCTTTATTTTTCTAATGGATACCAATAAATCCTTTAAAACCATAATATTTTTAAATCAATCCTTTTATATTCATTTTATTTCTTACACTATTTGAGCACAATATTTTTAACTGTACATAAATGATGCTCACAACTTGGTACTCCATTAATATGAGAGTAACAATCAAAAGATGAGATTATAGTGAGATACTACAAAAAATATATACTTCAAAAAACAAGTAAAATCTGAAGGAAGCCAAGATGTTTTGTTTGTAAATATTCATTGTGACAAGTCTGAAACAGCAGTCATTATTTTTTCTAATATAGATAACTTTTAAGCTAACAAATGATTAAAAAGTATTATTTGCTGTCATAAAAAAGAATAAAATGTTAGAGTTTCCTTCCTGGGATAAAATAAGAGCTATAAAAATGATCTTCAATGATAACATCTGGATAATATTTTGAAAATTTGAAGAAATTGGGTTTTCTAATAAGAATTTTAAAAAAGAATATTTACCTTGAACAATGAAGAAAATAATAAAAAGAACATATAAATTACTGTGTATCATAATCAAAATCCAGACAATAAACACTTGAAAAATCTATAAATTTCCAAAAAACAAAAATTTTTCAAGTCCAATAAAATATATAGACATCTCATATGACAAAGTTCAATATGAAAGAAGTGTTTCTCATAATAGATATTTGGGAAGAAAGAGATTTAAAAAGACCAATCTGTCTGTTCAGTCAAATGCTTCCAAAGTAGCATTTTCATTCTCAATAAGGATAATGAGAACAATCTAAGGTTTTAGACTTTAAAATTTTAGACTTTTAAAAAATAGTATTGTTTATTGACAACAGACCTCCTCCATACAATTGCACATACCTTGCCATCATGACCAGCTTTTAGCTTCTCATGGAGATCAAAGAGCTATATTTGCAGGAATGCTGAAGAGTCAAAATAGAGGAACAAAACACTATAAATGCATTTTTTTCCTAGATATTTTCCTTGTAGGAACAGGAAGGATGAATGTTTTCACTACTGAGGGTATCCCACTATGGAAACTGTGTAAAAGTGAGGCACCAGGGATGTTATTTATTATTAAAATATAACCTAAATGGTTTGTGGGTCCACACTGGGTTGAAGGAGAGACAGGACCAACCAGGATAGGGAGATCAAGGTTCACTGTTTTAACTGACACAGGAATGACAGTTGGCCCAACGGTCACCCAGCTCACCCTAGGCCAGGGTCTATGGAACCAGCAGGCAAAGGTAAAAGTTTATACAGTTTTAATTGAGGGTAACTAAATAAAGGATGGGATAGGGGATTCTACACTTGAAAACCTAAGGGCAAACAGGGGGCAGGGAAGGACTTAACTACTCTATCCTATTGACCTAAGCCAGGCAGGGCCCAAGGGAGCAGTACTGGAGTTACAGGAAAGGCTCCTTCAAACCTGGTTCCAGCCAGACTTGGTCAGCACAGCTAAAGGGCAATTGGGATCTCACAGTAATCCAAGGATGGTCACAGGATGCCAAGAGCCAACTCCACCAGGACAGATGATCCAAGGTATCCAGGTAGGGAGAGTGAGTTTGCAATGCTGTCCACCAGATCACAAACCACTTCCCCACTTGGTGCTGCTCTGCAGGTCTTGTCCACTTGCTGGAAGCCTTCACCTCTCAGGATCCCAGGGAATCTGGATGCAGTTTTTCCCTAACTCTGAGATCTCCCAGGGTTAGCAACAGTTATGACCAACCACTAATGGAGTCTCTCTCAGAGCACAAGCCCACTTCCTGCTCCTTCATTCCATCTTGGAATCCTCCAGCCCTTCCTGCTAGGTCCATATAAACTATATGTAACTAATACAAAATAATCTTTCTCACAACAACTCCCTCCACTGATGATGATTGTCAAACCATATATAATTTAAAGTAATCTAGAGATACACAGGATTCTGAGAAGTTATACTCAGAGTCACACATAGTACTAGTAAGTCTCCGAAGCAGAACCTGAATGCAGGTTTTTCTCGACTCTGAGTTAAGGAGCCTATATCCTATTTATATTGCTTCTCAAACTATTAGACCTTCAGAAGTAGGGTACAAAAATATTGGGAGGACTAGGGAATAAATTCAGAAAGGGGCAATGTTACAGGAATAGAGTCTTCTTCACCTTTTACTGCCTTCAGTAATTCTCAGGAAACATAATAATTCAGTACAGGAAAAAAAAAAAGTAGATGCTAATAAGGTATCACATATGTAAGCTTCAACGTAGTTCACAGCTCAGATTTTAGTTTGAATGAGAAAAAGACCTGGTACAGATCAAGGGAAAAATAATTCTCTCATAGACTGTAGTAAGTAGCAAAATGTCCTTATCAATTTGTATTTACTTACATGCTAATATTTTAAAATCAAAGTGAATCAGTGTTTTATGAAATTATTTTAGACCAGAGATTATTCAGAAGAATCAGTTCACCACTGTCTTTCTCATGGTGTGCCATATGTATTCATGTGATAGTACTTTTTTTCCCTTTAGATCCAGAAATATAAGTGAAAGATAAATTACAATCTGCCTAGGGAAGATGATATTGTAGACCAGCAAATAATATTGACAAGTTTGCATAGTAATTGTGACTTTCCCTACTAAGATAGATTTCATTTTATTCATGTGATACATGTGCATTAGAAGAGCACCATCAACTATCTTCAACAACACCCAGGAACGGAATTTAATCCCTCCCTTTTTTTCACTCAGTTCAGCAGAAAGCAATGTGCTACTAAGACAACAATTGGAACTGAGAAAATTCCTAAAGATGTATGGATAATATTCTCAGGATTTTTAGGATTAAGTTCCTTAAAGGTAAGTGGATGAGATATAACAAAATTATTGGGAAATTTGCAAAAAAGGGAAGGAATTCCAACAACAATTTGATCAAGTTAAGGGACAGGAAAATATAGACATTTTCAACCCAGTAAATGTCACTAAGCACAATGGAACAGAATTCAGCTTTTAAAAAAGCTTGTGGTTTTTCTCAGGCAATATTATTCTCTAAACTAGTATCTCAAATGCTTATTAATAAAAAGAAATGTTAAAATAGTACATGGACTGAGACATAATTTTCTAGGATGTTGCCAAAGCAATTTATCTTCGATTAGATTTGAAATGGCAGAAAATAACGAAAGATCAAAGCTTAGACCTTGCTGTACCAACCTAATAAGATATAATGTTATTTTAGAATAGATACTAACATTTTCTTATATTGTCAAATAAGAAATCCTATGTTGTTTAATAAGGAAACTATTTTAAATAGTGAATCCACATTAGCATCCCAATTTTTTAATGTTCAAAATTCCTTCAGTAATTATAGGGAACAACTTGAGTGCTCAGTCTGGAAGTAGTTTTCATTCCAGAACCTGGAGTTGCCCTCTACACTTGATAAAACTCAATGTGGAAAACGGCTTACTTTGACATGGCTCTGGGCTCCTAGGTTGTAGATTTCTGTAGGTTTCACTTCATTAATTATCTTCACTAGGCAGGTACTGTCCGTGAGGTCTCCATAATGTAATTTCATATCTTTGGGATTCAAGAACACACCATTAGAAAAAAGCAGGTAACAGAAATAATTTTAAGAAAAATTAAAACAGATAAGCACATTATGAACGTTTGAACTTTCGTCTGAAATAAGGAAATTTATTTTCATAGGCTCATCAACAGTAAATTTTAATTGGCACTTTAAAATAATTTATACAGAAGATGTCAAAAGATTCCTTAAAATCATGATTCTATTATATCACATGTAACTAATTCAATAAACATTTATTAAATGCCTACTATATTCAAAGCACTGTAATTAAAATAAATATTTATTGAGCACCTATCATGCATAAGGCAATGAGTGAGATGATATATAATTCATAAATCATACTTTTTAATAAAAATTATAAGAAATATGATACATAAAAGTTAAATGTCATAAAATAACAAATTCTTATCAAATTTCAGTGCTTTTAAAAAAACATGGCAATAAAATTGGTTATAAAAATACTTTTAGATTTATTCAGACACTTTTATTTGGGGGGTCCTCAAAGTACTGTGTAGGCATTAATGTTATAATATTTTTCCTCGTTCCTCTCAAATTCAAAAACACTAGTTATGTTTCTGATCCAACTTCAAAGATGATAATCAAAGTAAGTATTCTGCTAAAGGCTCTTCAGTCAATTTCAGTTATGGTGATGTACTCTACGTACTTATGTATAATGACAAAGGCTTAACAGGTATGAGACAGAATGAAAGATGTACATGAATGAAATAAAAAATGAAATGCTATATAAAATCTGAAGGTGGGGCACCTGGGTAGCTCAGTGGAGTGAGAGTCAGGCCTAGAGACAGGAGGTCCTAGGTTCAAACCCGGCCTCAGCCACTTCCCAGCTGTGTGACCCTGGGCAAGTCACTTGACCCCCATTGCCCACCCTTACCACTCTTCCACCTATGAGACAATACACCGAAGTACAAGGGTTTAAAAAAAAAAAATCTGAAGGTCACTACAGACCAGAAATGCCAGAAATAATGAAAAATACAACATTTGAAATGCACTTTAAAGCAGGTAGGAATTTTTAAAAGTAGGGGGAAATGTCTATCTATGTCACACTTGAGCATAACTGGATATTCTATCTGCTATTGTTACCATATATTGAGATATCCAAAAAGCTTGGAATATATATGGAGCTCTTGACATGGAAATGTGATAACCTATGACTTATTGACTATGAATAATATGCATCTTACCTTAGGATACCTGCTTGTTAAATGTATTTTAAATAATATACTTGCTGATAACTATGCCTGCCTTAGTAAAATAATTTCAACTTTTTAAATAAACATAATAGTATAAGTTTAAAATGAAGGAATAAAAAAAGAAGGGAGGTAAGTGATAATCACATCTATCCTTCAATTTGACAGACCTGAAAAGTAGGTATTAAATTCAAAATTATTTTTATCATACTTTAGGTATCCTTGAAAAAACATTGAACATGAAAGGAAATAGCTTACTTCCTTCAATATGAGCTTGAGGGTTCTTATAGAGATGCTCAATTCGCCCTGTGTTGAAGGAACTTGATCGACGTACGATTCCATGGACCTATGTTATTGTTTTTAAGAATAAGAGAAGAAAAACAGCAAATTATAAAGGAAAAATATAACATAATGGTATAGCATACGACTCAATCACTTGTTAAATAGAATGAACTTTATAGTAAAGGTATCAAGGAGCACTTGGGTGGCAAAGTGGTTAGAGTATCAGAACTGGAGTCAGGAAGACCTGAGTTCAAAATTGACTTCAGGCTCTTACAAGCTATAAGACTCTTGGAAACTCATTTATCCCTGTTTGCCCCAGTTTCCTCATCTGTAAAATGAGCTAGAGAAGGAAATGGCAAACCATTCCATTATTTTTTGCCAATAAAACCCCAAAGGAGGTCTTGAAGAGTCAAACATGAATGAAAAGGATTCAACAACAACAAAGGCATCAAATGGCATATTTTTAATGCGGTAGGCAAAAAAAGATGACTTTTTTAAAAACAAATAATTGAAAAAAGTACCAATGGTTATTTTCTTTACTTTTTTTTTTTTTTTAATGTTTGGCTCTTCCCACAGGTCTCTCTTCCTAACTTTAAAAACATACACATACTAACCTCACAGGTAATTGGTTAATTATGTGGTTTCAAAATGAAAGTTAACTCTAGCTTCCAGAGGCTATGCTTTTTGAGAGAGAGAGAGAGAGAGAGAGAGAGAGAGAGAGAGAGAGAGAGAGAATTGCTTAACAGAAGGTCTATCTTAGTATTTGGAATCTGAAGACAGGTCAGACCATATACAGCAATATCAGTAAGGAAAACTCATCTTGCCCGTTTTATACAAAGCAAATCTTGCTATGGTTCCAAATACTAACAACATTTTCCTCAGAGCTATAGAAGTTGTTTTCTCCGTGAGAGATTACTAGATTACTGTACATCTTTGGGCTTTAAAGTATAGTTGGGATGTCAATGACTTTATCAGCATAACCTTGATGTTATTTGCATATAACTTTGATTATTCTCCTCAGCAAGTTGAAAGGTGGCATAAAAGATATTATATTTTAGAATATAGGTTGCAGAGAAAAGGAAAGAGGTTGGTCAGAAATCATGAATGAGACATACCAGATGTACAACCCAAACAAGACAGAGAAAAGATTATTGTTATCCTAGATTACAAGTAATCAGAGGCTTCAGACAAAATCCAACTCATGACTGAAAAAAAGAAATTTTAAATTTTATCCTTGAATAAACTGCAATAAACATATCTCTGAAATAAAAATAGTTGGAACAGGAAGATGTACCTTTCCTAATTGTAAAGAAAAGCTATTTGGAAGGGAAATTTGTTCAAGACTTGATCCTACTTCTTCCTTATACAAAGATTGTGTCTTTTGTCTTACCAGTGTTAATGTCAGATGATTAAGTCACAAGTTGGACAAATGCTAACTCAGAAATGGCAGTTTTAATTTGATCCTTTCATTTATTTTTTAGAGTTTTTCTTAAAATGTTAGATTATTTTTTACCTAGCTTTTAAATGTCTCTCTTGCAACCCTACTTCTCTTGGTTTTAGAAAATTATATTAATGAGATAGAATTTTGAGACATCCATCACATGAAAAAATTAAACATGAATCTGAATCCAGATATAGGTGTTTTTAATGTGGCACATATGGATAATTAGATTGTATAAAATGTTTATTAACTTAAAACTTTTTAGATCTAAATTCTGTGAAGATAATAGCACTATTTTTCTCTGATACATTTCAGCTTTATTTATTTCCTTACATGAAGTACAATACTCTTGGAACTGAACTATAGTTAAATATTCTGTTCAATATTTTAGCCTAAACACAGGAAAACTCATCTAAAGCATTTTTTTGAAGGACTAATAGAAGAAAACTCACTAAAGAAGATAGATACATGGGGGAAAGCTCATTAACCGGAGTTTTCAGAAGACAAATATTAAAAGCAAAGAAACATTTAATTAAACATACTTTACAACTTAAAATTTTTTATGTGTGAAAAAAATCATTAAGTCCTCCTTTTTTATATTTTTGCCAACTTTTCAGGATATAAATATTATAAACAATTCTGACTGTTCCACAAGTTTATGTATTTTTAAAAATCTAAGCATACATATAAAATCTTAACACTATTTTGTCCCCCTTGATTTCAGATTCATCATTATTTAGAGAAAGTTTCTTTACTTGGAGAAGAGCAATCCAAAGACTAAAAGCAAACTATCATTTTTTAGCAAAGAAAAACAATTCTAAGATCATACAAATTGCCCTATCACATTTTTACATTAATCAATAAAATGAAGTGTTACTAACTAAAACAAAACCAAAAAAAGACAATTTTACCAGAATGTGATATGTTTACAGAGACAATTCTGATACAAGTCAAACATGGATCTAATAGATCTTGGTAAGAATCAGATGGCTAATAGTCTGTTTCATCAATGATGGCAGGAAACACTCTATCCAAGTGTGTAGCACACCTCAAGTGCAAAGAATCTTTGCTATGTACATTCAAAAAGAGATTTGCTTAAACATTTAATTCACAACAGTAGGCATTATCATAAGAACTCATGAAAGCTTAGTCTGTGACAGAGGTGAAACAAATTGAACCTAAACTGGATATTCTGGATAAGAATGTAAATAGTGAACTTCACAAAAGAGATCCACATGGGATTTTTGAATGTAATTATTTTTAAAGGGGCTTTGATTATTGGGTTTTCTTTTAGAGGGATTAAGAGAGGAACCCATACAATAAGAGTTTTTCTTCTACAAACTGAAGTTAATAATTAAAATGATTTGGCAAAACATTATAAAAAGATTCAGAATCAATAAACAATTCTAACAAAATCATATAAGTCTTAAAATGGCTTCAGAGTGCATAAATAAGTTTCAAGTCACATTCAATTAAGTATAAGGAAAGGAAGCTTTTTAAAGTATTCAGAATATCAGAGAAAAGTCAATTTGAATTGAATCCCTGTGGCTGGATTAAGGAATAGTCCAAAGAAAATCTTATATATATATATATATAAAAACTTAAGAATAGTTAATGAAGAAAAAAGAAAACTAATCTAACAAACTCAAATTCCTAACTACGCAGATTTTTCTATGAAACACATTTTCTTAATTGGATACTTAAGTGTCATTTGTCACTTGAGGAATATAGAAAATTCCAATAAAATGGGAGAAATGGCACCTAATTGTCTATTCTTCTAAACAAAGGGAATGGTAGGCCAAAGGGGATTCTCCTATTTACTTGAAGCACTAAGGTCTTTAGCACACAGAATAGCCTCATACTGACAAGTTCCAAGTTCTGCCCCCATGCCAAAACAGAATAAGAAAATCAATTTCCCTTCCTCATAACAGACACTGAAATATGTGAAGATAATTATTATGACCTCTCATTTCTAAAAGTCTCCCTTTTTAAAGGATACACATTCCAAGTTTTTCAACCAATCTTCAAATGGCTTATTTTTAAGTCTCTCCATTATAATAATATAATGCATATAAAGTGCTTTGCAAACTCTAAATACATACAAGCTGCTCTCCAAGCTCTGAGGAGATTTTGCATTTTTAGATTATACCTGAAGGCAAATTAACCAGAAAGCCAGGGATCCTTAAATTGGAAAGGTCCCAGATTTTGAAAAGGACTTTGTAATTAGCATATAACATAGAAGCCAAGGCAAGAAAGGACCAAGACAAGTAGTAACCTTCAAGAGAATTGCAAATTGTTTGTTAAAATTATTAAACCATTGATTTGGAGGTCAGTGGAATCCAAAGATGACCATCTATATAGTAGGCCTAGATCTTTGTGAAAAATGTTAATTTTAAAATTGTTTTTAAAAAACCAGAACTTTCATTTCTTCGTTGGGACTCTTTAATACAAGCCACCTCAGAAGAGAATACCTGAGAGGGCAATACTTGAGCCTTCTTAAGTAATTTGAAATCTATCCAGAATTTTGAATATAAACAAAAGCACTTTGATTGACTTGCTGGAGTTAACAAATGTTTAACTGGTGAGAAAATGTAAAGGAGTTGGTCTCTAACCAACTCTCCAGCCCAGGAAGACTAGGACATAATCACAGCTAAGCACAGCAATATATACCTACCAAATCCAGGCGGAGACTAGTGGATATATTTAGCTCAGGGGTTCTAAGGTATAGCAGAATTAAAGTCCATCAGGTGTCCACATTAAATCTAGTACCAATACGGTGAGCCCTCATGAGTGGGGAGGCCACTAGGCTGTATAAGGAGGAAGTAAATCATTCCAGTTCAGCTTCTTGCAGATAAGCAGGGGTATCAGGCCTACAAGTGGTGACTATACTTTCAACTTGAGCCAAATAGGAACACTTAGACTCAAACAAATTAAAAAAAAAAGAAGAAGATATAGTCATAATAATTAAGGGCAGATAAGGAAACATCAAGAATAAAGATGTAAAAATTGCCTATATAATTTAATTAGAAGGGGCCATCAGATAAATGAATATGGGCCATGATAGTCCCTTAAAATGTTGAGCTCGCCAACGCTGAATGTCAGCCCAAGAAGGAACTAGCAATTGAGGAGAAAGCTAGCTCCTTAAAGAATGGATAAAGGGGAGGTACCCAGAAACCATGTGGAGTTATAAGACAGAAGCAATCATGCTTAGGGGTCACCAGATCTCTGAAAGCCAAGTTTTATGGTTAGATCTGGCATGGGGTGCCTCAGGACTGTATTTCAACTTCTAAAACCACCCTGGACTGCAGAACCTATGGTGGTAATTTGGTATTTTCTTTTTCCATTTGGATGCCTTCATGGAAGCGTGAAGCCATTTCCTTCGTTCAGCTGAAAATTTTATTTCTAGTTTGTTTATTTTCAGAGAGAGGGAGGGAGAGGAGAGATTAATTTGTCTTACTCATCGATATTTAGCTACCTTTTTATTCAAAATGCTTGCCAACTAAATAAAAAAGTGAAATGATTAGTTTGAGTACTAAGTAAGATAGGAAAGGTCACTGGTTAATCAACTAAGAAGCTAAAATTCAAATATATAACAGTAATGTTTAAATTTTCTTTAGATAAATCTTCTTAAATGTACTATATTAAGCCAATGTTCAATTCCACAAATGATACAAATTTTACTGTCAATCAGATCTTAAATGTAAATCTATTTTTCATGATCCTGAGTCTTCCTTAAAGTTCCAATTTTCTTTAATATAAAAAAATCTCAGAAAGTGCTGAAACTTCACTGTGCTGAACTGTATTTTAAATTCTTTGTGAAGAATCACCAAAATGACCAAAGATGCTCACAGAGTTTGTGAGTAATGACCACAGGTGCAAGAAAAATCATAATTAGGTCAAAAAAGTGAACCATGAAATTGTATAAATCCACAGTTCTTAATAATTGTTAATCTAGGAGAAAGAAGTTAGCTTCCTGTTTTTCTAAGAAGTGTAAACTCCAATTTGAACCTTCTCCAATATAAACTATCTCATTTTAAGGGTTTCAGAATCTGCTTCCATCACTGTTTTGTCCCAATTCTTGATAAATGTTATAATTGACTTAGGGATATAAGTTCTAGGACTGCTAGGTAGTACAGTGGATAGAGTGTAGGACCTGAAAGTCAGAAAGACTCATCTTCCTGAATTCAATTCTGCCTTCAGACTCCAGCCGTGTTACCTTGGGCAAGTCATTTACTCCTTTTTGCTTCGGGTTTCTCATATGTTAAATAAGCTTCAGAAGAAATTGGCAAGCCACTCCAGCATCTTTGCCAAGAAAACTCAAAATGGGATCACTAAAAGTTAGACAGTACTGAAACAACTGAACAACCCAACAACAAAGTATCAAATTATATTTGGGGATCTTTTCATTATTTGAAAAGGAACTACATTAGTTTGGGAATTAGAATGAAGTGAAGATTGAGGTGAAAAGGTTTAAGAGTGTCCATTATTAGAGACCGAGTGCTGAACATGGACAGATTCAACATGTCCAATTACACTGCATTTCAAAATGGGGTGGGTTATCTATAAACAAAAGAGGAGAGTTATTATTACAAAAACAGAAAGTGAAGAAAAAGACAAATATTTTAGGTTTTCCATGTATGGATTATGGGGAAATTTTAAATGTTAAATTAAAACATTTTATGTAATTAAAACATTATTTATAAGTATTACTTTTTAAAAATATAATTTTTTGTTAATATTCAATTTCCCTCCATTTCAAAGCAATTGTTTTTGTGTCAAGATCAGAATACTATTAGTAAAGAAAGTAGACATTGGGTTTTATTGTGTATTTTAATGTTACTCTCCAACTGCCTCAGTTCTTCAAATTTTCATGGTACTTGTTCCCACCACCTTCTTTTATTTCACACACACACACACACACACACACACACCTCTAAAGTGATTTGATCAGCTTCCTGTTCTTTTCTCATTTCACATCACTCAGATATACTCTCTTCTGTCTAATCCCTTATATATTTCATCAAGAACAAGGTGGTTCTTCCCCTTGCCAAGGCAAACTCACTGCATTGTTACTGTTATAAAGAAATAGGGGATGCTTTACTCCTAGGGGACATAGATATGGATAGTGATGAGGAGGTTGGAGCCCTGTATCTCTGTATTCCCCCTAGGAGCTGGTGACTGGCGGAACACCAACCCCAATCACCCTTGCTAGATGTTGTAATTCCCCTTCTAGATAACAGGTGCCCAGGAAGGACCCCAATGGTCAGGTGGATGGATATCCCTTTCAGGTCCCACCTGGGGTTGGATCAATTATTAATATTGGGCTCTGATTAGCCTTGGATCACGTTGTTCATCTGACTGCAGTTTGCTCCCTCCCCAAGGGTTATGATATAATGACCATTCAGGAAGGTATTTATTAAATACTTTATCTATAATCTTAATTAGGGAAAGGATAATCAGGATACGGACTGGGGATTGGAGACCCTGTCAAGCTAATATCTATAAGCTATAATCCCTCAGGACTGGAGGCTATTGATTCAGTAAAGCTGGAGCTATTGTTCTTCACAACCCCCTCTGATTCAGCTTGGCCACTGCCAAACCAGAGAGAGTCTGCTCTGTTGGTGCAGCTGTATTGATGATTTCCTCTCAGCTTTCTTATTATCAGTTTGTGATGTGTTAGCCTTCACAGTCACAGTCTTCAGGAAGTAACCACCCTCTTCTTCTCAGACCTCCTTCCTCCCGTTCACCACCAGGGCCCAGATACCAAAATAGCTATGATGATTCAGATGCCTAAAGATCTAGGGAGATTCAGAGAGAACCAATGACCAACAGTCAGAGACCCAAAGATCAATGGTCAAAGACCAAGACCCCAAAGATCAATGGTCCAAGGCTCCTCCCAGATGGCTATTGGGGTATTTATACTCTCAGGCCAACTGATTTTGCCCCTGGCTCATGGCATCTGGGAACATTCCGATGTCTCCAACAGTCTCCCCTGTCAATCAAGGTGAGACCAACATTTCCCAGGGTTTGAACATAACAATACCATATTCAATCAATCCCATATTCTTCAGAAAATTGCCCTATTATCTCCATTCTCTCATTAATCTTTAATCTATCACTCTCTAATGGCTGCTTCCCAGTTACCTTACAAACATTCCCATGTCTCTCTCATCCTTAAAAAATTCATGTGAACCAACATCTCTATTAGTTATTATTCTCTATCTCTCCTCCCCTCTGTAACTAAACTCTTTGATAAAGGTGTCTATGTTTGATGCCTCCACTTCCTCTCCTTTCACTCAATCTTAAATCTTCTTCAGTCTGTCTTCTGACCTAAGTGGCACAGTGGATAGGACTTTTGGATAGGCTTGGAAGCAGGAAGACATGAGTCGAAATCTAGCCTCAGATACTTACTAGCTATTGGACCATGGGCAAGTAACTTAACCCCTGACTGCCTGTTTCCTCAATTGTAAAATGAAGGTAATCTACCTCAAAGTGTTTTCAGAATCAAATTAGATAATATCAGTACCTGGCCCATAGTAGATACTTAATAAATGTTTGTTTCACTGCCCTTTACCTTCATCATTTAACATAAGTTGCTCATTCCAAAGTTACCAATGTTTTCTAAATTGCCTAGCTTAAGGGTCTTTTTCAATCCTCAACCTTCTTAATCTCTGTACAGCCTTATATCTTGTCAATTATACTCTCTTCATGGATTCACTATTCTCTAGGTTTCTTATCCAGGTGATGCCTACTTGCCATATATATCTTCTAAGGCTCTTTCCTAGACCTTCTTCTCTTTTCTCTTTATGCTCTCTTAATGATCTTAATAGCACTCATGCACTCAATTGTCAACTCAATGATGATTGCCAGATTTATATCTAGACCAAACTCCTCTTCTGAGCTATAATATCAAATCAACAACTGCCCCTTGAACATTTCAAGCTTATTATCTTATAGAAACCTCAAATTCAACATATCCAAAGCAGAATTCATTGTCTTTTCCTCAAAACCTTCCCTCTTCTGAAATACCATTATGACTGTTTAAGGCACCTCCATACTCCAGGCATTCACAATCACAACTTTGGAATCATTAATTCTTCATTCTTACTAAGCCCACATAGAGCTAATTAGAGGATGAAGTTTGGTTAGAACATGGATTGACATGAAGAAGAGGAGTCTGAAATGAGACTAAGTAATTTTAATTTAATCCCAGAGACAATGAGAAGCTCCTGAAGGCTTTCTAATAGAAGAAAAACATTCCTTCTCTCCTTCTATCTCTTTCCATGAAATCAAATCTTTAACTTCCCCATGACAATTTGGCTCTCCACTACTCCTTTTTCTATTGCTCTGTCATTGTTGTTCTGATCTCAATTTATTCCCTTCTCGGTCAAGATTCTATAGTAAAGGGGCAGCTGGGTAGCTCAGTGGATTGAGAGTCAGGCCTAGAGACGGGAGGTCCTAGGTTCAAATCTGGCCTCAGACACTTCCCAACTGTGTGACCTTGGGCAAGTCACTTGACCCCCATTGCCCACCCTTACCACTCTTCCACCTATGAGTCAATACACAGAAGTTAAGGGCCTAAAAAAATAAATAAAAAATGAAAAAAAAAAAAGATTCTATAGTAAAGAAGTCCAATTCAAACTTCTTATCTACCCTGGAATGCTTTGAACCTTCATCTTATTGCTTTTCAGGTCTGGATAAATTCCAACCTTGAGTTAGTCCAACCATTGGCCTGGTATGCCTCTCTATTAATGTTGGTACACTTCACTTCAAGAAATCAGACATGAAATTCCATCTGTTCCAAAAAATGTATGTTACCTAATTTCAATAAGCCACAACTACTGGACTTTGTGATTCAATTGTTACAAGTAATCTGGGTGAGGAAACATCCTCTACCACTGCAAACATAATAATAAATAATTATAATAGTAAGCATTTTAGTCTATTAAGGTTTGCAAAGAATTTTATATATGTTATCTCATCTGGTCCTCAAAACAACCACATGAGGTCAATGTGATTATTATCTTCATTTTACAGATGAAGAAACTCAGGCTGAGAGAAATTACCTGAACCAGAATCATATAGCAAGTATGTGACTCAATTTTTAAATTCAGGTCTTCTTGACTCAAAGTCTAAGGCTAGACCTACATATGACCCCAAGGTCACCTATAAAATCAATATCAATTATTGGTGTACACCATGTTTTCTGTCTGGCAGGCATCCTTTTTTCTATATATATACTCTCTGGGTGAGCTTGACTATTCACATGAGCTAATTATCATCTCCAAGCAGATGACTCAAATTCCTCCTGTTAACTGGAATCCCACCTCACCAACTAATGGCTAGACACTCCTTATGGATGCTCTATCAGTATCTTTGATTCAACATGTACAAAGTAGAATCCACTTACTAACTTTCCCTATAAACTGACCCTTCTTTCAAACTTCCCTATTTCTCTAGCATATACTACCATCCTTCCAATTACCTAGATTTGGAACCTTGGGTGCATTTTTGCTCCCTTCATCCCCTAGATCCAAACAGTTGCTAAATCTTTCTGATCCTCCCTCTGCATTTCTCTCTAATTCTCTCAGTGTTCAAATCAGATGTTGTTGCCTACATAAAGACCTTTCTAATCTGTTTCCCCTAATCCCCTCCCCAAACCCCTACTTCCTTTCAATTACCTATCTGTATAAATTATTTAATTCCATCTTCTACCCCTCCCTCGTGGATTCATTCTTGAAGGCAAAACCTATTAAATTTTTCTATTGTTAGCATTTCACATGTAACAATAGTTAATAAATGTTTCCTGAAATAAAACACATATGAAACATCTCTATAGCATCCCCAGCAAGTGATCATCACCCTGCTTCTGCTTTTAGACTTGTAGTTAGGAGGAATCCATTACTGACAGAGGGCAGTGCATTTCACATGTATATGGTTTTTACTGTTGGGGACTTTTTCTTTTTATTGAGTTTGTTGTCTATTGTTCATTGTCCTCATAACCTTCTTTTTAGTTCTGTCCTCTACCCAGGTTCTATCAAATTTAATGCTTTATTTATATCCCAGCCTTAGAATATAGCTATAATAAATAGTTATTATATTACGCTATCCTTCTCCACCCCAACTGCAGTCTTTCCTTCTCCAAAATAAATATCTCTGGTTCCTTTGAACAATCTTTGTATATGTTATTCATGTATATCCATTCTTACAGATGACATCTAGCTTTAATGTGTTTCTAAAATGTAGCAACAAGAACTAACTGTAGATACAGTCAAAGCAGGGCATAATACATCATCAAATGAACACTCTGCTTCTACTAATGCAGCCAAAGTTCATGTTAGATTTTTATTTGGCTAATATAGTATACTAGTGATTCAAATTAAGTTTGTAGTTCCACTAACATACTTAGAACTTATATGACCTTCCCATGGGAGGTCATACTTAAACCCTAGTTCCCCTGACTCTAAAGCAAATGCTCTTTCTATTGAAATAGCCTACTTGAAGGCAGGGATTGTCTCATTTTTTTGGCTCCTCATACCCTGTACTTAGCACACTGTCTGGGTCTGAACTAGACACTGAATAAATTTATCTTGAAGGAAGGATTTGGCACCTTTTTAAAACTCACCCAAAATCAAGTTTCTAAAAAAAAAAAAATCAATGTATATCCCAAGTGCCAAATAATGAGGATTTTGAACCAACAAGATAAAAAAGACTATCAAGAGTGAAGAGATTCATATTGTGAGAAAACAAATTCCTTTTCCTCATAGCCTGTTGCCACCCTATACTTCTCCACATTTGTACAAAATTACAATCTGGGGTACTACTAATAGGAAAGAAAATTGTTCAATTAATTAGTTGTCCAAAACAATACTGAAACAAATGCAAAATGCAACATGGCAAACTTTGCATGCCAATGGATATCAAATTTGGTAAATAAAACTCTTATTCTCTAAGCACTGAACTAGTAAAATCAAGAATATGAAAAAAATAACAAAACACTTTACAGTAAGGGTTTCCATAAAAATAAAAGACTAATAGAAAGAAAGCAACAATCTCTAGGTTTAAATTTTATATATGAGTCTGTCATGGATTAGCTAGATTTTTATTGCTTCATGTAATTTCCGAATTAAAAGTGACTTCATTGTAAGTCGGGTTTTTTTAAGTGATACATTACATCATAAATTATTCCTTAATTCTTTACAGCTTTGACTTGCACAGGTTGCCGCTTTATCTGAAACTGTGGGAAGTGTGCAGAGCAGTTAAACCCCCAGGAGCAGAGGGAAGCCACCAGTGGACACCAGAAGATAAATAGCACAATGAACTGGCATGATTACAGGCCATTCTTTAATAGAACTTTGATTTGTTATCAGGGTTTCAGTGGAAAACACACACACTGGAGGACAGCAACAGAGGAAACTAGAGGCTTCTGGGTCCAAATGATTCCATCGGCCATGCTTGCTTATTGAGTCACTCACCTCATAACCCTTTTCCAGGAGGAATTCGGCCAAATATGAGCCATCCTGGGAAGAGAAAGAGATGGGAAAAATGTTAGATGCATAATGGTAAGCATGACCACTTGCAAAAGACCAAGTATTTGTTTAAAGCACTTTATTTTAAGATTTTTTTTTTATTTTAAACACTTAACTTCTGTGTATTGACTTATAGGTGGAAGAGTGGTAAGGGTAGGCAATGGGGGTCAAGGGGCTTGCCCAGGGTCACACAGCTGGGAAGTGTCTGAGGCCAGATTTGAACCTAGGACCTCCCGTCTCTAGGACTGGCTCTCAATCCACTGAGCTACCCAGATGCCCCCTTAAAGCACTTTTTAACTCTAACCCTTAATTAAATTAAAATATGAAAGCCTTCTCCATCTATTGTTCACTAGGAGGAAAATGAATCCTGTCTTTGGACTTAAAAGGTTAAGATGGATCACACAAATGTGATACTCATATATGATGATGGGCACTTCAATGGCATTAATGCTAAGCAGCTAAAGTACAGAAAAAAGTAAATGCAACAGATAGGAAGGAGTCAGACAAGAATAGTAATTCATAACTCTTTTTCTAACATTTCAAGCTATTTACAAGCACTGGTATTAAAAAATGAACATGTATTAAACACTTACTATATCGGATCATTAGGTCCCTAACTCTAGAGAAGGAGAAACGCCTCTGAGGTCATTTACTGCTACCTTGGTCAATGTCACTTAGATGCTGAGCAAATCTGAGCTATTCTGACTCCAGGTAGTTAGTGTTTTTGCCACTCTACCACACTGCTATATTGAAAAATGGGGATACCAGGATTAAATGTCAAACCCTTGTCCTATGTTCTACTAGGAGGGACGCCACCTGAACACAGATTAGTAGATTAGAAGGACACAGGCAAAGGAATAAGGTAAATGACAAGGTCTGGGATATTTTTAAAGAGGAGGAAAACATTAGTGGTGAGGAAAAGACTGAAAAGACAAGTTAGCACTGAAGGGGAGTCTTGAAGGAAGAGGATCCAGAAAGGTAGAGATAAGAAGAGAATTTGTTTTAGGCATGGAAAATGGCCTGAATAAATGTTTACAGATAGGGGATAGTAAATTAAATTCAAGGAACAGATAGTAAACCAATCTGGCCAGAATATAAATGAATAAAGGGAAATAACACAACATAAAGCTGGAAAGGTAAACTGAGGACAGATTGGACAGGACTTTAAATGTCAAGCTAAGAAATCTAGCACATTAGCTCTCAATATATGGGTCTCATTTCCAAAGAAAAGTATAATGTTATTGCGGGAGGTATATCTCATTAAATATAAAAGGCATTTATTAAGCACTCACTATGTGTAAAGCACTGAAGATATAAATTAAAAGAAGGAGCTTCCTGACCACAAGGGTCTTAATGGGAGACCTTCTACAGACTGAATAAATAATGTTTCATACATATACATATTGCTATTTTTCAAATATATGCAGATGGGAGAGCAAATGAAAAACAAATTCATTTGAAAGCATTACTAAATTCACATTAGCTATCTATCATATTTTAATTAAGTTATGCTGAAAGCAATTCTATCAAGTTCAAGTATGAAAATTTCTTGAAACAACAGGATCCTCTAACTTAAAAAAGGCTACAGACCACTGCTTTGGATAATAACAGGCCAATGCAGTTTTCTAAGCATGATAGTAAAATTCTAAGGCTTATATATTTTAAAAGATTACTTGGTTTGATTTTGTGTTTTTTTCCCAATAAGTCTTCTCTCCCTTATTCCCTACACTACCCCTAAATATGAACAAAGGGAAAACAAAGCCATTGTTATAATCATATACAGTGAAACAAAACAAATTTCATCTTTGGATATGTTTCCGCTACCCCCAAAACAAATACACACACACACACACACACACACACACACACACACACACACACACACACACATTCTCAACTTTGAATCCTTCACTTCTCTGTCAAGAAGTGTGTAACATGTTTTATCACTTGTTGATAGATCCTGGAATTGTTAGACTGACAATCACCTTCAGAATTCAGAAAGATTAATTTGGAAACAATATAAAGAGTAGATAATAGAAATAAAAGAGGCAAGATGTCTGGTTTGGCAGCTATTACAATAAACCAGATAAGAAGAGAAGACAGTACTAATATAAGTAGAGGAGAAGAGGAGAGATGCCAAGAAGCAAATAACAAATAGAATAGGTTAGAAAAGGGAAAGCTTGGGAAGAGGGAAATCAATTTTGAGGCTATTATAATTGCCCAGTTAAGAGTAATGATAGCAAAATTTCTTTTAAAAATCCTCCTAAATTCTACCTAATTTACTTGTTCTGTGCCATACCAATCAAAATACCAAATAATTATTTTATAGAACTAGAAAAAATCACAAAATTCATCTGGAAGAACAAAAGGTCAAGAATATCAAGGGAAATAATGGAAAAAAAAATTGAAGGCAGTACCAGATCTCAAAATGTA
This sequence comes from Gracilinanus agilis, assembly GCF_016433145.1. Lineage (NCBI taxonomy): Eukaryota > Metazoa > Chordata > Mammalia > Didelphimorphia > Didelphidae > Gracilinanus > Gracilinanus agilis. The sequence goes on from NC_058130.1 coordinate 621,131,530, forward strand.
CTAGAAAGCAGCCATCATCAAAATAGTCTGGCATTGGCTAAGAAATTAAATAGTAGATCTATGGAGTAAATTAGAAACTGTTATAAAAATAAATAATAGTTGGGACTCTTCTTGATACTGTTATGCTCCTAGGGATATTGGTTAGGGAAGCTGTGCCCTTTATATTCCCCTAGGTAGCTGGTGGCTGGGAACACCCACCCAGTCACCTTAGTTTGATGTTATAAGTCCCTTTCTAAATATAACAGTGCCCAGGCAGGACCCTCAATGGGGAGGTAGATGGGTAACCCTTTCAGGTCCCACTTGGGGTTGGATTAATTAATATTATTGGGCTCTATTAGCCTTGGATAATGTTTTCATCTGACTGCTTTGCTCCCTCCCCAAGGGCTGTGATGTATTGACCACTCAGGAAGGTACTTAAATAAACTTTATCTATAGATGTTAAAAAGGGAAAGGAATAATCAGGAACAGATTGGGGATAGAAGACCCTGTCACTATAGCTATGATCAATAATCCCTCAGGACTGTAGGCTGTTGTTTCAGTTAGCTGGAGCTTGTGGTTTCCCACTTCTCTGGTTCAGCTTGGCCACTGCCAAACCAGGGAGGGCAAACTGCTCAGTTGGTATAGATATTATGATTTCTCTCAGCTTCCCTGTTCTCAGTTTGTGATGTCAGCCTACACAGCCTTTAGGAAGAAATCCCTTAGGAAATCCACCCTCTTCTTCTTATACTTCCCTTCCTCCTTTAACCTCCAGGAACCAGATACCTAATAGCTAATAATGATTCAAATGCCTAAAGCTCTAGGGAGATTCAGAGAGGATCAATGGTCAAAGCTCAAAGACCAAAGACCTGAGCCTCCAGGACCAAAGACCCAAGACCTCTCCCAGATGGGTCTGAGGGATCTTTCTCCCCCTAAGCCAACCAACTTTTCCCTCTCCTAACTGCCTCTGCAATTGTCTTCCCCTGTCAATCAAGGTGAGACAAACCAACTCTCAGAGCTTGAATATAACAAAACGCAATATTCAGGGGTACATGACCTTAGAAACCTAGAGTATGATAAACCTAAAGGATAACAAAAACTGCTAGGAAGTTGGAAAACAGTATGGCAGAAACTAGCTATAGACCAATATCTCACACTCCATATCAAGATAAGATCAAAATGGATGTATGATTTAGTTATAAAGAATAATACCATAATCAAATTAGGGGAACATAGAATAGTTTACCTGGCAGATCTTTGGAGAAGGGAAAAATTTATGACCAAACAAGAGATAGAATATTACAGGATATAAAATGAATAATTTTGATTATGTTAAATTAAAAAGCTTTTGTACAAACAAAACTAATTAAACAAGATTAGAAGAGAAACAGAAAACTGGGGAAAAGAAATTTTATAATTACATTTCTCTAATAAAGGTTTAATTTCTCAAATTTATAGAGAATTAAGCCAAATTTATAAGAATACAAGCCATTCTCCAATTGACAAATGGTTAAAGGATATAAACAAGCAATTTTCAGATGAATAAATCAAAGCTATTAATAATTATTTATGAAAAAAGGGGGCAGCTAGGTGGTTCAGTATATTGTGAGCCAAGCCTAGAGACAGGAGGTCGTGGGTTTAAATCTGGCCTCAGACACTTCCTAGTTGTGTGATCCTAGGCAAGTTACTTAATCCCCATTGCCTAACCCTTACCACTCTTCTGCCTTGGAACTAATACATAGTGTTGATTCTAAGATGGAAGATAATTGTTTAAAAAAAATAATAATCATATGAAAAAGTGTTCTAAGTCACTCTTGAGTAAAGAAATGAAAATTAAAACAATGCTAAGGTACCATCTTACACCTAGCAGACTGGCCAATATAGCAGTAAAGGAAAAGTAATAAATGTTGGAAGAAATGTGGCAAAACTGGGACACTGATGCATTGTTGGCGGAGTTATGAATTGATCCAACCATACTGGAGGGCAATTTGGAATATGCCCAAAGTGTTATAAAACTGTGTATACCTTCTGATCCGGTAAAACCACTACTGGGTATGTATCACAAAGAGATAATTAAAACAGATAAAGGACCTATTTATACAAAAATATTTATAGTAGCTCTTTTTGCAATGGCAAAGAATTAGAAATTAGGGGGATGTCCATCAGTTGGGGAATGGCTGAACATATTATGGTACATGTTGTTGATGAAATACTATTGTGCTATAAGAAATGATAAGCAAGATGACTTCAGAAGAAGCTGGAAAGATCTGCAAGAACTAATGAAGAGGAAAATAAGCAGAACTGGGAGAACATTGTACACAGTAATGGCAATATTGTACAAAGATTATCTATGAAAACATGGCTACTCTCAGCTATGCAATGATCTAGCATAATTCTGAAAGACTTGATGGAGAATGGCTTCCACCTCTAGAGAAAGAACTGTTAGAGTTCTCTTTCCTATCAGTGTATTTATGGTTTGACTTTGGGGATTTGGTTTTATAAGAGTGTGCTCTTACAACACTGACTAATCTTTAAGTGCCTTTTAGATGACAATAAAAAAACAAAATTAAAAAATCCTCCTAAAAGTCAATTTTAAATTTTAAAATAAAATAAAAATGTTTATATAAAGTAGTGCATATGTTTAAAAGTTGTAAGGTCAAACAAATGAAGAAAAGGGGTCAAAAGTCAGGAAATAGGAAATCACTAGTGTCAATGACTTCAATACTATAAAAAAGTTTTATATACCCTCCCTCAGAAAATGAAGTAATTTGACATTCCTGAATCAATTCCTATAACTGTTCTTCAGCTTTTAGCAGTTTCCCTTTCTTTGTATATACCCCCAAGTTTTAGGAAAACACAAAAGTGAGAGACTCTTAACCAGAATCTTAAACTAGAAATAAGTAAATTGCTTAAAACCAAGAAAGAAACAGCGATGGAGGGGGGAAAGAAGATGCTAGTATTTTCCTGGGATTCTTCAGTTTCAAAAAAGCTTAAAACACACCTCTGACCCTCAAAAATTCTGACAAAATATTCCAAAGAAAGAATGTATTGCAGTCACTTTGCTTAAAGCTGGAATTTGAGATGCACTAGGAGCCTTGAAAATGACAGGGGTGGCAGAAGAGGCTTTATTACATCAATGAAGGAGTCCTACATAAATCCAAGCAAAATAACAAGGCATGTTATACAAGGGACACAGTTTGTGGTTATTTAAAACTCTACCAGATTTTCTTCTGACTCTGTGACATAAATATTCTCTTTTATAGACTAGTGTGGCAAAGAAGAGTTTTCCTTCCACTCATATGATATATGCACTATCACATGCTTTTTACAAGCCCAGAATTCAGCAGAAATCAAATTATAATGCCGGCTGATTTAGACCATGACAAGTCAGGTCTGCCCGTGCCACCAGCGGAAATGTTAGAATAATCAGTGGTTCCATAAATCTAAGAATAAGAAAAAGGCTTAGTAGAAAAGTGTTCACAGTTTTTTAAAAAAACACAGTAGAAAAAGCCTGGAAAGGATATTTTTAAATTCTTTTTTAAAGCAGGTAACCTTGAATTTCTATGCATTTTATAATGCTCTTGGGATAAAAAGTAAAAATGCTCTGTTTTACCATAGTTGCATAACCTGTTTAAAAAAAAAAAAAACAGAGGTGAAAGTGCTAATGCTGCAGAGAAAAGAGTGAAGTGGGGGAAAGCAGTGATTATTTAGAGAGTTGATGTGAAACAGACGTGACCAGGATTGAACCCTGTCAATAAGGTCTTGTTCTTCTCACCCAACCCATTTCTCAAACTTTCCAACCACAGTGGAACATTCTGAACCAGCAGTGGCATTCACTTCCTCGGGACTTCCTTTCCAGGTCTATCAAGTGATAGGGGCACAAGCTTCACAATGAGTGGGAAACAGGCAGCAAGTGGGAATGCTACTGATTTCTGGCTCTAACACAGCAAAACTGATTGACTGTCTGGTAATCGTCGCACACAAAACAGATTGATGTGACCCAGCACATAGATAAAGTATCATGGCAAGTCAAAAGTTTTGCAAAACAAGTGTTGTTGTTTTTTCCTGCTTTTTTCAGGGCAGTAGCTGTCAGTGATTCAAATGTCATGGAAGTTTAGAACCTATAATCAACATTAAACTCTGGCAATCTAATGCCTAGTGAGACTCAGGGGCTATGTACCAACCATGGCTCAAATCACATCCTCTCATTTCTCCCCCTTCTCCTAAGCCAAAGTATCAAAAATCTTCAAACTTTAAAAAAAATGCAAGAATATATAGACTTACTTTTCATACGCATCTATTAGTTCAGTATCCTTTAAAGAATGTGTTAGAGATTTAATCATAATGCTCATGTTATATCTGCTTCACCATAAACACATAGAGAGAACCCAGATGAGAAGAAATACATGTAAAGGTTCCATGTTTGCTGGGACTTCTATGTGCCCTACTTTTTGCTAAACTTTGGCATCGTCTGGTAGCTGATTGTTTCAGAGGATGTCTGTTCTTCCAAGGTGATAAACCCCTAAGATCTTTTCCTATAAGCCAAATGAAAAAAATGCGTATGCAACTAAGTCTAATAAGTCTAAGTTACTTTAAAGATTAAAAAAAATTCAAGAAAGTTTTAAGTAAGTGTCTTGACTCTGAAAACAGTATACTCACAATGTCATTCTTCATCACTTTTTGTACCATTTTGCGCAAAGCAATCTTTTGCTGTCTTGCCATATATATATATATATATGACTCACATAGCAACAGGGAATGCAGAAAAAAGAACATCAGAGTCAATCTGTCCATCCGTCAGTGTCATTCTATTTTTTGGCAATACCTACCAGAGGGTGCTCCACATGGTGTGGATAACTAAAATGAATCCTCAGAATATTTGGTTTCATAATCAATCCTTGAGAATTTCATGTCATTAATGAAGTAGAGAACTTAACTTTAAAACATCTAAACTCCCTTCCATTGTCTTATGCCAGGGAAAATTATTTCAATGTATAACTGGGAGTGAAGATCCATATAAGAAGCTCTTACCCTTTTTTTTTTTTTAGTATCATACACCTTTGGCAGTCTTATGAAGTCTTAAGAATCCCTCCTCAGAATAATATTATTGAGGTGGCAGCTGGGTAGCTCAGTGGATTGAGAGCCAGACCTAGAGACAGGAGGTCCTAGGTTCAAATATGGCCTCAGACACTTCCCAGCTGTGTGACCTGGGCAAATCACTTGACCCCCATTGCCTACCCTTACCTCTCTTCTGCCTTGGACCCAATACACAGTATTGACTCCAAGACGGAAGGTAAGGGTTTAAAAAAAAAAAAGAATAATATTATTGAATTTACAAAATAAATTGCAAAGAATTTACAAAGGAAAGCAATTATATTAAAATGAAAATGTAATTTCTACCCATACAAATAGGGGATGTTTTATGAGTCTCTAGAGGCCAGGTTAAGAACTCCTGATCTATACACTGATTTTGCCTATATCTAAGAAAGCTTCCAGAAAAAGAAGAAAAGCAGAAGAAGTGTTAACTGATACTCACTTATCAAGTTAGAGTTAGAGATGAGACTAACCTGCTTACAGCTAATCTTGCCTCTTAAAAATGTTTATGATTTTAGTAGACATTTAAATTAAATTTTAGAATAAGAACAGTCTAGGTACTTCTTTCTACCCCACATTTAAGGAAGGGTGAGTAATGAGCAGTAAGATCCCACCTGTGTCCTTAGGATCTCAGTAGATTGAAGGAAGAGCCCCTTTACAAATACTTGCTGGCCTCTCTTCCACTGCCACAAGCCCCAATATTCCTTAATCACCAAAAGTACTGGCTTCTTGTCAATCAACTAGAATTTATTAAGCATCTATTAAGGACCAGACACTGCACTATAGCAATATGGATACAAAGAAAAGTCTGATCTCAAGGGCCTCTTAGGCTAATGGGGAAGCTCCCAGTTCTGTCACCAACTTCCTATGCATCAGACTGTGATGAGATAGCAGTTTGTGGCCTTGGTAATCACTCTAGTAGGTGTATTAGGAAACTTTGTTCTTTGAGCATTTCTGAAAGACTGTGTATACAGAGAAAGGAGCAGTAATTGTTGATGTCAGCTGTATGGATTAGAGGAAGTGATCTCATATCAACTCTACTATATCTAAACTGAGAGTGATTCAGTGAGTATGCCTAGATTAGATTAGTATGCCTTAAGATTAGATCACAGCCCCCCCCCCCCCCCCAAAAAAAAAATAAACATATATGTGTGTGTGTGTGTGTGTGTGTGTGTCACAGCTATGAGGGTATCTTTTGGTGAAGACAACTAAGAGATTCCAGTTTCTTCTCAGAGTAAACCTTGATTTACAGAGGATGAGAAAAGTAAGGATTAAAGTAGCACATGGAGTTAGACTTTGACAAAATAAGACAGCTAGGTGGTTTGAGGATAGAATGCTACGCCTGGAGTCCAGAAGAGCTGAGTTCAAATTTGGTCTGAGATACTCAACAGCTATGTGATCCTTAGGTAAGTCATTAATCTCTGTTTGCCTCAGTGTCCTCATCTATAAAATAGAGATAATAATAGCACCTACCTCCCAGGGTTGTTGTAGGGACCAATGAGTTAAATTGTAAAGCACTTGGCACATAACAGGTGCTTAATAAATGCTAACTACTATTATTAATGTTACCTATTAAATTGTACATCCAGTATTCAGTGAGTCAGAGTGAGTACTAGATCCTAATACCAACTTTTAACAGAGTAAGGCCAATGATGAAAAACTCTGATAAATACTATGTCTGACTGACACTGTCCTGAGGTCCCAATAAGTCTCTGCACAAGTCAAAGAGAAGACATTGGAAGGAGAAAAGGAAATAGGATCAAACACAATCAGGGGGTTCATTTGAGTTTTTAAAAGTCTTAGTATATCAAACATAGAAGCAAGAGCAATTCACAACCATTCTCAGGACCTTATTTATAAAACAAGGGATTAGACAAGGGGTTCTTAACTGTGTGAAGGGTTAAATTTTGGGGGGTAGGAGTTTTATCAAAAAGCAGTGCAGGGGGAAGCTGGGTGGCTCAGTGAATTGAGAGCCAGGCCTAGAGACAGGAGGTCCTAGATTCAAATCTGACATTAGACACTTCCCAGCTGTGTGACCCTGAGCAAGTCACTTGACCCCCATTGCCTACCCTTACCACTCTTCTGTCTTGGACCCAATACACAGTTTTGACCCCAAGATGGAAGGTAAGGGTTTAAAAAAAAAAAAAAGCCAGTGTGCAGTTTATTAAATGCAAAACACTTAGTTTATTATTAGGAAATATGGATAGGAAATAGGAAGGAAGAAAGTGAAAAAAATCTTATAATAGATTATAACTTTACTCAAGATCCCAATCCTAACTAAATTTTTCTAGAAAACCCTACATTTTTTTGCATCAGAGGGCAGTATCTTCTGCTAGGCCAAAGCCCTCACCTATTCTCACTACTCTATCTATCTGATACTATAACCACTATCTATCTACCTTATCTACTCAAGTTAATCAATAATCAATAAGGTTATTAAGGCCTTAATTCAGTTCTCTGTCTCCAACCAGAGATATTTCTAGCAGCACAACCTCTCCCCAGGAGACCCAGAGACCAAACAGCCCTTTCTAATGGTCTGCAACTTATAAACCACACTCAGTCATACCCTTCTGTCACCAACTGCTAAGCGGCACAGCAGGGGGTCTCCAACTGCCAAACTACGTAGCAGGGGGTCTCTTACTGAAAAATACTATTGCTCCTTTTCCTCTTAAATATAAAAAAGGAGAAATTAATAAAAAAAAAAACTTTTAACAACTGGGAGCCATGAACTAAGAGCTTTGGTCATTAAAAGTATTGTTAACTATAATTTTGTATGATCAATTTCCTTTTTAATCCTATGTGTTTTATTTGAAGTATTTTAAAATTTTAGTATTGTTATTCTGAGGAGTCCATAGGTTTTACCAGACTGCCATAGGCTTCCAGGACCCTAAAAAGGCAAAACAAAAACAAACAAAATAAAGCCCCTGTATCAAATTAAGAACCTTTCTAATTCTGAGATATAATAATTCTAGTAACCAAAAGGAGCAGGAATCAAAGGAAAGAGTAAGAAAAAGAGGCAGAAGAGGAAAAGAAAGAAAAGGAGAAGCAGCATTAGCAGTAGAAATAAGCAAGCATTTGGTGTTTGTGGCTTAAACGCTTACTAGAGTTTAACTGTGTGGATAACGGAGAGTTAATGTTTCATATGAGTGACTGTGGAAGCTACAGTAATCTGACCCCATACAGGTGTCAATGGTGCATTGTTTCAGTACAATTCCTTAAGCAAGTTGTTTCAGGCTTTCGGGTGTGGATCCTCAGAACATTCAGGTTGGCCCATTGGTAAATCTCCATTAGGGGTCAAGGGTATCAATGAGAATTGGGCTGCATAGGGAAGAAGAGAGGTATCCCCCAGCCTGAGATTAGGTCCAAACAGCTCTTAATTTGGGGGTGACGAGGGATGGGCTATCATGGCAAACTTCTGGCAGCTATAAATGTCTAAAAGGCACAATTCTGAGACCTTCATAGTCTTCACTTAGGAAAAAGAGAGCATCAGAGTTAGAACAAACAGAACCGAAATCAAGAGACCTGGGGTGGGCTGGGGCTGAGGAGGTGAAAAGAATATCACTTTCTGTGAAGAGATCAGATTTTACAAACTCTATTAAACAACTCTATTTTTACACAGGCAGTGGAGTCAAAGTACCTAAATTCAATTTGAGTAAGTTATTTAACTTCTGTGGGCCACAGTTTCTTCAGGTGTAAATTAAGAGGTTTGGACTAAATCATATCTAAGATTTCTTCCAGCCCTAAATCTATGAACCATTCCCTATATTAAGTATTTTGATAACTACAGGCTTATTTATTATTCCTTTTATAAAAGTATTAATTCATGTTTTAATCATAATTTACTTTCAGAGTTTATGTAGAAATGAATAGATTTAGAAGACTTAATGAACTTTTTTCAAGTAATGAGCTTTCACCAAAAGAGGCAGCCTTTATATTTTCAAAAAAGCATAAATTGTCCATTTGAATATATATATATATATATATATATATATATATATATATATATTTTTAACCCTTGTACTTCGGTGTATTGTCTCATAGGTGGAAGATTGGTAAGGGTGGGCAATGGGGGTCAAGTGACTTGCCCAGGGTCACACAGCTGGGAAGTGGCTGAGGCCGGGTTTGAACCTAGGGACCTCCTGTCTCTAGGCCTGACTCTCACTCCACTGAGCTACCCAGATGCCCCCTTTTTGAATATATTTTAAGATCATCTTATCGATATCTTCAAGCCATCTCTTAAAAAAATCTCTTATAATAAAGATTATTTTCAAAATATTTTGAAATCATAGGCAGATTTAAAATTGTTCAACTCTCTTAGTCCAGTTGAAAATACTTGTCCCATGTCAAACTGGTGATGGTAATAATTCACTCCTCCCCTGCTTAAAATTTCCATTAAAAGAGAAATTTTAATATATCAAAGTCTTTGTTCAGAATGAGATAGCAGAAACCAGTTGTCTTCATTTCGTTACAATAATACTGACAATTTCTGGAATTTAGACAGAGGCTCCAGGAATTGGGAAATAAATAAGTGCCATTTCCTCACAAACAAGGATCAATATAATACAATTGCCTTCATTTTTCTTCCTTTTCTTTTCTCTAAAATTTAATTTATTTGTTTACTTGCTACATTAAAGTACCCAAATAATTCCCTTCCTCCTTCCCTCCCCTTCCCACTTAGAGAAGGCATCATTTGACAAAAAGATATATAGATCTAGATATAAAACTATGTTTTGCTCATTTTTTTCTATTTATCAGTTCTTTCTCTGGAGGTGAACAAAGCTTTTCTGATCCAATATTCAGTAGTGAGCACTCTCAAATTAAGAACCCACAGTATCTTCTTTGTACCCCTCTTATGTAATTATCATATTATAGTTTATATTATAATCATTTGTGGGGCAGCTAGCTGGCTTACTGGACAGACAGGTCTGGAAACAGGAGGTCCTGGGTTCAACTCTGATCTCAAATACTTCCCAGCTAAGTGACCCTGGGCAACCTCCATTATCTAGCCCTAACCACTCTTCTACCTTTAAACCAATATATGGTATATGATTCTAAAATGGAAGAGTTTAAAAATAGTAATCAACATCATTTGTGCATTTGCTTTAGATACCAATTAGACCAAGATCCTTGATAGTTGGGGTATCTTATTTATCTTTGTACTGTATCTTCCTCACAGCCTAAAAACATTAAATAGATGACAATGTCTGTTAATTTAAACGTTGATGAGGAAAGTAGAGGTATTAGGGATCTTTTCAAATTAAAGCCAGATTATATGTAGTATGAGGGACTATAAGGCCTAAGAAAGGAAAAGAAGATCCAAAATAAAATGGCAAAGCCAATACTACAAAAAAAATTCTCAACCAGAATCTATTCAAAAGCATTTAAGAGCTTCTCTATATCATGAGTGGCATGTAATATGCAACAATAACAGTGGACATACAAGGTATGCAAGGTGTCCTCCAACAGACTAGCCCCAAACAGAAGGAAATTTCATTTTTGTCAGTTTTTATTTCTTCAAAATTGGCTTTTCCAATGAAATTTCTATGTATTGTTTGTAGCCTTCATTTTTATAAGCTCCTTTAGGCTATTGCTTTTAAAGTTTGTTTACTTTTCCTGTTTCTTTCTTCCAAGAATAATCCATCTCAAGTCATTCAATAAGAAGGCCTCTTGAGGACAGGAACTATTTCTTGCCTCTTTCAGGGTTTAAGGAATCATAGTGCCATGCAAAATAAGCATTTAATCAATGCTTCTTGACTTGACCTAAAAGTACTTATCCACAAAAGCCAATGTATCTCATTTACTTTGCTGGCTGTAGACAAAGTAAAAGTGGTTGTTTTGTTTTGTCATGATTATATAATCCTTTTTACTTCTTCCAGGGATACTCTACACAAGATGATGTTAATTATTTCAATAAGGTATTCAAATAGCAAGTGGATAAAGTCTTAAGAAAAATATCTGTTGTACTAAACTATTCATAATAGTAAATTTTATTGTTGGTTAAATCAGTATCATTACCATGGGCTAAGAAATGTCCTGTTAGTTCAAATAGTATTTATCTTAAAATCAAACCTATACTATCAATCATTATAATTAACCAATCTCTAAATGCATATAAGTTCAATGGAGAAAGGATACCAAAAAGTAGATGTTAATAAATCCCCTATTACTTGAAAAAAAAATCTCTGAATTTCAAATCACAATATTCTTCAACCACTGGGCTTTATAGCATAAGCAAATCCACACATGGCCAGAAGGACTATAATAAGCATATGATTTATATAGGTAATAAAATTTCTTGCCATCAGGAGCACAAGTTCTAAGAATGAATCATGGATAGGTGGAACAACAGACTTTTTTGAATAATGGTGAAAATGTGAACTAATATCACCTCCACCTCTGAAATATACACACTACCCTTATTTTAAATTGTTGTTTTGATCAGAAAAAAAAAAAAACCTGATAAAATGCTGTTACTGTACTTGTAGGAATTGGGTTTCTGGTCCAACTCTCAACTCATTTTTGAGTATGTATCATTTTTGACAGAAGTAGTTAATTAAACTGCAAGTCTTATTCTCATCATCTATAAAATGGAGATAATACTCATACAACTTAAGTTTCTGGGGCTGCTGAGGAAAAAAATGAGACAACCTACATATAGTGATACACGCAAAAAAGCCCTATATAAACATCAGCTGATGTAATCAGTGTTTTTATCAGTTATAATTTTGTATTAAAAAACCATCACCTTCAGAAGAGGGGAAATGGAAGAACTCTCTGAAGGGTAGAAGACATTTGGAGTTTCCTTGAGGGAGAAAGGGAGGTGTAGCAATCTTAGAAATAACTGCCAACCTAATCTGTTCAGGGCTGGCCTAAGTTGCACTTTTCAAATTTATGTCTACAATATACCAGCTGAAAGTTTTCTATTACTTTATTTACAGGAGCCTTTTTATAGTCATGTAGGGCTATAAATACAGAGATAAAGATTTATACAAATTTTCAAGGAAGTTACCAGTCAATTAGCAGTGAATTTCATGCTAAACAATAAATCTTGACAGTAAATAGTGATACTTGGGCAAAAAACTGATTTATTTGCACATATTTTGGTAATAAGAATTCCCTGTTCTTACTCTTATCTCTCTTACTCTTCAGAAGTGATAGGACAATACAATTAGCTGTTGTTTTTCGTTTTTCTTTTACAAAGTACTTGCTCATATAGCTCTAATCACTAGAGCAATTTATAAGGGACATTCACTTTTGTGGATAAATTGAACCAGAAAAGAGCTACATGTAGGGCCAGTCCCCAAAGTGAAAATTTAAGTTTTTGCTGAAAAACTTAAATTTTGAAAGAAAGAAAAAAGTTATAAAGCAGAATTATGAAATTTAAGTATTTGTTTGACTTATTAAAGTTTCCACTCTGCCAAGTCTGCATTTCTTTTCTTAATTTGTATTCTGGCCAAGGCAGACTCAGAAAACAAATGTCCTTTTGTTTATAGCTCTGAAAGGTCACAAAAACAACAAAAGGAGATGCAAATATAAATGAATGTGGCTTTCTATAAAACTTTCCCCATCTTATTTCAAGTTCATGTAGCAGGTTAGCCGTTTCCAAAATGTCACTGCTAGTCACTAACACACGTTTAACTCTTTACAAATGACCTCACTCTTTTTCAATCCTTTTTTTTTCAATGAAATGTTTTAATCGAATTCAACATAGGTAGGTTCTTAAAGTATAAATGCCACCTCACTGCTTCATACCATTTGTTTAATACGATCCTTGTAATTTCACTAGTGAAGGCAGTTACCAATATGGGTCACAACTTATTCTTGAGAATACTTAGAAGTTAAGCCATTATGTATCAGAGGTAGAATTAAAGAGTATAAATTCTAACTGAGCACTCAAAGTTCTCAAAGAGCAAAGCTTTCTGGGACTTGGCTTACTTCTGCCACATTATTTCACACTATATAAGACTTTCACAGACCCAGATAAGGTCCAAAGGCAGCTCACATGTTTCTACCTTTCTACTTTCACTCAATCATTCCTTATTCCTATGAAACCACCTCCCTTTACATTTCCACTGGATGAAATCCCTAGCTAACCTTCACATATATCGTTGGTACTTCTATATGAAAATTCCTCTGATATTTTTTTGATTTGAAGACAATGAACTTCCTTGTTCTTTCCTCTAAGTTATCATTGTACTTTGTTTATAACTATCAGGTAGGTATTCAACTATTCTACTTTGTTCTATAGCTACTTCTGTCAAAATAAGGCCTTTGAAGGTAGGAACTCTGTTAATCAATATTCTTATATGTAAAATATGAATTGTGAACAGATAAGTATATAAAAGTATACCAAAGAATGGACTTACTTTTTCACTACTTTTCTGTATGCCATGAAACTTTATAGTTTTTCCAATAAGGGTAGAGGAAACTGAAGCAATCATTAGGAGATATTTTGCCCAATTATATACCAATAAATCATCTAAGTGAAATAGATGAATACTTACATAAATATAAACTGTCCAGATTAACAAAAGAGGAATTAGAATACTTAAATAATCTCATCTCAGAAAAAGAAACTGAACAAGCCATCAATGAACTAACTCCCTAAGAAAAATTCCCCAGGTTCAAATAGATTCACAAGTGAATTCTTTCAAACATTAAAGAACAATTAATCCCAATACTATATAAACTTTTGGGGAAAATAAGCATAGAAGGGTTTCTTCAAAATTCCTTTTATAATATAAATATGGTGCTGTTACGCAAGCTAGGACAAGCAAAATGAGAGAAAGAAAATTATAGGACAATTTCCTTAATGAATACAGATGCAAAAATTTTAAATAAAATACTACCAAGGAAGAAAACCTAAGTGAAACTATATATGCTGAAATTTACTTCCAGTGATGGCCAATCTTACTGATTTCCAGATCTGACAAGCTGTACAAAATACTGATGATACATTAACTTTTATTTTAAGCTCACAGCATAAATTTAGGCTTTACAGTTTAGGGTTAATATTATCCTTTTGGTGAGAACTCACATGTTAATGACAAACAATGAGCACTTGTATTTTCTTATAAGCTGAAAGTAAATTACAGGAATGAACAAAGGCTTTATTATCTCAATTTTGCTGCACACCTATTACAAACCAGTTTTTATTTTAAAGTCTAATTCCCAGGACTTGAGGGAGAAGAGAAAATAAGTTTATGATCACACACCAAAAGGACTATTTTGTCTAACATGACACCTTCTGGTTAAAAACAGAAGTCAGGCCTGAGAACTAAGAAAGGTGGAAGAATTTGATAGGTCACCCAAAATTTGAGAAAGATTGGAAGCATTTCCCACATAGCCAATGAAGCCTATCAGCACAAGCCATATCTTATGTCTAGGCAATTGCCTATTCTAAGTATGATCTTGGTAAAAAAGCAAACACTCTTTGATCACTATCACCAGCAGCCAGCCACTGCAAAAAATCTTGCTCATTTGTCAAGTGAATTTTCTACATTACAATTTCATTTTATCAGTAAAACTTTGTAAGATATTAAAAATTAAATAACATCTAATTAAGTCTTAATGTTCATGTCTATCTAAGTTTATCATATCCTTTCAGAAGAGATGACTTTACAAGGTTATTGCTAAAGAAATGAAAAGTGACAAAGGAGTCTGAGAACACCAAAAACAAATTTCACCTGCTTTAAAGGAAGCAATGTAATTTATTTTATTTGCTGAGACTTTGAATGAGGCAATTAAGATTGGGGAATACAAGAAAGAATTTTGGCTTCAAAGGTATCTGAAACATTATAGGTAATCAACAAGAAACTATTTACAAACTATTATTACATTTTGATTGAATCAAAGCAGTAATTAAAATAAAATTAAACAGTATATTTTGGGGGCAGCTAGGTGGCTTAGTGAATTGAGAGTCAGACTCAGAGAAGGAGGCTCTGGGTTCAAATTTGACACTTCTTTAGCTGTGTGACCCTGGGCAAGTCACTTAACCCCCACTGCTTAGACCTTACTGCTCTTCTGCCTTGGAACCAATACATAGAATTGATCCTAAGATGAAAAGGTTGTAAAAAAAAACAAATATAAAAAAATTAAAAATTAAAAAATTAAAGGCATATCCTTCATCCCTTGCATTCAAAAAAATCACATACTCCCTCCCAGGGAGGACTGAGTAGAAAAACAGAATGATGAACTTTCTATGATCCCCTGTCAAAAATATGTGTAAGGTCACTTTCATGTCAATTTTAGGGACTCCTATGTCCTAAAAATATAATTAGAATTTTTTATTAAAAGATGTTAGCTACAAGAAAGTATATCTAGAGGTAAAATGCAGAATCTAGAATCTTACTCTCTAAATATCCAAGGTATAAATTTTATGCTATAATTTAACATCATTTCCTCTTGCAAATTAGATAAATATAAATAAGACTCATTTCTCTGGACTTTTAAAATTGGTAAATAAAAACATAAAATGTATCAAATATAGCTTATGAATATTTATGTGACATTGTAGAATCACCTAATTGGGAGATACATTCTCTAAAATGTAGGTCTTAGAATGATCTACTATTCACTTCCTCTAAATTCTGCATAGAATTCCCTGGGTTATTAGAAAATACCAGAGCATTCCAAAATCTATGTACTGTCTCTATTCCCAAAAGATATTAATGAAAGGCTGAAATTAAGACAAGAATTTTTTTTCTAATATGATAGAACTGTAGAAAAGTTATAGTCCTGGGAGAATTTGTATTGGCTTCAGGCATTTCTAATTTAGACAGGTCAGAAGATAGCATAATTCAAAACAGACTATGTATTAAGGCAATAACTGTTTTCCAACAATACTGTTTTTGAACTAATATGTTTATCTCCCACCAGTCTGTTATCCACAGGGAGTAAGAAATGGTACCAAATATAACACCGGGTGAGCATTTAATTGACAGTCAGTTAAAAGTCTTTTGAATACATAGTACCCCCAAGAGGATGGGTGAAGTGAGTGGGGATAGAAACAAAAACTTTAAATAATTGAATTTTATTAAATATTTTGTAAAGAATTTATAACATACTAGTTTATCCATCTCTAACATTTTTGATCTTGTAAAGATATAACTTAAGTTGGTAGGTCAAAAATAATGATAGAAGATGGGCCTTAAATTTTGTACAATTTCCCATACACTGGCAGAAATACAAGAAAACAATTCAAAGCTGCTTTCTCTTGAGTATATGTAAACGTACAGTTGGAGAGACAAGATATAAATATATAAAACAAATGAATGTTTTTATAAGGCACAAAAACAAATTAATATCCATCTCTTCCACTTATTTTCTACTGAATTCATGCTAGGGTTATATCCCAACATTGTTCTAGGTCCTCTCCTTTCCTCCCACAATTCCCTCTTTTGGGATACCAATTCATTATCACAGATTCCATTACCTCTACTCAAAGAATGACTCCCAAATTTGGTTCTTTATGTTTTAATATTACCAGTCATATCTCTTTGCAGACCACAATACTGATCTCCTGATGACATCTAATGTTAACACTTTTTAAAAAAAAAAAAAAACCCTTAACTTCTTTGTATTGGCTCCAAGGTGGAAGAGTGGTAAGGGTGGGCAATGGGGGTCAAGTGACTTGCCCCAGAGTCACACAGCTGGGAAGTGTCTGAGGTCATATTTGAACCTAGGACCTCCCATCTCTAGGCCTGACTTTCAATCCACTGAGCTAGCCAGGTGCCCCGTTAACACTTTCAAAGAGGATTTCCCATTCATTTCTTCTCCCTCTGGTCTCCTTTCACATTTAACAGTATCACAAATGTTCATAACCCAAACCAAAAATGTAATAATTACCTTGGATTCTCTTTTGATTCTCTCATTCACTCACCAAGACAAATCAATTCTTAATAAAATCATGGTGACTTTTCCTAACTATTATCTCTACAATCTATCAAATCAGTGGGGCACAATAGAGGCTAAGGAATCTTTCCACTTTCAATACTGTGACCCAGCTTCAAATGCTCAATTCACAGCTACCAAGCATTCTTACTCACATTCCACATAGCCTCTCTCTATTGCCATTTATCTTGCACACATATGCAAGATAATTCCAACTTGTTCAAAAATCTACTAGTTTCATATTGTTCATAATAAATTTAAATGCATCAATCTAGCCTTCATTCATCAACCATAACATCTCTCCATCTTCAATTCATTTCTGAATTTGCACTCAGGAAGAAATCTGCCACATTAATGATGATGTATCTTGTACCTTTGATCCATCAGTGTATTGATGCATTTTCCACATGATATGCTGAATAACTACAAACTATAAAATACTCAAAATTCCAAATAACCAAAATTGTGGGTGATTCAAAGGATGACAAAGAGAAACAGTAGGAATTTAAGTGGAATATAGTACAGTAGTAGTGTGTGAATATGAGGTTATTTAAAAGACAGAAAATATAATAGTAAAAAAATAAATAAACAATCATGTGACAAGAGTAAGGGACAAGAGATAGTCCAAAATATCACATGGCATCCATGAAATATTAAAAGACTTAGATGAAGGGCACTAGTGTGTTGGCAGATTCTCTGTATAGAATGAAAGGTCTTGAATGAGTTGCAGAGAATGACAGTGTAAAAATTGGTTGTAATCTACAACTGAGGAGGAAGTACTCATATCAATGAGATCACAGCTCTCTGGAAGAACCAAAGTATATGAAATCCAAAGTAGGATATTCTAAGTGTCAAATGAGTTGGACCACAGTGTGAGAGTTCAAAGGACAGAATGATCATTATAGCCAGAGTGGTTAAAGGACTTACTAATGTCCAAGCAGCTAGAGATTGACATAGCTGTACCTAGCACCTGTTTTCTTACCTCTAATTTTGGGAAAAGTTTATGATTGAAGAAAGATTTTAGGTGGGTCTCGGAGGGTAAGCAGAATTGACATAAGTGTAGAAGAATTACGAAAACAGTCCAATCATGAAAGAACAGTGTGAGCAAAAGCACAAAGGGAACAATAAATAGGACACATTTATGAAAACAGGAGTCAAGTTTTCATATTGAGAAGTACTAGAAAGGAAGTTGAAATAGAAAGGAAGTTTAGAGACATATTGTGAAAACCTTGAAAGCCAAGCTAAGGATTGATATAATTAACTTCTAAAGGTAATAAGGAACCACTGAAGGTTTTGTTTTGTTTTTTAAAAGCAAGTAGTAAGTGTGCAAAAAGATATTCTAGGAAAAATAATTCAGTGATGGAAAGTAAGATGAACCAAAATGGGGCTGCTGAGAAAGACAAACATCAGTTAAGAAGCTATTTGTATACTTTTAATTATTTTAGATCTCTTTTTGTTATTTTTCCTGACTCTCCAATTATAAGTGCCTCTTTTCCTTATTATATTTTTTATAGTATAATACTATTCACATTTTCAAATTCTTAAGTGTTTCTATTGTAAAAAGGAAATTGAAAAAAACCATCTAAAAATGTATATATTTCTATGGACAAGGGAAATGTATCAAAACTACATTTCCCTTGATCCAACATGGTCCAACTGGTTTCCGTTTCCGACGTCTTGACGCAGGGGAGCGCTTAAATCTCGTGGGTTAGGAGGGAGTGGGCTCTCTCTCTTCTTTGGCGAGTAGGGCTTGGCTAGGAGGCAGTATGGAGGCGGCAGTTTTGAATGCTTACAAGCGCGTGGTCTAATGATTTTATCAATCAACATGGCTTTAATTAAAATACTAATTTATATATTTATACAAGCCTTTATCATTTTTAATATTTACACTATTATTTCATCACTGGGGTATTCTTTCTGATAATATAAGATTGCAACTCATCCCTGACTGCTCATTCTTTGTGACTTTTATCAATATTCTCCCATACATTAATCACAGAGCATCTGCCAAATACAATATACAAGGAGCCCTCCTTCCTTTCTGACCATATCACAGGTAAGCCAATAGTTTGCAAAGTTTCTCCATTGGTTCTCTCCTCTTTTCACCACATAACCAGCTCTTCTCTTTTTTAACTCATGTATTATTTTAATGATATTCTTTACCCCATTATTCATTGATAATTCTGTTTAGTAATGTGAGGCAACCTCTGCCATGTTGATTTCCATTGCTCTCTGAATGAAATGAGGCAGTTACATGGCACAGTAGATGGAATCACAGGCTTGGGTTTTTTTGTTTGCTTCCTTAGCATATATAAGGAACTTATAATCAAGACATGAATTCTGATTCTGCTTCCAGTACTTAGGCAAGTCACTAAGGCAAGCATCAGTTTCCTCATTTGAAATTTGGGTACATTAAGAGCACCTATACTAATGGGATATTATGAAGTTCAAATGAGATAATCTGTGTAAAGCATATTGCAAACCTTAAAGTGCTATCTAAAAAAGCAAGTTGTGTTCCCCAACTCCTTACTGCCTAGTTCTTTGAAAACTATGTCTTTCAGTCTAAAAAGCCCCTAGAACACTGATGGCAGATCTATTGCTTGGTGCCAAAGATGGCACACAGAGCACTCTCTGTGGTCATTCAGCCACCCTACCTCCCAACCCCTTACACCTCAGTTCATTACTAGAAAGGCAGAGGGACTTGGACAGAGCTGTACCCCTCCTCCTCTCCACCACACATGACAACCTTTCTGACCAGCAGCCCAAAAGGAATGCTTTCTCCCTCCCCTGTGTTAGGTAAGGGGTGGGGAGTGGAGTGGGGGAGGGCACACCGAGAATGGGGAAGGGGGACATGGCATTTGGTCTGGTGTGTGGAGTGAGGATAGGGCCTGGCACTCCATCTCTTTAAAGTTCACCATCACTGTAATAGAAGAATACTGATATTAAAAGAATAGACTTTCATTTTAAACAGCAGTCACTCCTTAATTATTTTTTTGTTAATTGAATTTAGATGAATTTAAATACTAATAAAAGTATGTTCAATAGAAAAGATGGAATCAGTTATAAAAGGCATCCTATAAGTACACTGTAAGCCCTAAATTTTAAAAGGTACATATGGACAGATGATAGAGGAACAAGTACAGATTACTTGCAGAGAGAATGACATTTGTAAAGGACAAAAGGCATGAGTAAGTCACATGGGAGAGACAGCAAATAAATTAGCTTGGCTTTAGCAGAGGGACCATGTAGGGAAGAAAAATAGGAAATCTTACTCTTGCGTTATTTTGCTTGTTAAATCCTAAAGTATAAATGCCCATTATCTTTTGCGACTCAAGAGTAAAAGAATTTTTGAAACAAAAGACAACTAGGAATTATCAGAAAGCCAAAAATTACTGGTTTTGATGACACATAGGGCCAAAATTTGGAATTGATGCTTTAAAATACATTAAGATGATGATCAAAATGATAATCATTTAAACCACTGATACATCAAACACTGCCAAGATTAGAAAACTAATGCCAAGATTAGAAAACCTATGATCCCAAATGTTGAGATTCCCTGATTTCAGTGGTACATGACATTGGTTGCTATCCCAGAAGTGGTTCATGAGATACTGGACCCCAAAATTTTCCAGTCCTCAGTCCAAAACTACTACACTATTTTGATAATGTTCCAAAAGTGGAAAATCAAAAGATTTGGACGTTAAGACTGGTATAACTTTAAATCACTGGGATACATTAACTCTATTTTGGGAGGCAAAAAGGTCCAGTAATTAAGGCACAAGACTAAAAGGAGATCTTGGTTCCATTCCCAGGACACCACTTACTTTGTGACTCTGAAAAAGTCATTGGTTGTCTCTATACATTAGTCTCTCCACTTATAAAATGAGAGTGAAACCATTTTTGCAATTTTCTTACAGATGTTTTTCTTAATGAGATGTCTGCAAAGCAGACCAAGCTCTTCTAATATATATTTTCTTTAAGAACCTCAAGGGAATTGCTGTTCACAAGATCCCAGTGTGGTAAGTTTGGAATTATTATTATTCTCTCTGAAGAAACTAGACAACATAAGCAAGTTAAAAGTTGGAGTATACTGGGCTTTATGAAATAAAGTCTAAAAAAATCATGTTTATTAAATTTTGGTAAATCAAAAAATTCTTAAAATATAACAAGGTGGTCTACTGCTTAAAAGAATCCTTTGATAAATTCTTTCAAAAGCAAAAAATCCTTCTATAACATAAATAACACTCCTATTATATCTATACTATATGGAAAAGAGTATATAACTAAAAGTTAGTAAACATCAATTAGATTCCTGCTTCCAGAAACACATTTTTAATGTTTCCAGAAAGACTTTCACATTTTGTCAGATGCAGGGTGAACAACAGGGTAAATAAATAATACCTTAAGAACATTTTTACAGTTATGAAATTATAAATCTATGGCATAGAAGGTCATACAAAATAAATTAAATATCTGTGTGTGACTGATCTGTAGTTTTAATAGGACAACTGTGTGATTCTCTATTAAGTATAGGTTACAAGGAGGGCAACTTCTTATACTTTTAATAGCTGTACTATGCTTCCACAGAAAAATCAAAATATAAATTTTTTTTTTGGATATGGGCCATTCTTCATAACCCAGTCAAAAGGACCTAGGGAGTAAAACAAGTTAAAAATTCGAAAAATTAGTGAATTGCTAAGCATTTAAATAGGTTGGGAATTATTCAGTCTAGTTGAGATTAGGAAAATCAAGCTGAATGACCATTTTAATTCGTTCTCCAAGACAGTAGGCTGTCTTGCTAATAAAAGCTGGGCTGCTTAAGTATTTTTACCTCTGACTAGAAACAGAGTTAACAGTTTGGCTTCTCCTCCACAAAACCCCAGAGAATAGGCACATGTAATAAGCGCTCATAAAAGGATTATATAAGGCAGGTATCACAGTAGAACTTCCTTCTAGGTAACCTGGATTTGGATTAATTAAAAAGAAAGTGAACTGTTCAGAATCAAGCAGCTGTCTCAACAGAAGTAATAATGAAGTTTAAAATATTCCCACGCCTGGCCTCTTGTGCTTTTGCCTGGATTGTCTGCAACAGAAGTACTATTTAAGAAGTCCATTTACAAAGAGGCCTTTAAAAAGTGTCAAAACATACCTCCAACTTTAACTTCTATCCCTCTTTGCTATTCCACAGAACCCAAAGATGGCTATATTTAACTGACTTTATAAGCTGTGGGGAGATTGAGTACATGAGGTGGATTTCAATGGTAACAATATTTTCCTTTAAATAACAGTAAAGTAATAGCATCTTCCTTTAAATCCTAAGAATTTTTGAAAATCTTATTTTCACTGAGAGCTACTTAAAACTGCATTGTGTCCCAGGAACTCTAGGAAATAAGGAAATCTCAATCTTCATTTACTTTTTAGAATTTTTAAATGTATTCTTGATTAGGTCAATAACAAAGTACTATAGTCAAATTCAACACAGTGCTCTGGACTTTTTATTTAAGACCTAAATCTTTGGTTATCACTAAGGCAAAAATACTAATTTATTCCAAAAAGTATCTAGAAAGAATTTGTCAATATGGACACTGATAATATCATGGCTCTGATGTGTTGTTCACAGACAAAGTTTGTGTGGCATTTAGAAAAATACTTAGGAGCAGCTGGGTAGCAGCATGCATAGAGCACCAGGTCTGTTGTCAGAAGTATCTGGACACTTCCAAGTTGTGGGACTCTGGGAAAGTCATTTAAACTCTATTGACTAGCCTTGCCACTGTTCTGTCTTAAACACTGATACTGATACTAAGAGTTTAATAAATGAACAGCAAAATACTTAGGGGTTCAATTATTTTCATTTTTGCTAAGCAATTATGTGAAGTTTCCTCTTATGAACAGCAATATAATTTGGAAATAATTTTAGTCAGTCAGCCAATAAGAATCTGCTCCCTGCTTACTAAGAACTGGGCAATTTGCTAATTGTTGAGCTTTAGACTCTTAAAAGAAAAAAATTGGAATCGAAACCTTGATACAAGTGATTAAATTGAGTGTTCGAAGAAATGGGGACATGGAGAAAAGTTTAATATAAATCATTGATCCAATTCATTTAATACAAATGCAATCAAACTCATTCATAAAATCTCTATTTTATTTATTTTTAAATTTTATTTTTAAACCCTTACTTCTATCTTAGAATCAATACTAAGTATCAGTTCCAAGGTAGAAGAGTGTTATGGGCTAGGCAGTTAGAGTTAAGTAATTTTCCCAGAAACGCACAGCTAGGAAGTATCTGAGACCAAATTTGAACCCAGGACCTCCCTTCTTAGCACTGGCTATTGCCTGAGCCATCTACCTGCTCAATCACCTCTATTTTAAAGCATTTATTTTTCTGAGAATCATTTCTTTCTATTTGGAATCTCTAGGCTAAGATCTAATAAGAACAAAACAATGATTAAATTTTTAGTTTTGCCTTTTAATAGGAATTGGGCCTCTTATTTCATTAGTACAGTCATCCCTTGCTATATTGAGCTTCACTGTATCACAAGTTTTTAAAAAATATATACCTAATTTTGTATTGCAGAGTTTTCGCTATATTGTGGGATTTTGCAGATGAATACTGTGCTGTACACATGTAGTATGCCACTACCACTTGCACAAATTTGCCAATGTGAGACTGTATACTGTAAAAATAATATAGGTGAGCCCATAAATAAGGGACAAAAAAAACTATAAAATAAAGGTTCAAAATTGTTTGATACTTTTGATAGATGATATCTAAAGTATCTTCAGTGGTAAATGAAGTGAAGCTCAAATAAATTCCCAGTCCAGCAAGGAACTGCTTCTCTTGTGGTTCTCCTGTGGATCCTCCCTGATCCAGATTTATACTATTCTAAATACACCTAACCACTCTAACTCTTAAATTTGCCTTTAAGTTATAAAGATAACCAAGGCTAGCTGGTTGAGTCTCCACAAGAATCAAGTTAGGACTCTGGACCTTAACAGACTCAGTCCAAACCAAAGACCAGGTTTTGTTTGGTCTTTTCACAGTTTAACCAATCTATAGACAGTAATGGATAAATGAATAGTGTTTCCCAAGTTGGAAAAGAAAACACTTTACTTCTTCAAGTCTTTCCCTCAGACCGAGATAGAGAGAGGCAAAGATGTTGCCTTCTCCAGCTCTGAGAGAGTAAGAAGCTGCTATGTGGTTCTGTTGACTGCCAGAAGCATAGTTTCTGTTGCATCCTTGCATTACAAAGCCCACACCTGGAATGTCACACCCAAAGCGTTTAACTGTCATAGAAATAACGGTTATAACTGTCAACAGTTGAAATTAACACTCTCTCTCAGCTCTATTTGAAACTCCAATTCTTCCTCAAGCCAGCTTCTCTACTTCTTATCTTTAAACTAATAAAACAATACTTATTTTCTAATATCATTCTTATAGTTTTCCCCCTTCGAGCATATGGAGAGATAAAAGATCTCTTCCATATGCTCTCTATATGATTCTAAATCTATACCTAACCTTATTATTATTAGATTTCCTTAAAAAAAAATAGTCTTAATCTTATGCTTCTCTAATACTATTCTTATTGCTACACCTATCTATGCTAACCTGTACTAGGGATATAAATTTAAGAAAAGAAAATTTCAATGAAAACAAATAATCAATGAAAATATAGTTGCACAAATGCAAGTGCAAAACATACAATTACAGAAATTTAAAATGTAAAATGTAAAACTTTTGAAAAACATTTGAAACAATAAAACAGTTACAAAAAAACAATTTAACTTATGTTTTACAAAAAACTAAAAGTCCAAAATAATAATTATGGCAAAACTCATGCAAACTGCATTTTACAAATCCTATTTCAACAATTCAAACAGCACTCTTTAATGTTCTAAGAGCTTATCCTATTGTAAATATAGAAAACCAAAATTAACTACATTAAAACTCAAAATTAACTTACTATACTAATAAAATCAAAACTGTGTAACAATTTAACTATATACACATCTATAGAAATACAGATATATACAATTTTACAGCTGTGTATATGTTATGTACAAACTATTTACATGTTGCAGAAGGAAAATAAACTTCCCCCTTAAGATAGTCTAAGAAAACCTTAAATATTTTATTTCTTAGGAACATATAAAGTGTTCCTGTGAGATAAGATCTTATTAATTTAATGTGTACAACTATTATTTTATCAAGGTGATTTATCTATATTGATTTATTTTTACTCATCACCTGGGTTATGTTGTTGTAGAGTTTGTAAGAAATGTGTCCTATATATGTATGTTATTTTCTAGTGAATACTTACTAAATCTTTAAAGTCACCTTCTCTGCTACTGTCTTGTGTCTCTGTGTTGTTTCTATGTAGTGTTTGTTTGCAACTACAGTGAAAGTGTGTAATGATAAAATGGTGCAAAAATCTTACAGTTCATGTCCATAATCAGTCTGTGTTCCTCTTCTTTGTGATCATTTTTTTTCTGCAATGTTATACAGCTCAATAGTCCTTTCAACTGTCATCTCTGTTTCTTCTATGTTTTATTCTCCTTTTTCTCGATCTTGCTCTTTGTCTCTAAGTTAGTTTTCTTCTTCAGTCATTTCTTCTTTTGATATCTTTTTGACTGCAGCCATGTGGTCTGATGAAATCTCTTCTGCTGCTTTTGCTTTTTTCACATGTGAGCAATGCAGCTAGGAGTCTTTCTCTAATACATGAATAGCTAAAGATATTGTCAAAATAATATTCATAGGTCCTAACCATAAAAGTTGTGTTGCACTAATTCTATAAAACTTTTTGATGTAAACTGAATCTCGAGGTCTTTTTGTATGGAGTACATAATCTAACAGACCCTCTTGAGTTAAAATTCCCATTACTTGTAATTCCCTAACCTTGTTTTGTAATTCTATGATATATTCAACAAATGCAAGATATCCTCCAAGCATTGATACATAAGCTGTCTTAAAACTTTTTGCCTGCAATGGTGAAATGTCCAAATAACATTCCATATGGTGAGAAATGCACATCTCCTCTTGGTCTAGTGCGCAGATAGAATAGTGCTAAAGGTAAAATCTCTGGCCACTTCAAATGAGTTTCCATGCATAATTTCTCAACCATACTTTTGATTTCTTTGTTTAGTCTCTCCACATGCCCAGAACTTTGTGGGTGATATGGGACAAGAAATTTTAGCATGATGAACAGATTCTCATAAACTTGTTTTAGTACAGAATCTGTAAAATGGCTCCCTTTGTCAGCATCTACTCTCAGTGGTATACCAAATCTTGGAATGATCTCTTTCAACAAGATTTTGGCTACAAAGCTTGATGTGTTTTTACTAGATGGAAAAGCTTCTGGCCATCTAGTTACTTGGTCCACCTATTACTAGAAAAAATTTAAAATTTCCTGATTTGGGCATGTTAATATAATCTATTTGTAAATGCTCATATGGTATGTGAGCTAGTGGACAACCACCAAAAGCTTTTTGATTAAATATGCTATAGTTATATTGTGCACACACAGAGCAAGTTCAGCAGATTTTATTTGCCACATTATTTGCTAATTCCTGGAGCGATCCAAGTTCTTTTGACAGTATGGATTAATGCTTATGTCCCAAAATGACCCTTTTTGTGTATTGCTTAGCAGATGAAAGAGCAAAATGCTTTTGGAAGAATTGGTTTTCCTACTAACACTATCCAAATCCCATTTTCTTTTCTAGCTCCAAAATTTTGCTCCCACTTCTTAACTTCTTTCTCATTATATGCTTTTTCTAGATTGGTGGTATCTATCACAGAGAGATACATAATGGAAACTGGAATATTTTGTGTAGCATATTGTGCAGCCATATCCACCCTATGATTTCCTCTGGCAACTAAATCTTGTCCTAAAGAATGCCCTTTGCAGTGAATCACTGTCAACTCCTTTGGTAGTTGGAAAGATGATAATAATTCTCGAATTATATCAGCATAAGTGATTCTTTTCCCACTAGATATTAAAAATCCTCTCTGAAGCCAGAGACAACCGATGGCATGGCAAATTTCAAATGCATATTTGGAATTGATGTAAATATTTGCACATTTGTCTTTTGCAAGCTCACATGCATGTTTTAAAGCAATTAATTCTGCTCCCTGAGAACTTAGGTTCCTAGGTAGTAAAGCAAACCAAAGGGTCTGAAATTCATTTACCACTATAGCACCTGTAAATCTTATTTCATTCTGCATATATGATGATCTATCCGTGAATAAGATCAGGTCAGGGTTGTTGAAAGGTGTGTTAGACAGGTTTTCTCGGGGTCTTTCTATTAATTGTACTACAGTTTCACAATTTTGCAATGGTTCCCCCCGAGTTGGTAAATCAGGTAATAATGTAGCTGGATTTAAGGTATTGCACATCTTTAGCAGTGTATGTTCATTCCCTAAAAGCACTATGTCATATTTAGCCAGGTGTTGATCTGAAAATTCCTGTGTTCTGAACTTTCGCAGAAGTGCCTCGACTTCATGTGAACAATAAATTGTCAGTGGGCAGCCTGACACTAAATCTACAGATTTGGTAACAGTTGCTGCCACCTCTCTTAAGCATGGAGCTTATTCCTGTGGCTATGGGATCAAGTTGACCAGAATAATATGCAATAGGACGTTGGTTTGGTCCTAACCTCTGCATCAAAATTCCTGAAGCTATTCCTTTTCACTTGTGGATAGAAAGTAAAAATGGTTTAGAATAATTAGGAATACCATGAGCAGGAACTGATAATATTGCTTCTTTTAATTTCATAATTGCTTGCATATGATCTGGTTTTAGCTTCAGTGGATCTTTTTCAGTGTCTTTCGTTAAAGCAGTCAGTGGTTTTGTAAGTTCACCATAATTAGGTATCCACTGTCTGCAAAATCCTGTGGTTCCTAAGATGGCTCTGAGTTGCCTTTTGGTATTAGGAGCATTTAGCTTTTATATGTCTGATACTCTCTTTTGGGAAATGCTTCTGGACCCTTCAGACAGCACAAACCCTAAATATTCTACATGAATAAAACACCATTGTAATTTAGTTTTTGATATTTTGTGTCCCGTCTTGCAGAGCTCACACAGAAGACATTTACTATCACGTAGGCATACTTTTGCAGATGGTGATGCTAAAAGTAGATCATCTACCAAGCGAATAAGTTTAGTGTCCTTGAATTGAATATTTTTCAAATTTTTATTCAAGATTTGTGAAAAAAATGAAGGACTTTCACAGAATGCCTGTGACAAACAGGACCATGAATATTGATTTCCTTGCCACGTGAACGCAAATATTTTTTGTGAGTCTTCAAGTATATGTATTGAGAAAAATGCAGAATATACTATAGCACACTACCTATTGGCTAATGAGATAAAGGGCAACTAACTACAGTGCTGTATTCTGTAACCTGAGCCCTGAATGGCTCAGTGACTGTAGCATCCATCTGTTTGCTCTTCCATACTATGCCCGTACATTCAAAATAAAACGCTGTTACTTTGGATTTTCACCTATCATGGGAGTCTCTAGAACGTAACTCCCACAAGAAGTGAGGAACCACTGTATAGGTAATTTGATTCTGAGATGAAGAAACTACTTCAACCATCAGAAATAAGCATCTCTTCTGAAATATATCAAGTTGCCTTAAGCAGAGAGAATGATTAACTTGTCCAGGAAGATACAGTTGTATCTATCATAGAAAATATTAGAACCCAGGTTCTCCTGGCACCAAGGCCAATCCCCAAATAGAACTAAACAATCAAGCATATCCAAGTCATTTGCCAATTTACAAAAACTCTGAAAATAAGCATATCTAAAAGTTCTAAACTTACAAAATATGTTATAAAAATAGCCTTATTAACAAAGTACTTTGAAGAATGGAAAATATTTAGATTGAGTACAATATAAGTATGACATTAAATATTATAGGGAATATTAATAAAACCATTCTCTATATATAAAGTATTATGTTACATTTATAGTGCCTTCAGACCATGTTCCAAAGCCCTATCTTTAAAATGTACAAAAATCATAAATCTATACGTTGCCTATTCTTAACAAGTGCAGGTTTTTAATCTCATATTAACTTTTTCATGTATTTTGATAACTGTGCTTTAAAAAGATTATAAGCAAGTTGAAAAGATGGAAGAAATCAAATACCCGTACATTTTCACAGCCTTAAAAATAAATATTATTTTCACCATAAGAATATAAATTACATTCTGTCTCCACAGAATTTCCTTTGTTGGTGATGCATGTGTAATCTGCAAATTCATACTGAAAAAGCATGACTTACTATTCTTTTCCTATCTTTGACACAGGGTCAGTGACTTTCAAGCCTTTGACAATGTTGGAAAATGCAGAAGAGATTTTTGCAAAAGAATACAAATTGGAAGATTTTCAGGAAATGTAAAAACTGGCATTTGCCTTCCAGAATGAAAGGCCTTTATCTTCATAGTTCCATTAAAAGGTGACAAAACCATCTTAAGGAACCAATAAAATGCTATTTAAAAAATCATTTTAGGGGGCAGCTGGGGTAGCTTAGTGGATTAATAGTGAGGCCTAGAGATGGGAGGTCCTAGGTTCAAATCTGACCTCAGACACTTCCCAATTGTGTGACTCTGGGCAAGTCACTTGACCAATTGCCTACCCTTACCACTCTTTTGCCTTGGAGCCAATACACGGTATTGATTCCAAAACAGAAAGTGTTTAAAAAAATAATAATAATAAAATAAAAAATCATTTAAACTAATAAATTAAAACACCCTACCAAAAAACTGATTATAAAACAGGAGCAAAAGTAGTATTTATCATGTTTACTAAAAATTTGTGAGATGAAACTAAGCTAGCCTATAAAGAAATAAAGAAATCCTGAAGTGCAATAGTCTAAAGTGAGTTGTTATAGTTTTGATCATTTTAAGACAGTCCCAGTCCTGATTTTGACTCAGTTACTGTTTTTAAATTCTAGACATCTATTTTAAATAGCATTTAAAATTTCTAAGTATTTTTCTAAAATTCTAATTTTCTAACCTATTTTTCCTTGTATGTTATTAGAATAACAGCAATTTGCACCAATGAAAGTATAACATGCCCAATAAAGACTAAAGCTAGTTTTTATCATGTTATAGGAAAAGTTAAGGTAAGGTGTAAGTCTGCAGATGGACAGCAAAGGCCAAGATTCTGGAATCTTAGGAAGTGCTGTTGGAGTTGGACAGTTAGGCCTAGGAAGTAGTTTTCTTTCCTCTGGGTAGACTAGAAGAGATTAGCTATTTCCCTGTGGTATCTAATGAGTTTCACATTATTTAACATTTATTACCCAATCCAGATGCTGGTGACTATTATCTATGAATCAAGCACATTCTTCTTCCTTCCTAAATGAGATCTATGCAGTCTTTTGTCTCCTCCCCATCTCCTGCCCTCATAATAGGGATTTCGTCATACATACTGATATCCTCTCAAACACCCTAACTTCCTAGTTCCTCAAACTATTGCATTCCCATGACCTAGTCCTCTCCCTCAAGTGCACACAGTAATGGTCATACCCTTGATCTTGCCATTAAACACAAGCGTTCCATTTCCTTGTTCATAAACTCTAAAGTTCCTTTATCTGATCTTAGTTGTATCATTCTATCTTTCCTTATGCTTTACAACCACTAATCTGGTTCTTTATCTCCCTTTGTGACCTATGTTCTTTCTAAGGCCATCATCACATTGTCTACAATCTTCTTTTCCCTAACTTAACAATTAGTGAACACATTGAACTCTAAAATATCCTCAATTCTTGAATCTCTTGATCCCCTTTCCTATTAGTAATGTGGATCTGTCATTTCCTGAATTACTCCCACTATTTGCCTCTTTTGTTCCTATTCTCACATATTGCTAAGATGGTGGAAATCACTAAATTGTGCTAAAAAAGCTTACAACAAATTCATGCTATATAATCTTAATTGGACCCTCCTTGAGGAAAAGAAACCATTCTATTTCTCTCTAATCAATTCATAGACCATTCAATCATCCTCTCTCTCCCTGCTTCCTTCCCTCTCCCTCTCCTTAAATCCATTCTTAAAAACTCTTACTTTATCCTATCATTTTTGCCAACTGATTTCCTGTATCTCTCTCCTCCCTATCAAAATTCCTTTAGAAATCCATCATCACTAACTGCCTCAAATTCCTCTCCTCTCAATCTAACCTAAATTCTCTATAATCTAACCTAAATTCTCTATAATCTAGCTACCAAACTTATCACTCAATTGAAAACTACTCTCTCTAATGGTTAATGACTTCATTACTGGCAAATGTAATGATCTTTCCTCAACTTTCATCCTTGTTGACTTCTCTACAGCATTTGACACTGTTACTCACCATCTTTTCTTTCTTTGTTTTCATAATACTGTTCTCTCCTGATTTTCCTCCTAGACAAATCCACTAACTGTGGACATTCCCCAAGGTTCTATCCTGGGCTCTTTTCCCTCTGTACTATCTCACTTGGTGACTTCATCTACACCAGTGGGTTTAATTTCTCTCTGTGCAGATGATTCCAACAGCTGTGTGTGTATGTTGACCAGAGTCCAAGTAGGAACAGCTAGAATTTATATAGCATGTTAAGATTTGCAAGATACTTTACAAATACTGCTTCAATTTGATTGTAACAACAACCCTGAGAGATAACTGATATGAGTATCTCCATTTAATAAATTAACTGAATTACTCAGAGTCAAACAGGAAATAGGCGATGCTACATTTGAATTAAGGAGTTCTAATTCCTGATCTAGCACTCTATCCACTATTATACAACTATGACTTGGGTATCTCAAATACATTATTCTATTGAAATCTCAAAATCAAAATACCCCAAAATAAAAGTCAACATCTTTCCCTCAAACATAGACCCTCTCTTCTTCCCAAATTCTCCATTTTCAAACTCTTCCAAAGGGTACCATTTTCCTCCCAGTCACCCAGCCTAACAACCTTAGTATCATCTTTTACTCTTCACTTTAACCTCACTTATTGGATCTGTTCCCAAATGCTATTATTTTTACCTTCATGATATCCCTCAAATATGTCCACTTACGCAGTCAAAATTTTAATTCAAATACTCATAATCTCTCATCTAGACCACTCTAATAGTCTTCTAACTGTCCTCCTAGACTTCAAATCTGTCCCCTCCAATCTACCTTCCATACAGTTGCCAGATTTTTCTAAAGGGTAGATATAACCATGTCATCCTACTGCTCAATGAGCTCCAGTGGCTCCCTATGACCTCCAAAATTAGATAAAAGAACTTCTGTTAGGTATTCAAAGTTATTTATAATCTGCTTCTCTTACCTTTTCAGCCTTCTAACTAATACCTTACTACTTGAAATTCCTTGACCACAACATCCATCTCCCATTTCCATGCTATTCCACTGGCCGGCTGACCACCATGCCTGAAATGCTTTACCACTTCCCTTCTTGGTTTCCTTGACTTCCTTCAAGACTTAGGAGGCCTTTCCCAGTTCTCCAGCTGCTAGTGCCTTCTTCTCTCAAATTACCTCCTATATACTCTGTGTACCTACTTATTTACAAATTCTGATCCCCATTAAAATGTAAACTCCTTGCTGGCAGGAACTATGTTTGCTTACGTGGATCCCCAGGGGTTAGCACAACATCCGGCACATAGTAAGGACTAAATAAAATTTTATTAATACACTGGCTATATTAATATATTCATATATTAATATACTGTGACCTTGGGTAAGATATTTGTTCTCTGTTTCCTTACCTATACAATAAGGGGTATAACTCAAATAACTTTAAGATTGTTTTCACATGTCTCCAAGAATCTGAAATCTGTAATGTCCTTCATTACTACCATCTAGTCACCTAGATTTGCATACTAGAAAAATTTTACTACTCTTCACATCCAATAAGTTGCCATGTCTTGGCAATTCCATTTCAACATATGTTGTCCTCTATACTCACGCCACAGCTACACTCATTATCTTTTCCCCTTAATTACTGCAATCTAGAACTAATCTCTCCTCTGTATAATCCATCCTCCACATAGTGGCCAAATAGATTCTGTGCAATTCTGACTATGTCACTTCCCTACTCAAAGAGTTTCAGGGATTCCCTAAAGTCTCAAAGATAAAATATAACTCCCACATTTGGCATTTAAAGCCCTTAACAATCCGGCTCCAGCCTATCTTTCCAAGATGATTACTCCCTTTTGCACACTCTATACTCCAGTTGAATTATCCTTTTTACTGTCCCCCATCCATAATATTCTATCTCCCTTCCACATACCTTTGAATAGGCTAGCCTCCATGGCTAGAATGCGCCCCCTTTTAAACCACTTCACTTGGAATCCCAGCTCTATACAAAATCAGCTCAAGTGCTTCTTCCTTAAAGAGACTTTTCCTAATTCCTCCACTTGTTAAGGTCTCCCTATATCTCTGTTAATGTTGTATAGATCTCACATTTACTCACTGTTAACATGTTACATCCCCCAAAGAGAAGTAACTTCTTTGAAGATAGGGACTTTGTTAATTATATAGCCACTACAGGCATTAAATAGATATTCATTAATTGACTGGTCTGTGGTATATAGAATTCATACTAGAGAAACAAATATGGGAAATATATAGAGTTAGGTATCTCTTAAAGTAAAAGTATATGAATGATTAAGTCAAAAAGATGAATCAAGTGTAACATTCAGATTATCATTATACTGGTGAACTTCTAGACAGACCCAGAACTTTGGTCAAGTTTACATGCTAAATGTCAAGTATTATAAAATATTCTGTAACCTTATAAGAGTTATTCTTACCAGGAGATCAACCTAGAGTAGAAGTTCTTAACCTGGAATCTGTTATGTTAATCTGGGGCTGGTGTATGTGTATGTGTGGGAGGGTGGTGGTGGAGGATGGGGGTCAGCAAACATATGTCTGTGTGTGTATTTTTGTATATCTGTATGACTAGATAGCTATGCAGACATATAATGTATATATACACGTAAAATATGTGCATAACAATTGATATCTTTTCTAACACTATGTGTTTCACTTATGTTTTTCAAATTATTAGGAGAAAGTGCCCATAAGTTTCAGCAGGCTGCCAAAGGAATCCATGACATACATACACACACACACACACACACACACACACACACACACACACACATACACATACACACACAGTTAAAATCCCTGTCTTAAATTAATGAAATAATTTAATTTCAAAAAGGTAAAAATAACTTCAAATATGTTCTAATTGTTCTATTGTTTTATTTTTCCAAACCTTTACTAGCTTCTTTTATTTCTAATCAAATTTTTATTTTTGTAATATGTTTTTCCAACCCCAAGAAATAGGTTATTCAAATCATGGACTTGATGTCAGAATTGACTTTTGAGGTCAAATACCATTAAATCCATTCTTTCTGCAAGTATTTATTAAGTATCTACTAGATATAAGGTCAGCAGTGAATGCTAAGGATACAAAAACAAAACAAAAACAGTCCCTGCCCTCAAGGAGCATATATTCTTCTAGAGAAAACAGCATTTAAACAGGAAAATAAATACAATATAATTTGAAGAGAGAAAGAATGCTAACAACCATGGGGAATTGGGCAAGGGTTCCAATAAGATAGAAGCAGAATTTCACTGACTTCTTTAGAAATGGTTCCACTGCGTGTGGTACATGATGTAAAAATAAGTATAAATGAATGGCTGTAAAAATAATAGGTAGAGAATTGATTATTGATTTAAACTGATTTCGATACTCTGCTTGCTGTTCTGGCAAAATATCTTCAGTTTACATCAGTGAAGGGAAGTTTATAAGTAAACTTCCCTTCAGGGCCAGGTACAAGGATGCTAAAGAGACTCTTGTTATAGGAAAATAAACTATTTATTGAAAATATAAGAATAAAAAGGATTTCTAACTCTAAGGGACTCCACCCAAATAAAATTTCCTGGTTCCACAAGGAACCGCTTCTCCTATGTACACAGGCTACACTGATCCTTCCTGATCTGACTATTCTATTTTTTTTTATTTTTACTATTCTAATTTTTTTCCTATTTTTTTAATATTCTAAATAAACTAACACTATTATCCTTAAAATTCTTAACTTTGCCTCCAAATTATAAAAACAACAAAGGCTAGCTGGCTGAGTCTCAGCAAGAACCAAGATGGGACTCTGAGCCTTAACAGACTCAGAGTCCAAACCAAAGACCAGAGTTTTCTTTGGTCTTCTCAGAGTTAAAACAATCTATGTAATGCAAGATGGCTAACAGAAACTTTTTGCTTCTGTAATTTCTAACGGTCACAAAAAGTCACTTAAACATTTTAGAATCTTCAGAAAGTCAGTTAAGACTTGAAACTATAAATAGAGTTGAAGTTCCAACTGACAGGGCTTTTGCCTTCTGGCTTTTACTGTGGCTGGAGGCTTTTGCTTTGGCCTTTCAGCTTGGCTTTGCTTCGGCCTTGGCCTGTGCTTATCTTATCTTGGGAAATTTGGACCTATCTCATTTCTCTGGACCTCTCCCTGATCTCCCATCTCCATCCCTCTCTTTCCCTGAATTTCCTTTGGGCCCTGGTGGAAGGGAGGGCTTGGTATTTAGACATTGTGGTTTAGTTTCTATAGGCTAGTAGAGTATCCTCAAGTAAGTTACCCCTAATTTTAATGATTTGATAAAGACTTTACTTAAAAGGCAGTCAAATCTTCCTGACTGGGAGAGCTGGACTCTCTCAGGCTAAACCTCTCCGTGACCCATCGCCCACCATCACCCTCTCCCTAGCAGCAATTAGAAAACCCTAAACCCCTCTCCCCTTCTGACTGACCCTGGTATTAATAAACCCCCTTGTTACCTATTCAAACCCTCTGGTGAATCACTGTGTCGAAATTAAGACAAGGGCTCAAAGGGGAAGGAATCATTTTTCTTCTATTTCCTTGAGGGGAGCTGGGGGGCATCCATCTTGGCAGGAAGTACCTACCTCAAGACTTCCTCCAGCCATCAGTTTGACTGGCAGGGAGGGGCCCCTTCGACTCCTCCCTCAAGAGACTTTGAAACTAACAAGAGAACCTCTCCAGCCAAACCTAAACATTTCTTACTGGCCCTAGTTTCCTCCCTGTATTCTCTGTCTCAAGCCTCTGGGAATAAACCTGTTCGAGTTGCCCTCTCCTACATACCCCATTTCCTTTATCTCCTACATACCTTCCCCTACCTTCTTTCCTCCTCCAATCACCTTATAATCACCTATATCCCCTTTATCCTTCCTCACACCCAAATTGCCTTTGTAGACACACTCAGATTACCCTATTTACTTCTTGATAACATTAATTGGCGAGCAAAGTTAGTGAACTACCTAAAATCTTCTGAAACAACCAAAACAAAGCTGACTAGCATAACATTCATCCTATCTAGCATCTCGATGATTTCTTGGTCCCTAATGCAGGGTATGGTGGATTTTTGGTTTATAAGGGTTCCTAATTTCGTGCAACAACTACTGAACATCTATGATTATTATAAATGGTGTGCTCTGACCCTGGCTGAATGTATTTGCTTCATCCCAACAGCCATAGCCATAATCCTAACAATCTGGCAATTCCTTATGGTCTCAAAAAATGTTTTCTCTCACCTGTGGCAATGGTTTAACTCAATTATTTCACAAAAGAAAGATATTGATTCTGGAGAACTAGTAGATAACATCAGACTACTATTCCAAGTACTAAAACAGATAAGGGAAGGAAAGGAACTGGACAAACACACAATTCTCCAGCTAGAGATTGTGGAGTCCAAATACCTAGGGAATAATACCACAAATGAAAAATCAAAGCCCAATAACAACCAAACATCCGCAAATTCCATAGTGTCACTTTTACCAATCATAGATACAACCATCATGCAGCCTGGGGAAAGGGTGGTACACGTGAAAACATATAAAGCATTCACCCCAAATGACATGGAAGTGCTAAAGAGATGCTTTCCCAAGTATTTTGAAAAACCTTTCAAAACCATAAAAGAATTAAAAAGGGTGTTCACACTATTTAATCCCAGTTTCAATGACGTGGAATTTCTTTTAGGGGAATTTTACTCTTCTTCAGAAAAGGAAAAATTCCTAAACCAAACGAGGACAAACCCAAATTTAACAGCCTGGCCATTAGTCCATCAAGATTTAGATTTTACCCAACATGCCAACTTTAGGTACCTGATTCAATGTAGAACTGATTTACTAGGAGCAATAAGAATCCATGCAAAAAGGCCAAATTCATGGC
Organism: Gracilinanus agilis; assembly: GCF_016433145.1. NCBI lineage: Eukaryota > Metazoa > Chordata > Mammalia > Didelphimorphia > Didelphidae > Gracilinanus > Gracilinanus agilis. The sequence goes on from NC_058130.1 coordinate 621,168,734, forward strand.
AAAAATTCGAAAAACTAAGACAGGGAGAAGAGGAACATCCTAGCAGTTTCCTCGATAGAGTAATTGAGGTAGCAGAGACAATCCTGGGATTACGTGATACACATGCCCAAGAGACCATAGATCATATCCAAAGGCAGTTTGTAAAGGGAACATCAATCCCAATACAAAATTACTTTAGGCAAAACTGTCCACAATGGGAATCACTGCCACTGGAGGATGTAAGACAACATGCTTCCTACATCCATGATTCAAAGCAAAAGGAAGCAAGGATAGCAAGACAAACAGACTCAGATAAGGATGAAATCGTAGCTGATTTGAGAAGGCAATTGAAACAAACCAAAAGAGAAAAAGAATTGGAGGAAATAAAAAATTTTGCCCTCCAAACTAGTAGGAACTAAAATCAATACAGGCAACTTACAATTAATACCCAAAGACCAAAATCATTTTCCCCACAGTGCTTTCTTTGTGGACGTCCAGGTCATATTTTAAAATTTTGTAGATTTAGACAACAAATTGATTTTTCCAAAAATGACAATTATAATCAAAGAGACAGAGGTATGAGAAGGACCTAGAACGACACAAAATGGTCCAAAAACAATAATGATACAAAGAGAAGAGAGGAAAGTAAACATGATGGTTCATGCTGTAGCCATGCATGCAAGAAATTTAGCCAATCCCCATCCCTAGAAGAAATGGAAAGGTACATATAGATGGGAATGAAGCCAAAGTCACTATGAATCAAGGTTCCTAATTTAAAAAGGTCTAATCATTATAATTTGGGTGTGAGAGTGTGTAGCCTGAGTGGGAAAAATAATATCAAAAAACTGGGCAAAACAAAACAGGTGTCTAAAGGAAGCTACACAGAATAAGATATGTCTGTGGTAGATAACCAACAATGGGAAAAAATAATGCAAATGCGCAGAGAAATATATGGCAATAGTAAGGATAACTATATAAGAGATCAGCTTTCTCATTCCATAACAGAAACATTGGGTGAGAAGCATAAGGATCAATCAAGCAATTGCAATAGCTCACATCATGAAGCTTCACAATCTTGTTCAAAATCATCAAAAACTAAAACTCCTCTCTTTATTCCAAGTCAAAAACAAAGGGACAACTTGGATAAAAAACATTATGGCGAGAATTTACAATGTATGCAGAAAGGAATGCATTCAGTAACCTCTGGGGAGTTAAATGCCAAAATTCTATCCCATTCACTTGCTTCAGACACAATATCACAGATTGAGGTTAAAGAGCAAACAAATCAGTAAATTGGCAAAGACTTGATTTTAAAGACGCAACCCACTGAGTTGCCAGATTATAGCAGCTGTTTAGGAAATTCCACATCCACTTTTCTCAACCCCTTAGATGAAGAATTCCATTCGAAAGCAGGGTGAAGGGAAAGGGAGCAGTTGTTATCCCTAGTAACCAGTGTGACTAATAACAACAATAATGAATCTTGGTCAGTGATTGAAGATAAAACACATCTGACTTCAACCACACAAACTTCAGGGCAAGATAGGGAACATCAGTCAGCTTCTAAGTCAGTAGTCGTGCCTGAGGTGTTGAAGGGAACACAAACTATCTACCAAACATTCCTGGATACAACCAAAGGGAAAACTTCTGATTTGAGGCTTGACAGTTCTTTAAATGTCAGAGTGGATGGTGAATCACACCAAACCTCTACTGGCCTTAATTTCCTCCCTGTATCCTCTGTCTCAAGCCTCTGGGAATAAACCTGTTTGAGCTGCCCTCTCCTACATACCCCATTTCCTTTATCTCCTATATACTTTCCCTTACCTTCTTTCCTCCTCCAATCACCTTATAATCACCTAATATCCCCTTTTATCCTTTCTCACACCCAAATAGCCTTCGTAGACCCACTCAGATTACCTTATTTATTTACTTCTTGATAACGCCTATAAAACAGTAATAAATAGTTAATAGTGTTTCCCAAGTTGGAAAAAGAAAACACTAATCTCCTTTAGGTCTTTTCCTCCTTTCCTTCTATCTCAGATAGTGAGAGAGAAAAAACGATGCTACCTCCTCCTAGCCCTCACCGAGAGTCTTTATGAGGGACTCTGCCAACTGCCAGAGATTGACTGTCCAGAAAAACCATTACAACTGTCAACATTTGAAGTTGACACTGTCTCAGCTCTGCTTCAAACTCCAATTCTTTCTCAAGCCAGCTTCTTTACTTCTCATCTCTAAACTAATGTAACAAGACTTATTTTCTAATATCATCCTTATAATGAACAATAATGGAGTTAATGAATGTTGTCTCCTATATGAGACTATATATCTGCTTTAATATAAGGCATATTCTATTGTTAACAAAGATCTATATCTTTATCAATCAATGCATTTCAAGTATGCTTTCCTATTTCCAACTCATTACATTTAATTAATTTTTTTTCAACGAGCAAGCATTATTATTTCCCTCTCCTCTATCTGCCCCCCAAGAGGAAAATATTAAAGAAAAAGAAAATCCTTGAAACAAAAAACCATAGTCAAACCAATCGATTATTATTAATAATTATATCAATAATAGTAGTCTATCATCTACTGGTTAGGAGGTGGAGAATTTCCCTTCCTAAAACCCTTATATTCTGTCTTAGTATCAATTCTAAGAAAAGAGTAGCAAAGACTAGGCAATCAGGTTCCATAGCTAGGACAGTGTGTGAGGCCATATTTGAACCCAGATCCTCCTGATTCCAGTCCTGGTCCTCTATCCACTGTGCTACCAAGTTGTTCCTTACCTATGGGTCATCTGTGGAAGGGAAAACTAAATCAAGCTTTTGGCTTTTCAGCCCACTGAGATGGATGCAGACAACCGTTGGAATGTGATGGGAGGGGCAGTGACAGTTGGAGTGGAAGATGATGATTATGGGGAAAACTGTTAATTGAAAGGTGTTTGCCCTCTGAACTCTGTCAAGTGAGGAGCAAAGTCCTGGAGCTCTAGATTCACACCTGTGGAAAAGCCTTGCCTCCACTTCCCTTGCCCAGAAGAGAAAGAAGGTTCCTGTTATTTGAGAGCCTCTGTTAGAGGAAGAACGAACAATTACAGTTGCCGAGAAGAGGCTGATCCCTTACTTCAGGGGGTCACCCTGAAGAGCCTTTCCTTCCCTTGACCTTCCCAAGAAGGACATTTACCACTGGCTAAGGTAGGAGAGAGACTTTAATTATGAGGATAGTTAAGTTGGAGCGGAGCCACCTTAGCTCAGCTGAAGAAAACAAGAAACCCCAAATAGGGTCTCCTCTTCCCTCAAACCTATCTCCCCTTGATTCCTCCAACCTCTCCCTTCTCCAGCTACGTTGTTCATCTACAAAATAAACAATTTTGCAGTCAGATCAAGGAGATGTCATTTCACGAGGCAAAGAGAGGAAAAGTGGTTTGAGCAGCGGCTTTGCTCAGATTCCATTTTGAGCAAGACCCCCTGCGGTGCTGACATTGGCCATGGGGGAGGTTTCTGTTGGGAGAGGGTCCCTGCTTGATCAACCAATGCCACCACCCACCTCTCCAACTAGGAAAGCCTTCCCTTTAGCATCCAGGGCCGCTCTCTGGACGTCCACCGATCCAGAGAAACCTCCTCTGTTGTCTTTAGTAAAAGTAGAGTATTAAGAGGGGAGTTGACATTCACACCAGGTCTGTCACTCTTTCTACATCAAACCCTCTTCAATATATACATATATTTTTACAGTTTATATATTTTTACACATCTGAAAAAAATTTAGATTGAAAACAGAATTGCATAAATTGATTCTTCACTTCTTGTGCCTCAAAGCAAGCCTCTCTTAAATCTCCCACTTCAGTTATTTCAAGCTTTCTCTCCTGAGAGCATATATGCTATGCTGATTAACCTCCTTAAAAGTTGTATCCTTAGTGCTCCTTCTCCCCCCAAAATTGTAAGACCCATAGATACTTTTTTATTTATCTTTGTATCTTTGTACCAGTACTGTCTGGCACATTGTAGGAACTAAATAAACTTTTGTTGAATTTAAAAATTAATATGAAGTGTCTAATTTCCTTAATTGCTAATTAATAATAGATAATGGTTTGCTATATCAATTTATTCAATCTGATTAAAAGTGGTTTACTGAGATCCATGCAGCAAAATATAAGAACATATGGTTTGTCTGAAGGGGAAAATACAAAATACCATATTCACATTGTTCTTCATGGAAGCGATTTAATGTTGGAGAAAAAATTTATGTGCTAATGGAAGAGATATACCAATACTCTCCCCAACCTTGGAATTATAGAGCTAACCCTTTCTGGCAAACAGGGTTTTTAAAACAATCTAAAGAAAAATTTTAAAGTTATGTTAAAGTTTGGAAATTCTAAAATAAATTACATATATTAAATGTAATATGATAACAATTTTCTTTTTAAAGAATAGACTGAAAGGGAAATAAACCAAACATAAAAAAAAAATTTGTCCATCATTACATTTGGAATTTGTCAGACATGAGTAATTTCAAATTCTCCAACAATCTCAAATTAATGTTTTCATTTTGAATGATTTAAGGAGGACAGTATGCCTAACAAGTCACTATTTCATTTTGTTTAATGATAGACGGCATTGTGTTTGCTTCCTTTAAATCATTTCGCTTGACATTACTATCTCATTCAAGACTTTGAACTTATGGCAAACTCTGGAAACATGGCCTGAAAAATAAATGCTTTACCCCTACCTCTGTGTTATATGTCAAATATAATAAGTCAGGCAAAAATGTAATGTACAAAAGGTAAGGTCAAAGAGAGTTTGAATTTCCACTTAAACACCTTTATAGAGAAACCGATGCTTCCTTAATATGAATCCAAGGAATTTTATCTCTGAAATTTCATATTAAACTTTTCCCTATGAAAAAGAAAACCCCAAAGAGATGAACAATAATTTCTCCAAGATCATCTGAAAAGTCCTCTATCTACAAACATAGGTAGACCAAATTAAAGAAGTGGTAATTTCTTAGAGGCATTCTTTGATAATTCAAAAATAATTGTAAAAAATGTAATTACTTTTAAAAAACTAGTTAAGATCTCATATAAAGTACTTGTTTTCTTATTCCAGGATCAAGTAGGATGCTAATGATTAAAGTCTTTAAAAAATAAGTGTTTAAAAGGTTTTTTTAGTTCTTGAAAGATTTGATATTTTTAAATTTCCATTTATATTACTGTAATATTTTTTAAAAGTCACCAACTTTCAGCATCCTGTTAAAATGAAAGAACAATGAAAAGATACTCAATGTTTTTATGAAAAAAGGTGAAAACACCACTCATCTTGTTCTATAAATGTATTTTTATATTCACATAGAGGAACTATAAAAATAGTATCATTTAACAATATTCCACAATACAGTTGAACCTTTATTATGTACTACTGCATGCAGAGAATTATATCAAAAAATGAAAAGAATACAAAGCCTTAATGGAACTTACTGCCTAGAAGGGGGAAGAAAATGAATGAAACATAACTGCTGAGTTTCCATTTTTCTTTTTATCCTGGAAATTTATAAACCAACATTTGGTTTCTTATTAGTGTGAATTAAATTTCTGTAGAAAATGCTAAATTTTCTTATTAGTGTGAATTAAATTTTTGTAAAAAATGCTAAATTATATAAAAGGTGAACCCTTTGCAAATAACCCTTTCTACTAAAAAGGTAGAAGTTACAATAAGATAGCAAGCTGTCTATGACTGTTCATATTTACCAGTTAATTTTGTTATAAGAAGTTCTCAAGAATTACTCAAATTCAAATACATTAAAAATCTTTAACTTTCTGACCATAGATGCAATAAAAGATCAATTATATGTGTGCTAAAAGGTTTCTACCAGTGTATTATAAAGATGGACTGGAACGGAAAAGACTTTTAAGTGTTCTGGTTGATATCTTTGGGGAGCAAAAGGGAGAGAATGTGAGTCACAACCCTTATATTCATTTTATGTATATCAGGAAATGAGAGTCAAATGTTCACATCTATCAATCTGAACCCAATGGCCTGTTTCTAACCTAGTAGCTTAAATGTGAAGAACTACTAATCCTCTGGTAAATTCCTAGAGCTACCTGTTACCTCCTCCCAAACTAGAAATTTCAGGCCATGTGAGTTAACTCCTTTGGCTGCCAAAAGGAAGTCTACTGAGAGAAAAAGAGAGACACATGCCAAGTTAATTAGGTCTTTGGTAATTTGGAAACCACAAGCCACCAAGCTCTTGCATCAGTTGAAGATGAATGAGAACACTTGCAAAAGTATTTCACCACTAGGACATTATGTGAAAGAGAAACATCAGGGAAAACAGGAATTTTTTAATTCCTCTATTACCCAATACAATTGTATGCTTCAATCTAAGCTAATGCTGTCTGGCACTATTCAACTGTGCTCCTACATTCTCCAAAAGGAGAAGCAGAACAAATAAAAGGTCTATTTTATACTTTCTAAGGGAGACATCTCTGTTTGTAAACTGGCATTAAAACCTGCTTCCCTTGATTCATGTCTGATTCACTGTTGTCTCTAAGATAGTAGCTATAGCAAATACAAACCTTGGCCCCCAATACCACATCAATGCCCTCTTTAGTAATGAAAGCATTATTCTCTAATGTTCAGTTCCCATAATGGCCTTTCCTTTGCCTTTCTAGTGCCAATGTTTCCTTCACAGTACTACTATCAAAATAAATAACACAGAAGTCTACACATTAAGTTTACATCTCTAAACCATTGAGTGGGATGGAGGAAACCCTTAAATTTCTATAAAGGAACTATTTCATAAATAACATCTCTTTAAACACAACTACATACAGGTCAAATACAAATATAACCATTTCTATGTTGTTGTTGCTATTTTTAATGGGGGAAAGGGGGACACAATGTCCTACCAGCTTTAATCATTCCACATTTGAATGTCAAACTAGAATCAAACGTTTTCCTTTGGTTATTAAAATGTAGGTGGTAAACAAAATCATAGAATTCTGGATTTGTAGAGTTCACTTAGTCAAACTCCATTAGAAAAATAGAAGTAAGATTATTTGCTCAAGGTCACACACACAGTTAGTGGCAAGTCAGGACATGAACTCAGGTTCCTTTCCAGGCCTGATCCTAATACACAAAAGGAACATGAATATTCAAAATTTCATATCCAACAGGTAAGATACACATCATAATAGGGAATGGAGAGGAAATTAGCACTAGTCTTCAAAATATGCCTTTAAATAAATTGCTTAGCTTGGTTATTGCTTAATCTGCCCTATATTGGCAGAATGCAAAAGTATTAATGTATTATTTTCCCATTAAGTCTATGACTTTTGAGAAGAGTAAAAGGGAGAGGAAAAGAGCTTGCTTTAACACAAAGAACAAAATCTCTCTCTGGATTACATATTCATTGGATATAGCAATCTATCTGGATATCCACAGTGAAAAATATAAAGGTCTTAGACTGAGTTATATGCATAGATGGTGCATTTCCAAAACCAATGTACCTAGTTAATGATTCATTCACAATGCCCTCTTAATCTATTTCTTTAATTATTTGTTTGTTTTATTACTGGGGCAGGTACTACTCTCTTTCCAGACATTTAAACTCAAATTTATAATTACCAACTTTGACTCTTCCCTTTCTCTCATCAAGTCCTGCCAATTCTACCTCCACAAAATCTCTTGAACTCATCCTTCCTTGCTACCTACCTGTCTAGACTATTATAATAATCTCCTAAATTTTCCTAACTTTCATCTCTTCCCCTTGCAGATCATCTTTCATGCAGTAGTCAAAATCAGGAACAATTCTGACCATGTCACAATTCTGCTCAAATATCTACTGACAAGTAGTTTTCTGCTGCCTATAGGACAAAATACAAATACCTCACCTGGGCAATTTAAAGCCTTTTACCATCTAGTTACAACATTATTTCACACAATTCCTATTTATAAATTCTATGTTCCAGTCAAATTAAGCTATGATAAGTTCTCCCATCTCACCATGCCATCTGGCCTCCATGCATGTATGCTAACTGTCCCTTTATGTTTGGCATGTACTTCTTCCTAATTCCTATCTATTAAAATTTTTTTCTTCCTTCTAGGTTCAACTCAGATGCCAAGAAAGCTTTTCTGATCCCCAAAGCTAAATGTTCCCTCCCTCCTCAAATTTTCCTAGAGCATGTTGTCTCTTGCTCCTACTATATAATACCATATTTATATTTATTTCTGTGCATGTCATATCCCCTGGAATAGACCAATAATACTTGCAGAAAGCAGGAAGTAAGTTGAGTTAGAAATAAGCAATGACACACAAAACATCAATAGCTAAATGTTATTTTTCAGTCATTCAGGTGTGGTTTGCCATTTCCTTTTCCAGTGGATTAAAGCAAAGAGTCATATAAGAAGTGTCTCTAGACCAGATTTGAACTGAGGTCTTTGTGACTCCAAGAAAGGCGCTCTATGAATTTAGCAATCCAGCTGTCTCAGGAGAGCTGCATATAGAGCAAACCCCATCTCCTGGCACAAAGGACAAGGACATGCTTGAGAATTGGTGCTGTGCCATTTTTCATTTTGTACCTTTGGCCCTTAGCATAGCACCTTGCACAAGGTAGGGACTCGATAAATAATTGAGGTTCACAGAATTCACTTGTTTTCAGGAAAGGAGAGCTACAAATCAAGCTTTTAATTCAAGTAAAATTACTGAGTCTAAATAAATTAGCTTCCATTATCAACTTCCTAGAAATAACCTGAAAAAATTCACTTCTATCCTTATCTATACAATGAGTTTAATACCATTTATTTACATCACAGACAAGTTAACAAATGCCTTTAAAGTACTTTGAGGAACCTGCTGGTATAAGGAAAGCTGCCATTACCATAACAATAATCAAACAAAAGTCTTATCAATCTAATAAACTATTTAGTTTAGACTACAAGCACATGCAATAAGCACAGAACTATATACAACTATATTAAAGAAAGAAGCCATACACAACCTACAAAAACTTATGTACAGAGGAATTAATGATCAGTGCTGGAACTGTGCAAGGCCACTGAGACTAACTTGTTTTCTCCCTTTTCTTTCATAAAAAATGTGCCAGGATCTGAGATTTTTCAAATCCCATGACATCTCAAGCAGAACAGTGTCTTCAAACACAGAGCTGGGAAATTGAATGAGATGGAATTTAATCATGTATTCAGTCAGGAACACTTGACTCCAAGTTGTTCCTTGGAGAGTCCTGTACTAGTTTAGGATGTGATATCTGATGGGATAACAGCAAAGGCCTACAAGGCTGGATATAGATTGGCTCAACATAAGAAATACTTATTACTATTTCCATGGATTTTTTTTCCCCATCCTGTTACTATAAATTCTTTACTCATTCCAGAAATATTTAAAATAAAAATATTACTTAGATAAAAGACTATTAATTACCTGATACTCTAGAAAAATTTTACTTTACACATTACTTATTTGTTAACTCAAGAAAGAAAAGAAATATATTTTAAACAGGAGCTACTGTAAATTAAATATAAACCTTTAAGATTCAGTTCATAATCTTATTTTTTAACCCTTACCTTCTGACCTAGAATCAATATTAAGTATTGCTTCCAAGGTAGAAGAGAGTAAGGGCTAGGCAATTGGGGTTAAGTGACTTGCCTAGGGGTCACACAGCTAGGAAGTATCAGAAGCTAGATTGAACTTATGTCTTCCTGACTCCACTATTTCTCTATCCACTGGGTCACCTAGTTGCCCTAGTTCATAATCTTAAATTTTTTTAATTACTTTTCATGTTGAAAGGGAATATTTGGGAATTGATTCTTGAGATTCAATACAGTTCAATTACATGAAAATGTATTCATACCAACCAACTATGGGGAAAATATTTTATTTAGCTTTAGAGATATAAGGATAAAAAAATGAAGCCCTTAATATTAAGGAGCTCATAAATCTACTGGGAGAGGCATATGGAGGAAAAGTATAAGGCACAGTATGATGGAAGCAAAGAAGACAAAAGTCAAAAAATCTCACTAGTGCCCAGAATGCACTTCTTTCTTAACTCTACCTTTCAGAATTTGTAATTCCCTTTCAAAACTGAGCTCAAAAAATGCCACTTAAATGAAACCTTTTCTGAGCAGCTCACCATCTAATGAAGGAAAGAGCTGCTAATGCTTCCCCAATTAGGATTACCCTGGATCTGTTTTGTGTATATATTGAATAATATATACACACGGTGGCATGCAAATTTCTTAAGACAAATAAAACAATTAAATTTCTTAACATACAACAAATCTTATAATGTTTTACATGCTAAAAAAACTTCCAATGCTCAATTTGTCATTATGTTTCAATCACTTTACATGAGTTGGCCCTGAGCTTGCAAGACTGACACATATGCCTTCATGAAAATACACTTTTATTGCATTCAATATTAAATATGTCTTTGAGGAGTAGTTCATTTTTCCAAATGTAGTTTTGACTATAATCTATGAATTCTCGCTGCCTGATATTTGTTAAGGACAAAAACTTTTGGTGATATTAAAAAGCAAAATAAATTTATAAATTTAAATTTAACTAGCTTTTTCCTCCTAGAGATCATATATAAAGATGCTAATTAACACTAGTTGCTAGAAAAAACTGTGGCTTGTCATTTATTTCAGAATGCAGGGGGCAGCTGGGTAGCTTAGTGGACTGAGAGCCAGCCCTAGAGACAGGAGGTCCTAGGTTCAAATCTGGCCTCAGACACTTCCCAGCTGTGTGACCCTGGGCAAGTCACTTGACCCCCATTGCCTACCCCTTACCCCTCTTCTGCCTTGGAGCCAATACTCAGTATTCACTCCAAGACAGAGGGTAAGGGTTTAAAAAAAAAAAAAAAGAATGCAAGTGCTGGCTTATTCTTATCTATTGTTTTCTATTGCAAAACCAAATAATTGCAAAGATCATCTATTTGACTTAATAACTGAAAAGAAATTCTTCTATATCATCCCTCTGAAGTAGTCAACCTACTCCTGCTAGAAAGGCTTTTAATGACAAGGAACTCTCTTGTGCACTAGAAAAAGGGTTGGTCAGAATCAGGAGACACCTGGGATCCAATCCAGCACTGAATCTTTCTATTTGTGGGATTTTCAGCATGTAATTTAACTTCTCTGACTTTGTTTCCCCACTGGTAAAATGGGGAAAATAATACTTGCAATTATCTATCTCACTGGGCTATCACTAGAAAAGTACTTCATGAACCTTATAGTTACATAAAATATGGTATATAGAAAAAGTTAGTTAGGAGAAGGCACAGTAGTATAGATGGTATAGTAGTAGGGATGTTAGATTTGGTATCTGAGGAGCTGAGTTCAAATTCAAAGTTTATCATTTATTACCTACATGAATGATGGTTAAATCACTTTACTTCATATAAGAGGTTGGCCAAGATGACCTCTGAGGTTCCTCCAAGCTCTAAATCTCTGTTGCCAGACAATAACTATGTGAGTTATTGTTATTGTCATTCATTATTATTATTGTTATTATTACCTCCCAAAGCAGCCTGTACCACTTTTGTACAACTCTAATTGCAAGGAAGTTGTTCCTTATATTAAACCAAAATCTGTCTCACTGCAACTTCCACCCATTGTTTCTAGTTCTCCCCTCTCAGGCCAAGGAAAACAAGTCCACTCCCTTTTCCACTCAAAAGATCTTCAATTGCATGAAGAAAGCTATCATGTTCCCCTGCCCCCAAGTCTTCTCTTTTCCAGGCTGAATAACTCTAGTTGTTTCAACTTGTGCCCAAAGAGTGTAGCTTCTAGGTCCCTAACCATTTTGATCTGCCACTTCTTGATACATTATAATTTATTCCAAAAATATCTTACCTGGAATTAAACATGTGGTTTGATCAAGCTAGAATTCAGAGGGTATAATATGGTTCATTTTATACCATCTAAAACAACAATAGTAGTTTTGGCTATATCTCCCACTGTTGACTACTATTGAGCTATCAAGTTTACTGAAACCCCAAGGGCTTTTTCTCTTCATCTATCATTTAGAGAATCCTCCATCGTATATTAATTCATTTAAGATGTTAGACTTTACTTTTTTTAATGAATTTTATTAGTACAGGAAATTCATAAGCTAACAATAATTAAGCATCTATTCTCTGCCAGCCAAGTATTAAGTGCTAGGAATGGGGAAAAAATGGCAAAAAGCAATTGTTCTCAAGGACCTCATCATCTAATGAAGGAGATGACATTAAACGATAAAGCTATAAAACAGAATAAGTTTGGAATACTCTACAGAGAAAAGACACTAGCATTAAAAGAGGCTAAAAAAAAAAGGTTTCTTGCAGAAAGTTGGATTTTAGATAGGATCTGAAGGTAGCTAGGAGACAGAGATGAGGAGGGAGAGAATTCTAGACGTGAGAGGATAGCTAGTGAAAATACCCTGAGGAGAGAAGCAAAGTGGCTCAGTGGATTGAGAGCAAGCTCTAGGGATGGGAGGTCCTGGATTCAAATCTGAAATCAGATACTTCCTATGTGACCCTAGGCAAGTTACTTAACTCCCATTGCCTAGCTCATGCCATTTTTCTTTCTTGGAACCAATACAGAGTACTGATTCTAAGATAGAAGGTAAAGGTTCTTTAAAAAGGAAAGGAAGGAAGAGAAAAAAGAAAGGAAGAAAGAGGAAGGGGAGGAAGTAGGGAAGGAGGAAAGGAGGAAAGGAGGAAAGGAATGGGGAGAAAGAAAAGAAACAAAGAGAACAAAAGAAAGGAGGGGGGAGGGAGAAAGGAAACAGTGGGAAGATGGAGTGAGTCATGTGAGAAACCACAAGGAGGCCAATGTCACTGAATTATGGAATATGAGGAATGTTGTAAGGTAGAAGACTTGAACAGTAAAAAGAGGTCAGATTATAAAGGGCTTTAAAATCCAAACTAAGATTTTTATATTTAATCCTAGGGGTAATAGGGAGTCACTTAAGTTGACTGAATAAAAGGATGTTTGCTGAATAGGGAAGTGATATGATCAGCCATGTTCTTTAAGAATAATTTGACAGCTGCCTGGAATGGGGAGAGACTTGAAGTAAGATCAAACAAAAGGCTATTGTAAGCAAGTATGATGGTATGAGGACTACACCAAGGTGGCAGGAGCAATCAGAGGACAGAAGGGAGAGTATATGAGAAATATTGTGAAAGTAGAAGGTAAAAGATGGCAACAAATTAGATATGGGAGAGAAGAGAATGAGGAGAGATGAGAGACACAGTCAGTCTACCCCTTTGCAAAGGTAGGAGGTCCATTTGTATGTGGCTCACTGCCCATATCTTCAGATTATTTTTAATGTCAATAAATTATGCTAATATTATTTCTCTCTCCCTCTTCTTTTTTTTTTTCAAAATAATGTTACATAGAATGACTTTCTGGGAAAGGGAGGGAGGATCCTGGAGAAATTTATGGTTAAATTTTTTAAAATGAGACTGACAGAGAGGGTGGGAGGTCAGTGAATGATAAATTAAATTACAGAGAGTTTAAGAAGAAGGTGAGATTAAAAGTAAGGGACTGCCTCAAGGAAGAAACTCCTGTTAACAAGAGAGATCAGAACCTGTTCTACAACTATTTGTCTGGGGCTGAGAAGCTACATGATAGATTTGGGAGTATACTTTTATTTTTATCAATATTTTTTCATTCTAATCAATATCTTATATGCTGATTATCATCAAGCATATCAACCTGGGCCTTCTGGTTCTGTGTTGTCTGCAAATTTGGTAAATCTACTCTACCTTCAATCAAGCCACTGAATAAATTGAAAAAAAAAAAAAAAAAGAAGAGCTGGGTACTGGGCTACTTATTCCATTAGACATTTCCATCCCTTGATCCATTAACTACTGCTTTAAGTCTAGTTCACAACATCACAAAATTTCAGAGTTATAAGTAACCTAGTTATCTAGACCAACCATTCCCAAATAAGAATCTTTACTAATATACATCTGGCAAGTAGTCATTCAGCCTTACTTAAAGAACTCCAATAGAAGACAACTATCTCTTAAAATAGCCCATTCTCTTTGTCTTTTCATTAACTATAACTTTCCCTCTTTGCAATTTTTATCCACCATTCCTAGTTTCATACAATTAGGCAGCAGGAAGAGTTGGAGGCAGTGAGTAGAATCAAGATGGTAGAGCAACAAGAAGAAAGTATGGCCTAACTCCTTCACCGAACTTCCTCCATAAAAATCTCATCAAATCTGGCCAAGGAAATCCAGGAAAAAAGTTACAATGATTCATTTTTCATGCCCAGTGTGGCTTAGGAGGACACAGAGAGATCTACAGAAATTGGAGATTGTCATATCATTTTTAAAAGGAAATGTACTAGGAAAAAATTCACTACTCATTTTATAATTGTTGAATTTCTTTTTCTTTTTCTTTTTGGGACATTTTTCTCTTTTACCATCTGTCCATCATAGGCAGTTAAAGTATATAGCTCTACCCATAGTACTACTTCTCTAACACTTAGAACTGTCTAAAAATAAACTGATCTGCCTTGAGGAGTAATGGAAGTCTCCCTCACTGAAAATTTTCAAGCAGAAAATAGGGGGGCTCTTATTGTAGATATCATGGAGATCAGGTATATTTTGGCCTGGGTGAACATTAAAGTCTAGGGCCTGCTAGCCATTGACCTTTTCTATCACCTCTATGTGTAAACAACTCCCCACTCCCCAATTTGATCTAATCTGAATCTGAATTATAGGTAACAGAACTGCCATAAGGTACATGTTCCTTCAACCTGTGCTAGTTCAGGAATCCCCTGGGATCTTTCTTCCTTCCCCTAGTGTTTCCTCTCTGGTGCCCAGTCTAAGTTCTCTTTCAGTTTCTAGGTAATATTATGTTCCATAGTGCATGTTCCTTTCTAATTCACAATGCCCAGTTTTATAGACCTCTCCTTGTCTTCCTAAGCTACCCTAGTAAGCTCTACTGTTATTTCAACAGAAGCAGGCAATGTGTTATCTAGTCTACAATGTAATAAATCAAACATGCTAGATGAACTTGCAAAAGCTAGGAAACAATCTAGAAATTTGGTGTCTCTTCCAGCTGCCTTCAAGCGTTTGTTTTTGCACTGAAGTATACTGAGAGCCTTTGTCTAGGCTGGTTTAAAAAAAAAAAGAAAAGAAAGAAAAGGAAAGGGAAGGAAAAACTCTTTTCTCAAGCAAACATTAAAAACCACATAACCTCCTACACAGTTTCACTTATCAAAATCAGAGTAATCAAAGGATAGGATTTAAATTACTTGGGGGAGTATTAATTAATATTCATTGCCTTGTCATTTTAAATTAAATGTGTACTTTAAGGATAAAAATTTCAGCTTCCTTAATTAATATACCCTATAATAACTATAGTAGTAGACAAAGATACCTTTCTTATAACAGTAGTCCCCACTATATTATTGCACATACCATTTATGTGATATACTCATTGTATTAATTTTTTCGTCATCATTGCCACGAATTCCTGAAAGATAAAAATCTAAACAACTGCTATATGAACTCCTACAATTAAAAACCTAATTAAAAATATATACTAGGTTAAAATATTGGTTTACATTAATGCATGCTTAGCAATTAAAAAGTATTTTTAATACCAAGATCTTGTATTCTTTATGACAGTTCTGTTCAGCAAGCAATGAAAATATTAACCATCTATTTTACAAATGAGGAGAGTGAGGCTTATGAAATATTTTAAAAGATAAAATTATTTAAATAAATTTTCTTCTTTTATTAATGCCTTAAACAGTCAACAAGTTTACTTCGATACTCAAGATTCATTAAGTGCTTTGAATGTGCCAGGTAATGTGCTAGGATCTAAATATACAAATACAAAGTTAGAAAGTTCTTGTCTCCGAAGAGCTTACTTTATACTGGAGGGACACTGTTAGATCACTGTTAAATAAATGCATGGTGGTGAGGGGTGTGCAAAAGAAATAGGTGGTATGGGAGAGAGAGGGTGTAAGGGAATCACAAAAGGCTTAGTGAGGAAGGTGGCATTTTATTTTATTTTATTTCATTTCATTTCATTTCATTTCATTTCATTTCATTTCATTTCATTTCATTTCATTTTATTATTCAGGCTCTCTTTGCCCTCCCTCTCCATAGAAAGCATCATCCAAAGAAATGCATAGCTTTATATCTTTCAAATTTCCATTTCTCAGTTTATTTTCTGGTGATGAACATTTGAAAGTTATTCTTCAAATATTAAATCTGTAGCTGTATACAAAGTTCCTTCATTCTATTCATTTTTTTGTGGAAGAGCTCGATATAAATATTAAATCTGTAGCTGTATACAAAGTTCCTTCATTCTATTCATTTTTTTGTGGAAGAGCTCGATATAAGCCTCCTGGGCTGGAGGGGATATCTTCTTCAGGAATGAATGACAGACTCCAATAATTAGCTTTAAAATAGAAAAATTTATTAAGTTTAATGCAAGCTGAATTATTGAGTTGAATGGCCAGGAGGCAGGAAGTAGGTGGAAACTTGTCTCCTAGAGGAGATGGGTTTTGGGAATCTTATACCCTCTTGACAACAGGGCCTATGTGACTAGAGATGGGATGATAGTAGGGTGACATGTTATGAGACAGAAGGGAAGGTGATGTGCCATGCCCCAAAGATAGAAGGGGTGACTTGTCCAGTTCAGGGGATAATCAGATATCTGAGACACAAAACAGATGCTTATCAGAATCAAAAATAAGGGGAGAAACCAGAGGGAGTACCTCTCACAGAAACCCTTCTTATCATTTGACTTCTGCTGCTCAGTCACCTTCCTTTAACCAGCACTTACAGGAATGCAAGGGAAGAAAAGAATTCCTTTTTGACTTGGAATACCTTTGGAGTTTGGGGGCTAACTAGGGGAAGCCCATCCCCGCAAATCATTTTTACTCTTCATTATCTCATGTAGTTTTTTTACAAGATTTTTTTTTTAGTCAGCCAGCTCATCATTTCTTATGGCACAGTAGTATCCTGTCCCAATCATATACCACAATGTGTCCAGCCATTCCCTAATTAATAGACATCCCCTTCATTTCCAGTTCTTTGCCACCACAGAGAGAGCTGCTACAAATATTCTGGAGCATATAGGTTCTTTTCCTTTTACCTTAATCTCCTCTGAAAACAGACTCAGTAATGTTATTGCTGGATTTAAGGGTATATAAAGAATTATAGCTCTCTGAACATAATTCCAAATTCCTCTACAAAATGACAGGATCAGATCATAGTTCTACCAACAGTGTATTAGGGTCCCTACTTTTCCACATTCTCACCATTTGTCATTTTGCCCTTTCATCATTTTAGCCAATCTGATGGGTATGAGATGTATGATACCTCAGAACTGTTTTGGTTTATAATTCCTTAAACGTTAGTGATTTAGACCATTTTTTCATATACTTTTATATGGCTTTGATTTCTTCATCTGAAAATCGTCTGTTCATATCTTTTGCCCATTTATCAACTTGGGGATGGTATTTATTCCCATAATTTTTTTTAAGTCCTTACCTTCCATCTTGGAGTCAATACTGTGTATTTGTTCCAAGGCAGAGTAATAGTAAGGGTAGGCAATGGGGGTCAAGTGACTTGCCCAGGGTCACACAGCTTGGAAGTATCTGAGGCCAGATTTGAACCTAGGACCTCCTGTCTCTAGGCCTGGCTCTCAATCCACTCAGCTACCTAGCTGCCCCTTATTCCCATAAATCTGACAAAGTTCTCTCTATATTTTACATATGAGACCTCTGGCCAAGAGACCATCTATGAAAATTTTCCCCCAAGTTTCTGCTTTCCTTATAATCTTGGCAGCATTTGTTTTATTTGTACAAAAATATTTCAGTTTAATATACTCAAAATTATGAATTTTATATGTCACAATGCTCTCCATCTCTTATGGACTCATAATTTTTCTCCTATTCATAAGTCTGATGGTTAATACAGTCTCTTTTCTTCTAATTTGTTTATGATATCTCCTTTTATGTCTATGTCATTTGTCCATTTTGACGTTATCTTAGTGAATGGTGTAACATATTGGTCTATACCTAGTTTCTGCCAAACTACTTTCAAATTGTCCCAGCAATATTTTACTAAATAGTGTTTTCCTATCCCAATAGCCTGGATCTATATTTTTTGTCAAATACAAGGTAATCATTTACTACTTTTTGTTGTATCGGTTGTGTTCCATTGATCTACCTTTCTTTTTCTTAGACAGTACTAAGTAGTTTTGATTTAGTGCTCTATAATACAGTTTAAAATCTGGTACTGCTATACCTCCTCCCTTTACTTTATTTCTTTTGCTACTCTTGATTATTTGTTCTTCCTAATGAATTGTATTATTTTTTCTAGCCAGATAATTTTTTGGTAACTTGATTGGGATGGCATTGAAAAAGTAGATTAGTTTAGGAAGGACTGTCATTTTAATTATATTGACTCTGCTCATCCACAAAAAATTAATATTTCTCCAATTATTTAGATCTAATTTTATTTGTGTAAAAAATAATTTTAAATTATAGTAATGTAATTACTGGATTTGTTATAGCAGGTTTATTCCCAGGAATTTTATTCTATCTGTGGTTATTTTAAATTGAGTATCTTTTTCAATCTTTTTTTGTAGGATTTTGTTAGTAATATATAAAAAATTTTAATGATTTATGTGCATTTATTTTGTATCCTGATACTTTTCTAAAATGATTGACAATTGACAGTGCTGGTGGTCAGTCACAAGAAAACAGGGGGCCTAATCACAGTTCCAAGGCAAAGATGATCATGAGCACTTACAACTGCAGGGGACCAAGAGCCCATATTGGGTAAAGACCTCAGCATAGACCAGAAGAGCACCATCTTGGAAAATATGAGCATACTCCTTTTTAAAAATCTGTATACCCCCAGAAATAGTCTGAAAAAATCAGAATAAAAAAGTCTGAAGCTTAGGACAGTGCCTCCCCAACTATAGGTGACCAGAGTCTAACTTAAACATAAAGTCCAAAATCAAGAAAAAAAATTAAAAAAGAATTTGACTATAAAGCACTACTCCTGAGGCAGATAGGACCAAGACATAAACTCAGGAGAAGACAACAATGTGAAAACAGCTACAAACAGAACTTTAAAAAATGCTGATTGTACCCAAGCCCAACAAAAAATCTTGGAAGAATTAAAGAAAAAAGTATGATTGGAAAATGAAAAACTTGGAAAAGAAATTAGAGTGATACAAGAAAATTATGAAAAGAGAAGTGAGGGGGCACTTAGGTGGCTCATTGGATTGAGAGTGAGGTCCAAAGATGGAAAGTTCTGGGCATAGATCTTGCCTCAGTTATTTCCTAGTTGTACAGCCTTGTGGTAAGTCACAACCTCCATTGCCTAGCCCTTACCATTCTTATGCCTACACAGTATTGATTCTAAGATGGAAAATAAAGGTTTTGTTTTGTTTTTTAAAGAGAGAGAGAAAATCAAGACCCCCCCCCCGCAATAAAAGAAAATGACACCTTAAAAAAAAAAACAGAATTGCCTTAATGATGAGACACAAAAATTCACTGAAGAAAAGAACTTCTTAAGAAGCAGAAAAGACCAAATAGAAAAGGAGGTACAAAATCTCACTGAAGAAAAACATTCCTTAAGAATCAGAATTAGGTATGTGGAAGCTAAGGACTCCATAAGACATGAGGGAAAAAATAAAACAAAGTAAAGAGAATGAAAATATTGAAAACTATTTTAAATATATCATTGGAAAAACTGACTTGGAAAACTGATCAAAAAGAGATCATTTAACAATTACTGCTCTATTTGAAAGAAAGTATATAGGAAAACTTCCCCAGAAGACAAAATAGAAATTAAAAGAATATACTGACTACATCCTTAAAGAAATCCCAAAATGAAAACTACCTGGAATATTATATTCAAATTCCAGAGTTCCTAGACCAAATAGCAAACATTTCAAGTAGCCAATTCAAATATCATGAAGCTTGGAATCACACAAGATTTAACAACTTCCACATTAAAAGATCTGAGGGCTTGGAATGAAATTCCTGAAGACAAAAGAGCTAAGATTATTTATATTTTATATTATATTATATTATTTATATTATATATTAATTATTCCAAGAATAACCTACATAGCAAAACTGAGTGTAATCCTAGGGGAATGGATATTTAATGATATAGAGGAGTTTCAAGCATTCCAGATGAAAAGACCAGAGCTGAGTAGAAAATCTCACATTCAACTCACATTCAAACACAAAATACAACAGAAGCATAAAAAAGATAAACATGATAAAGTGATCATAGGAGAATTCTGAATGCAAATTTAAAGTATAATTTCCTCTATTAATGTTTTTGCTTTTCTTTGAAACATGCCTAACATGTTATGTTAAATGAGTTAACCCTTGTATCATAGAATTATAGAATCTTTAGGCTTTTGAGAACCTTAGTAACTGGTATGGGAAAGACTGCTTGCTCTGGAGCCAGAAGACAGGTTCAAATCCAACCTCTGACACCTACTGCCTATGAGACCTTGAACAAGACACTTGATGGCATCAGCTTCCTCCTTTGCAAAAATTAAGGGATTGGATAAGATTATCTCTGAGATCCTCAACTATCTGAGTAATTATGGAAAAAGAACAAATAGGGCAGAGGGATGAGTGGTCCTAGGTTCAAACCTGGCCTCAGACATTTCCTAACTGTGTGTCTCTGGGCAAGTCACTTAACCTCCATTGTCTAGCCCTTACTATTCTTCTGCCTTGGAACCAATACACAGTATTGATTCCAAGAAGGTACAGGTTTAAAAGAAAAAGAAAAAGAACAAGGCTAAGAAGTCAAAACTAAACTAAAATAAAACAAACAAACATATCATCTGGAAAATATAGTACACAAAAAATGAGATAGGATGAGCAAAAAGATTTATAGAAATATGTATCACAATATTGCTGCAGGGAATTCAACATTAACCATGGGCCAATAATGGAGCTGTAATGGTAATCTAAATTTATTTATATTTAGTTTCACATAATTATTTAACTTACACTGGCCCATGAGTATCTGATGAAAAAATTCAAAATACAGATGAAATAGTCTAGGCAAAGTGTAAAAATCTGACTTATGAAACATGAAATCCCTTTACCTTTATTTTCTAAACTATCTTTTTTTATGTAAAAACAATTTCTGACCATTGTTTTCTGACATTTTGAAATTCAGATTCTCTCCCTTCCTCCCCTACCTCCTCAAGTTGATAAATAGTCTGATATATCACCTCTGTTAATACTGTTCTACTCAACTCTATTGTCCCTCCCCTAAAACAGCTTAACTTTCTTTTGTATTTGTTGAAATTTAATGATACTTTTCTTGAATTTGAGGGAGCATGACAGTAAATAAAGAGCCAGTCTTGGAGCTAGAAAGAACTGGTTTCAAGTCCCATCTCTCTCTCTATGTCTCTTTCTCTCTCTCTCTCTCTCTCTCTCTGTCTCTCTCTGTCTCTGTCTCTCTGTCTCTGTCTCTCTCTCTCTCTCTCTCTGTCTCTCTCTCTCTCTCTCACACACACAAACACACACACACACACACACACACACACACACACACACAGAATATTGTGATCATAGACAGCTTACCAAGTTACAAAGAAAGTGCTGAATTGCATTAATATAAGGAATTCAGTCATGTAGGTATTCCCTATGCCTTTGAAATCACAGGTCTTCCCCTATCCCCAGCCCTGCCCCAATCTGTGATTTTCATTTGATAATTGGGGTACAGGTTTCCCCTAAATACCCCAACCCAGATTGTGTGCCAGATCAGAGTGCACATAAAAGACTCATTTTCAGAAGGTAACTTTGAACTAAGATGAAGATCTTCAAGCCTCACCCCTCATTCCTGATGAGCACAGATGAGCACCTCCCAGCTTGTACCTGATAAGCATCAATTTTTTATCCCAGATATCTGATTATCCTCTAAACTGAACAGTTTACCCCCTTTTGAATTTGAGGCATAGTACATAACCACATGACCCAATTCAGGTTCTAGAGACCCAGGAGCATGCCATCATCATTCAATCTCTAGTCATGTTGTTAAAAGGGTATAAAAAGTCCAGAACACATCTCCTCTAGGAGGCAGCATTCCATCTACTCTGCCTACTTAGCCATCCAATTTGACTTAAACATTTGACACATTCAAAATAATAAATCTCTTTTATTTTTAAGCTAGCTACTTGAGTCTGTTATTCTTGACAAGAACAACTTAACCCAGGGGTCGGTAACGTATGGCTCTTTCTGCAGGAGCCATAAAGTCATTTTTTTTTCAGGCGCTGTTACAGGAGCACACTGTGAACACTGTACGGCTCTCACGAAATTACATTTTAAAGAATGTGGCGTTTATGGCTCTCACGGCCAAAAAGGTTGCGGACCCCTGACTTAACCAGATCCAGGGTTTTTACCTTAAAGCTCTCCCACAATACAATAAAATAGGGTAATAAATGTTCTGACATTTATTTATGGGCTAAAGGAAAAAAACTTATCTGAGTAAAACAGATGACAGTTGGAAAGCAAATAAGTCTATTCCCAAATAACTATATGCAAGTAAAATACTTTTAAAGAAAACATTATCTTTGAGTAAAATTGTTTCAGAATAGTTCCTAACTGATGTGTCTATTATCTTATACTTAAAGAGATATCCTGTCTTTATGGGTGGTTCCTCAGATGATACAGACAACAATATTACTGAGCAGGGGCTAGCTAAGCAAAGATCCAAGAGACCAACAATGACCAGTCATTCTGAGACCTGACCATGCCTACCTGTGATAGCCTAGAACGTGCAGCTCATATGTCTTCATGACCAGAACTATTCTCATCTGCAGATATTCTGCCTCTACTCATTCTTCCATGATTAGCAAACTCCCAATCCCTCTTAGTCTTCCAGTCCCAGTAGTACCAAATCCTGGAATGTCTAAGGGTAAACCATCCTCCTTACCAGTTATCATTATCTGTTTACTCATTATCCTATAACAACTCTTCCCACTGAATGTCCCACTTGAGATCTGCTGGCCCTTTCCACTGTGCCCTCTGGATCTCCCATTTCTTAATTAACTAACTTTCCTTTATTTTATAATTAATCTCATGTTTCATCAATCTTCTACTACACAGAGATACCTGGTTCTTCCAAATTACACTATATTCTCTGCATCTTCTCTAGTATTAATTGAAACATTTTATATCTTCACTACTTACTTAAGTTCATTGCCAATGGTAGGCACTTAATAAATGTTTCCTAACTTCCCAAGTCTATTAGAATAAGAAGATAAAGTGAATATGGAAAGATTTATCCATCACCTCCAGAAAGAAACTTTAAAAAAAAAGTCTCAGGATTACCATAACCAAAATCCAAAGATTCTATTTCAAAGAAAAAATACCACAAGCATGCAGAAAGGAAAAACTTTAAATATCTCAATTAGGATCCCTTATTACCTGGAAGCTTCTGCTATAAACAAGAGGAGCTCTCCAAATACAATATTCTAAAAGGCAAATCTAGGTAAGACTATACTTATCACCAAGAATAATTTATCTTGCAAAATTAGTGTAATCCTACAGCAATAAAAAAAAAGACCTTTAATGAAAGAGAACATTCAAGCTTTCTTGATGAAAAGACCAAAGATGAGTAGAAACTTTGAAATGTAAACATAACAGTCAAGAAAAAACTATTAAGGTAAATTTATTTGAACTGGATCTATAAAATGAAGAAATGCTAATAATCTTTGAAAGCAGACAAAAACCCATGCCTCTGCTTCCATTTTTAGATATATAAAAACATTTTAAAATACTAGTCTGAAGTCTTTGGCTGAAACTGAAAAAAATACTTTATTAATATTTAACTATAAGTTCTGATATAACATTCTGTTTTCTGCTTCCAACTACTTGTCAGCCCAAGAAGTACTTTTCTCTTGAAATAATTAAGGAAGTAATCATATAAGGACTAGAGGTACCTGGATGATAGTCATACAAGGAACAGGGGCACTTGAATGATACACCTTGACTAAATTAGGAGAATAAGTTATCCAAGAGAAAGAAGAAATCTCTTTGATTACTTCAGGAAATTGAAGTTTGGGCAATCTTGTTCAGCTGGAAATGAGACTATTTGACGAAGGTAATCAAAGACAGAATTAACAGTTTAAGGAAAATGATTCTCCAAAAATGTTCTAAAAGTTACTGTTTAGTTAGTGTAGAGATCTTCAACTCTGTAATTGTGTTTTATAAAATGGTATATTACTTGTTGAAAAATATTATAAATTAGGGCTTCAAAATGACTTATGAGTTAAGAGAAAAAGTTCAAATATATAAAGGGACTATGTCAATTTGGACATTTCTCTCTCTAAGAAGAACAATGCTTGGATTTACAGTAAACTAAAATCACTAAAAACTGTTTGTAGCAGGATTGTGACTATAACACCGAGTATAGTACTTTTTTCTATGACATTTCCAATAAGGGAAAAAATACAAATGTCCTTTCAAAACCTTAAAATCTTCAAAGGGTATTAAGGGAGTTAAATAAGAAAAACAGCAAACCTGGAGGCAAAATGGTTCTTTAAAGAGAAAGAAAAGGGTGGGTTAAAGGAATACCCTTGTGTAGAATAAAGGCAGAAAGGATTCATACAACTTAATGTTTCACTTAACTAAGTGTAGGAGAAGAGGAAAATGGAAATATATTGGAAGAAAATGGACAGAGAATTTAAGAGGGAGTTAGTATCAGGCAAGGAAGCAAAAGAAAAATCTCGATACTAAAGTAGAAGTAAAAGACAAAATGCCAAGAAGAGGAAAAAGTAAGGGAAATGGGGAAGGAAAGATCTATAAAATAAGGGTATGTCTATTAATGGGAGAAAGGATGAAAAAATATAGTATATGAATGCAATGAGTTATGTCATAAGAAATGATGGGGGGTGGAGAATTTTGGAAGTATGAACTTTATTAATGAAATAATAATGAATGAAATAAGCAGACCCAGAAGAATAACCTATATAAGTAACAATAACAACATCGTAAAGATAAACAAATCTGAAAGGTCTTAGAAACCTAAACAAAACAAGGACCAACTCATCTCCAGAATATATTCACCATGTTACAGAAAGCTAATTGACTAAAGGTATAAAAAGAAAAATACATTTTTTGATATAATCGTCATGGGAATTTGTTTTGTCTCAACTATTTATTTAAGAGGGAACTGTTTTCTAATTTTAATAGAGGAAGGTGAGGAGCAAAGAGATAACACAAAAAAATAAAATAAAAAAGAAGAGGGTCATTGAAAAATATTTTTGAGTGCACAAAATAGTTCAGAAGGAAGCACAGATAAGCTGGAAAGTTTTGAAAATGTGTTGAACTGATCAGATACTTTAATTTTTATTTTTTAAGTCTAGTCCAAGAATTTTTCAAAATATTATTTTTAATTAAGAAGAATTAGTTTTCTCTCCCTTATCTGAAAAAAAATGTTTAAGAAAAATGAACCCCTTCTGCAGAATATGCTTAAAAATATCATGGTCTGCCTAAAATATAACTTTTGGACACATTCAAATTGGGCAAAAGAAGGAGAGAGGAAAGTAGCTCATAGATTGTTTTTCATCTTACTACAGAAAGTAGAGCATCTATATTCAGTAAAAATGCTTTTGCATTATGAACAATGGCATATCTTATTTAAGTATTAAGCATTACCATTCTAAATACTAGATGGGTTAAGTATTAAAATTGAAAGTAATATCACTGTATAAAACTTGGAGTGACTTGTCAGTGTTTGCAGGTGACAGCATCAGACATTGCTTTTGTCCATAACAACAATATGTTTTAGAAATGTTTTAGAATTATATATACATACAGACATGTATGTATATATAATTAAATATGTTTTAGAAAACTGGCACTATCAATTATATCCATGGTCCTACTTGAAGTACCATGGAATGCAAAGAACAAGGCGTATATAACTGTGTAGTATCTAATATTCTTGAGCCATCTGGTGGAATCTTTGCTTCACTACACTGATAAACACCTGTTATTATGTACAAGGCCCCAAACACACCAATCTATACTTGAAGTTTTTGCTCCTGAGGTGCCAAGACCAAAAAGAATTTATACTTACCAGAATTTAGCAATACTGTGGTTATAAGGCCCAACTCCACTCAAAGGTACTTAGGAAACCACTGTTGCTAAGTATGGAATGCACTGCTGAAAATCTACCATAGTAAGTCTCTATAATTGTTTTTTATGCTATTTTTTCAAAAGTGTTTGAGTTCTACACTAAGCATTGAATCCAAAACAAATTCAAAGGAACTGGAGATCACACAACATGCTTGCCTGTGGTTTCTTTACCTCATTCCTAGCACTGGGCAGCTTAGGACAGAACAAATTTAACTTCTCTGAGGACACTGTCATAACTGTCATCAAGGGATAACAGGCTTTCAAGTCCATCATTTTAAAAAGTAGAGGTTTAAAAGTGAGGTACATTCTGTCAACAGGAATGAAGTGTTTAACTTCAATATTTTATTTATTTGTATTTGGCTTCAAATTCATACTAAAAGCGTTCAACGTTACCCAGGAAAATCTAGTTCCTAGAGCTTTAAAAAAAATAATGCTGGTTACTACCTTAGGACATGATCATGTTCAAATGTTAATGTCCTGGCAGTCAAAGTTTATCATTAATTTTTTAAAAATATGAGCCTATATGTTCATGTCTCATCTCTAATGTAAGCCTATGGTTATTATGAAGATGAGTTGGTATAATCAGGTAAACTTCTGTGCCCAGCAGCATTTACACACCCTAATAGAAGTGCCTCCTCACTCTAATTTTCCTTAATTTGCTTCAGTAAAAAAGCTAATAAACTCTGCACGAAAGTAAATTTATTAGCAAACTCACATAAAAATTATCATTACTACTCTACATCACTTATTATTAGCAAACTAACACATTATTTTTACTTTTCCACACTACTTATTTTCTTGGACAGTTCACTAAACATAAATGCCAAGGCTTTCCCCCAAGCTTTATTTCAAACAACTACACATTACTGATTCATCCCTGTGATTCAAAATGGAAAAACTGAGTCAAATTAAATCATCCAATGGATGGCTTCATTTATTGTACAAATAAGGTTCTAATGTGAGCAAAAAATTGTTTAAAGATGAGTTTTCTAGGATATAAATTTACCTTTTATTTTCCTTGGTTGATTAATTTATGTACCCAAAATAATATTTGTGGTTTTCTTATAGTATTATATCATAGGTAGAAATCACATAGATACAAGTCAGAAGGTGCTATCTCTTCCCAGCTATTCCACTATCTCACTGTGTGGTCTTGAATACATTCTTTAACCTTTCCATGTCTGTGGCCAGCTCCATAAAAATGAATGAATTATACAATAAAATAGATCTGCCTGGTTCTGCATGGCTTGTCTTCATGGGCAAGGCCATATGGCTAGTTCCCCAAAACACTACTATTGCTGTCCTTGGGCTATTAAGATGACCCATGGGGCAAATAAGGAAGATTGTCTGTTTTACAATCATATATTCAAGTCACTGTGGTTCACAGGCTCAGCTTCAATGTCATCTTCTTTAAAATAAATAAAAATCTGCCTTTCATTTCCCCAGAGATGTTAATGAATAAACAAAGTAACATGGCCTGAACACCCTAATATTCCAAGGCTACAATGACAAAGCAGCAGTATGAGGCAGCTCAAAACAAAGGAACAAAATCCATTTTATTTATGGTTTGTAGCCAGGGTGAAGTGCCAGTGGATAATGATCTCCACACAAAAACAACAGAAGAAAAAGTAACTCCTGCTCTCACTCAAGGCTCATTGTGTCTAGATACCAGGTTGCAGGTATATGCATTCATTCCTTTAGCTATCATTTATTAGAATTGCATACTGACAGCCAGAAAGAGCTACTAGTCCATGTGAAAAGTAACAAAGAAAATAAAAGAGACAGACCTGGTCTTCCAAGAAATAACCAAATAGGAGAGGATATTTCAATAATACAAATGAAAATTGATAACATCCTTAATTAGGGTAGTAGCCATTTAAGTGAAAACCCCTACTTCCTCACTTTTCTGTTCTATCAATGGTCCTAACATCTTTTAATTCATGTTGGCTTACAACCTCAGTCTTCATTAATTCTTAACTCTCCCTCATCCCCTATAATCAGTACTTGCAAAGTCTATTCTACCTTCACAATATTTCCCATATGTATCTCTTTTTCTCACCACTTAAGATACAAACATTCTAATTCAGACCTTCATAATCTCTCCCCTGGACAAGTCCAATAGTGTCTTGATTGATCTCCTGCCTCACATCTCTTCCCCTAATCAATTCCTATTCCATATAGCTGTCACATGGATATTCCAAAACTAAGAATTTGACCACGTCACTCCCCTACTCAAGAAGTGTAGTGGCTCCCTCCTGCCTTTAGTAAAAAATATAAACTCTTTTGTTTGACAATTAAAACCCTTCACAAACTGGCTCCAGCCTACCTTTCCAAGTTTATTTCATACTATTTTCTTTCACATACTCAACATTCCAGCCAAACCAGCATATCTGCTGGTCCCTGTACAGTACACGATATTCTATCTGAAATCTCCATGCCTTTACATAGGCCCATGATGGCAAACCTATGGCACGCATGCCAAAAGTGGCATAACTGCAGTAAACCAACAGGGTTCCTTACTAGAAAGCCAGAGGGACTTGGGGCAGAGCTATTCCCTTCCCCCTCTCCATATGCCTGAGGACATTCCTCACTTCCCCCACCCCCCTGCCCAGCAGCCAATGGAAGCATTTCCTCCCTCCCCTGTCTGGGGTAGGGGGCTGGGAGGGTGGGGGAGGGGCAGCTCACCTGCTGTGGGAGGGGGCAGTACAGACAGCAGCCTATCGAGTCTGTGATGAAGGTGATTCCCATGATAGGGTTGGATAGGTGCTAGGTTTGAGGGGAGCATAGCTCACTGCAGGGCACACAGCTGGAAGAGAACAGAGTGATAAGGCCACTTTCCTCCCCCTTACCACATGCCTCTCATCACCTGCCCCTCTGCCCAGCAGCCCAATGGGGAAGCTTCCTCCCTCCTCTGTCTGGGAGGTTGGGCCTAGCACTCCATCTGTAAAAGGTTCACCATCACTAGCATAGGCTGTTCCCTGGGCACTATCCTTCATGCTAGAAGTGTGTTTCATCCTCATTTCCACTTCTTAAGATCCCTCAATACTCACTTTCCTTCAATAGTGAACTCATGTATCAGTTGCTACACGAGACCTTTCTTGCTCTAAATAGTTGAAAGTACCTTCTTCCTCCCCCTCACCCAATACATAAACTTAACACTTTTTTTAACCCTTACTTTCTGACTTACAATTGATACTGTGTATTAATTCCAAGGCAGAAGAGCAGTAAAAGTTAGGGAATGAGTTTAAGTGACTTGCCCTCGGTCACACAGATAAGAAATAGCTAAGGCCAGATTTGAACCTAGAAACTCCCATCTCTAGGTCTGGCTCTCTATCTACTGAGCCTCCTATATGCCCCCAAATCTATGAAAATTACTTTTCCAGTATACATTTTGTATTTACTTATCAGTATATATGTTATTACCCACAATTAGAATGTGGGTTCCTCTAGGCAGATATTGTTTTATTTTTATCTTTATATCCACATGGACTAGAATAACAATGATACATAGTAAATATTTTTAATATGCTTGTTGAATAAAAGATATTGAATAAAAGAAGATAGAAATGACACATCAACTAATTGTGAATGAGAAAGAGGAAAAGTCAAGGATTGCTTCATTGAGTACCTCAACACCTGGAATGATAGTGGAGCTTTCAAGAGAATAGGAAAGTTTAGAGCAGGATCTGGGAGGCTGTGAGGATGAAAAAAGATAATGAATTGTTTTGGACACATTGAGGTTGAGATGATAAATACAGAACCAGACATGCAAAAGGGTCAATGACTACATAACAAGGAAACCTTTTAAAGGAATGCTATTAATTTAACTGAATACTAAGATTCTTTAGCTTGCCATATATGCCTTTCTATGGCCCTTTACCATCATTTATAATTTTAAATTCTGGAATTATTTTGTTTCATGATTCACAGCCATATAATATGATCAGAAAACAGTGGAACAGTGGTATTTAAAGAGTTGCTTTGTAGCAGTGGGATCCTTAAAAGAACTACAATCCAGGGGCAGCTGGGTAGCTCAGTGGATTGAGAGTCAGGCCTAGAGACAGGAGGTCCTAGGTTCAAATCTGGCCTCAGACACTTCCCAGCTGTGTGACCCTGGGCAAGTCACTTGACCCCCATTGCCCACCCTTACCACTCTTCTGCCTTGGAGCCAATACACAGAAGTTAAGGGCTTAAAAAAAATAATAAATAAATAAAAGAACTACAATCCAGTTCAACTCTCTCCTGATGCAGCTCATGTTCTACCTGTAATGATTGTCCAAGGCATGTATATGGACTATTTCGGTGGGCTACCTATTTTCCTTTATGGTTCATTATTCTTCATGTTTATCAGAACTATTTTCATTTATTCTCACGAAAATTAGAAACAAATATACCTGAAAGAAAATCTTTCTTTGAAATATGGATTCGAGAGAGAGAGAGAGAGAGAGAGAGAGAGAGAGAGAGAGAGAGAGAGAGAGAGAGAGAGAGAGACCCTTCTGACAACCTGATGAAGCCCAAGGACCCTTTTATGGAATAACACACACACACACACACACACACACACACACACACACACACACACAAACAATTTGAGCAAAATGACTGAGATAAACTTTGGTTGTTGTTTTTTGTATTTTTGGTTTTTTTTTTTTCAGTTTAAATAGTGGTTGATTTCTTTCACATAGCTGTAGATTTTAATGGGAAGACTTTGTAGTATTCAGTGAAACCTTGCCTGAAGAGAGCCTTTTAGAAAATATATTTTTCAAACTACATCAATGTTCTAAAGAAAGTAGTTGCTCCACATCTAAAATCAGTATGACTAAATATATATATATTTATAAAAGAAAATTGTCTATGAAAGCCTGTTGTTCACTTTACATTTTGCTGATTAATATCCCCCCAAAATATTACTTTCAAATTTACCAAAATAATGCTTCCCTGTTCAAAAATCTTTGAATGTTCCTCAACATCTATGGCATTCAAGACTTTCAACAATTTAGTTCCAGGTTACTCTTCCATCTTTCTCCCATAATTCCATAAAACAAACATTCTGCTCTGCCCATACATGGCTCTTCCTTGTTCCTTAAACATCAAACTATGATAGAAAAATCACTAAAATTAGGAGTCAGTCCTTGGTTTAAATCACTGTCATTTTCTAGTAGTATAAGCTTGGACTAGTTATTTCACTCATGTGTGTCAGTTATTCCCTGGAAAAAGCAGTGAATGGAAGAAAAGATCTCTAAGGCTTCTTTTAGCTCTAAATCAATGATTCTACATCAGGCTCACCTGTGAAATTCCTTATTTCCCTCTAAGAATAATCAGCTATATTAGTAGTAATAAGATATATATCTGTCTAGACATAATTTTTAAATAAGCAGCTATTTTTGAATTTCTATTAAAGATTATACAGACCACAAACTCTTTTTAATCAAATATCCTGGAGAACACACAGTATTTTTATTCATTAAGCTGAGCCTATAAATATTAACCAACTATTTATTTTTCCCTCCTTTTGAAGAGATTTGAAAATGTAATGACCTGTTTCATATAAAAAAGTTTCATAAACCAATATGGTACATTTTCTTGCAACTCATGGCTATATAAATATTTATTCCCTCTAATTTACTATGTGATGTTAATATTCTTATAATGTATTCCTGAGTGTCATGCTGATTTCAAAACTAAGATTTTTCTAAAACTAAATTGATGGAAAGTTTTAACTTTATAAAGAACAGAGGATTAAGCATTAGACTAATATTTCTCCATTGCCCTATGACAACAACCCAATACATTAACCCACTGGTCTCAAACATGGGGATTTCCCAAAGAGAAAGGGCTAATACAGGTTGTCTTAGCAGGAAATCATGATTTTCAGGGCCAAAAAAAAATCACAGGTTTTTTTATTAAAAAGACCAAGGAAATGTACCTCTTTTATATTACATCCTTCCCTAAAAAAGCAATACTGAGAATAGTTTAAAATAAAATTTTAGAGATGATGAAACAAGAGTGACCAAAATCCAGACATACATATAAAATCATCTCATTCTACTGTTTTAAAATAATCAGTCCTTCCTCCCAAATTTCACAGTCATTTTTTTGATGCTAATCATTTTCAAACTCTTTTCAACAGTTATTTGCATGCATATCACCCCAAACTAACCTATAGTCTCCTTTGGGGTAGTCTGCTGTTTTCCAGTTTTATATCTCAAATGAAATGCATAGTGTTTCTAATATGTATTGTTGAATTAATGGGAAAAATCAGAACTAATTCTAGGCTTTCTCACTCTCATTAAGACAGTCACACAAGATAGAATACCAGAAAAAAGTAAAATAAATTGCTTTACAACAAAGATTGGGTTCCTAGTAGCAGGGATTAAGAATTTTGAGATCCCAGCAAATATTTCATTTGTTATTGCAAAATAAAGAGACTTCCATCTTGAGTAAAAGATGAAATAATATCAAAAGGCATACAGCTCAGCAGCTTCAAAAGAACAGGTTCCTTGTGTCACAGGAACACAGAAATTGAGGCTATAAAATAAATATTTTTGTAGCTATAAATAGCAAGAAAATGTACCATATTGGATCACAAAACATTTTAAAAGATGCAGAACATTACATTTTCAAATCTCTTAAAGAGTCACATGATTCATTTTCTGTAGGTCAGTAATAACCAGGTGGACAAAGAAGATACCAAAGGATACTCTGCCCTAACCAACAACTAAGTGCATGCTTCTTTTATGTCATTCATTCTCAGGTCTCTCCTCTACTCAAAAATCTTTGGATATTCCCCAGTATCAATGGGATAAAGTCCAAACTCCTTTCCCTTGCAGTTAAGTTCCTCAACAAACCAGGACTATATAGGGAATGGATTAACTGCTATATCACCCTCATCCTACTTTACTGATGCTCATTGTTCCTTAGTGCCTGTCCCAAAAGTGGGCAAAGAACATAAAAAAGATAAACTAGTCAAATTTCACATTTTAGTCCATTGTGGTAGAAATTTGAGTGAGAGAAGCACAAAATCACTCTTTAACCACTGAAAAACTTCAGTATTCCAAGCTCTCCCTGACTTTGATTACAATTTAAATGAGTACCAAGAGAGTATATAACATGATTATATAGTATCCTCTCTTAATTATCTAATAGAAAAATCTGGGTCAGTAATTCATGGTCAATGGATTAAAAATGTTCTTTATTAAAAAGTGTTCATTTCCTAAATTTTAAAGGACTACTTAACTTCTTGGGATACTTATAATCTAATATATATCCTTTAAGAAGGGGGGATGGGAAAGAAGAGGAAAAAAAAGAGGAGAGAGAAGGGGAAGGAAGAGTTGAAGGTAACAAAATCCAAGAAAGGATCTTCAAAAAAAATCAGCAAGGGGGACAGTTGGGTAGCTCAGTGGATTGAGAGCCAGGCCTAGAGATGGGAGGTCCTGGGTTCAAATCTAGCCCCAGCCACTTCCTAGCTATGACACCCAGCAAGTCACTCAACACCCATTTCCTAGCCCTTATGGCTCTTCTGTCTTATATAAGGCACAGAGAAAGTTTGGAACTTTGGAAAAGCAACCTTGAGTGACAGAAGCAGCAGTTGGAAGGAGAAGCAGGGGCTTGTGGGAGAAAAGAACCTTGGAGAAGGACTTCATCTCTGCACTCTGGAAAGGGATGGAGGACTTTTACCCAACCTCTGGAGTCTATCAAGACTACCTGAGGGGGGGCAGCTGGGTAGCTCAGTGGATTGAGAATCAGGCCTAGAGACAGGAGGTCCTAGGTTCAAATCTGGCCTCAGACACTTCCCAGCTGTGTGACCCTGGGCAAGTCACTTGACCCCCATTGCCCACCCTTACCACTCAGGGTTTAAAAAATAAAATTTAAAAAAAAAAAAAAAAAAAAAAAAAGACTACCTGAGGATTTCTCTGTATTTCAATATCCCAGAAGACTTGTTTGGTTTCCTACTTTTTATCAATATCCCAGAAGACTTGTTTGGTTTCCTACTTCTTATCCATACCAATGAAGAAGAATTTAAACATCTACCAGCAGCTAGCTGAGATCTATGGACCCATCCAGCTTGCTGGGACAACCCCGTAGGCTCACTCTCCCATCCTGTGCCAATTTAAGAGAGACCCTCATAAACCTGTCTGTAGTTTAGCTTAGCTAGCAGCTGAAGAAGAAGGAGTGAAAACTCCTGGCCAATGCCAGAAGGCTTGGCCAGGTACCAAGGACCTCAACTACTGTTGTGACAGGGCAGGGTTACCTAACCCCACTCACCTCAACCATCCTTGATTCTCCAACATAATAAATTAAATTTGTTAATGAATTAGCAATCAGATAAAGTTCCTTTGGGGACAGAGTGGCAATAGAGAGAAGAGGGAATTAGGGAGACTGTCTAGTAGGCTTTGGCTATGCAAAGTCCAAGGCTGCCAGTCATTCAGTCTTTCCCGACAGAGTTGGGATCAGTAAAGGTTTCTTAGGGTCCAGGCAAATAAGTTAAGTCCTAGAAAACAGTTAATACCCAAACCCAAAGAGATCTGATGACACGGTATTGATTCTAAAATGAAAGGTAAGGGTTTAAAAAAAAAAATCAGCATGTCAAGCTATCCACAACCTGTACTTTTAGAATTTCTTCAAAAAAAAAAAAAAAAACCACACACATGCTCATCGCATTTAAAGGAGGTAATTTCTAAGATTTCTTCAGGCTTTAAATTGTAGTCCTTATGTCACTGGATATAATAATGCTGACCATATAGTGTTATTTACCTTAATTTAAAGTATATGTACTCAGCATAAAGGGGCAGCAAATCCAATCTAGGATATGACCCTGGATTTTTGTGGATCAAAGTTAGTAAGATACCTTTGGACCTTGAAATTAATCAAAATCCATATAAACAGATGATCCTGGTCACTTTCACATATACTCCACCCTAAAAGATAAATTGCAAATGGAGTGTAAATGAGGCTTTAAGTGACCCCCCCAACCTGCATCCTCCCCAACTCTGAAACAACAATCTAAATTGTAAGTAGGGTTAAATAAGTTATTCAGTCAAAATTTTGAAAGTTTAAAGGCGACCAATCTCTAGAACTCAGAGACTAGGGTGTATCTCAGCTTCTCTTTAGAAAAACATGAATGGAATGTAACTGATTCGAAGAAATGCTGAAACCAACATATATTAGATTAAAACAGATCCAAAATAATGTCATAAGAGGGCAGGAGTCTACATCAATTCTAGAAAAGGGCATGCCCAAAACTAATACCTCCAAAAGTCCCCAAAGAATGCTGATTCCAACCATCAGTTGTAGCCTCTACTTCAATGAACTGGGTAAGGATAAATCACTTTTTCTCAGCCTCAGCTTCTTCTTCTTTTATTAAATAGTATGACTGAATTCCATGATTTCTAAGGTCCCTCTTAGTCTGTACATTCCATGATTTTAATAGTAGTTGTCTAGATATAAAAATATACAGAATTAGGAAGTCTCCAATTTTTTGCAAAAATAATTACATTACATGTGGAGCTACTGACCTATGTCTCATTTGCCTTTCATAGACAAATTCCTAGAAAAATCCTTACCTACACTGACTCTTCCTTTTCCTCAATCCCCCCCACAGTATAGCTGTTGACCACATCTCTTAACTGAAACACCATAACCTTTCCAAAAGGATTATTTAAATCTCTATGAACTTTAAAAGGAAGGAAAAAAAGGTAACAATTGCTCTGTTCAATTCTACAATGATTACATTAATGGCATTAAGAATATATGGGATTTCTCTTATTCTTAAATCACTATTGCCAATTTTTTTTCATGAGCTGAAATCAGCACTGTTATTGTTAGTTTGAAATAAAAAAAATAAAAAAAATAAAAACAGAAAAAAAAACTGCAGCCTAGAAAGAAAAGAAAATAACACCTCCATGTGATTGACCTAAAATACTTATTTTCCCTTAGTATATTAGTTAAAATCAAACTCTTTCTCCTAATTACCCACAGAAAATGTTTTTTAGGAACTTGGGAGAAAAAAAGAAAGCCATTAAAAAAGTCTTTACATATAAAACAAAAATCGCAGTCTAAAATGTCAAAACAGTATTCATGCAGGGCTCCTACAGTAGACCTACTGTACTATGTCTAGAGAAACTTGGCATTTTGTCTAGGAGTAAGTCAATAACAGGAACTCAATCATAAATGCCCTGGTTTCCGGCTAATACAGTACTCTCAGCTGCTCAGTCTAGCAAGGCAAGAGCACACAAGTTTAAATAACAGCTGGCAGCAAAGTTTCACAGGGTAAGGCAGTATTTTTTTTAAATTGGAATTGTTTTTTACAATTTGCTTTTCCTACATATTCTTTCAAGTTTTATCATCATTCTTCATTTCAAAATTGACCCAATGCCCTCAAAGCAACACAAAAGAATAATGTGGAATAAAAAACTTTATTCCTCCTCAATAGTTGTCCCACAGTCAGTTGAAAAATCTAGCTATATATACATCAGCCTTTCACTCTGTTAAATGGAAAAGTCTTCAAAAATCAGAAAAAGCAATTTATTTTGGCCTGAGCGACAGGCTTCCATAAGCACACATTCCCATAAAGTTAACAAGTATAAACCATCCCAGTCACGCCAAGGAAAGTTCTTACAAGTCTTTAAAATGAAAGCATGGTACACTGAGTGTGACAAAATGGGCACCTCCTAAAACAGAAGGTTCCCACAGCCAGATTCCTCTTTTGTTATCCAATATCACCACTCAAAAACAAATAGATTATACCTTTTTAAAAGGATAAAAGGAGGAATCCCTGGTATGGTGGAAATGTAGGTTGGTTTGAGTGAGCCAATAAACTAACCCCCAGAGAAACTCCCTTCCCGCCTGGGCAGACTGCTGATGGCTGCCCTCTGTCCCAGACTAGATCTCTAATGGAGAGATAGACTGCGAAGTAGATTGTTAATAGGATTGAAAGGGAGGCCGCCTAGTAGATGTTATTTGAGTCTAGCCAAGATGGATTGACTAGTTGACCTCAAAGGGAAACCCCTTTCTTCCTGCCAGAGAGAGGATGGCTGCTCTCTGTCACTAGAATATGGTGGGGGTAAAAGGGTGAGCAGAAAGTCTGCACCAGTATAGAGACACTGGAAGAATTAGAATTGACTTTTGGTCAGGATTTTGCTTTTGCCTGACCTTCCCTGAATGTCCTTCCTGGCCAAACCCTGCTAGGGGAAGAGCAATAACAGGTACCTCAAGATTTGACTGGACTTGAGGCTAACGAGAACTCTTCCCCCCCCTAAGAAACCCTTCACCCTTTTCAAGCCCTTTTTACCTTCTCAAATATTATCTGACTGCATTAGGTTATCAAATCAAAAGGGTGGTTTAATAAACAAGTTCAAGGAAAGGATTTGGAGAGTGGGAACAGGAATGCCCTAGTCTAAAACACAGAGTGGTTTGGGGTTCCCTTTTGGCCTAAGCCAAAAGCCAAAAGGCCCCGGCCTGAAAGCATTCTTTGATCCCTCCCTCTTTCCTATGCTGATAACCTAATCTAGAAATGACAGGTTAAAAATGTAAAATGGCACAGAGAGAGAAGTTCTTCTACTGAGCTGGCTCGGCATGCCTTTCTGGGCAAAGCCCCTCAGCAGCTGTAAATGTTCAGCCAGTCCTCTTAAGTTTGCTGTCCAAGAGCAACAGGTATTATCCACAGGTGTTGAGGCCCAAGGAAAAAGTTGGGAAATCCTCAGGTATTCAGAGGATTCAATTCTGAGGTAAGATAGGAGTTCTATTCAGTTCAGGGTCCAGGTACGAACTCTCCCCAGTTACTGTTCCTTTCCCAAAGGTCTCTGCTTTCCCTTCCAACTGCCTCTCCTATCCTTCAAGTCTCTCCCTGCAACATTCTATCTCCCTCTGTGCAAGATTCCACTTACAACCTTCAGAGGTATATCCACTGGATTTACTGTATTGACACTCTCCCTCTTCTCCAGCCATGTGTTGCTCTTCAGTGATGGACACAGTGTTCTGTATCTTACTATAGAACAGGGGAACTAGGGAGTAAAAGCTTCCTATCTAAAGTAAATTAAACAGTCTCCATTGACTTGACAAGAGCTCTCTGATGACTTAACCCATTTTTGGTCCACATCCTATTTTCTATAATAAAGGTACACTTTATTGTAACATTTTCCTGTTAGAAAATATTTTTCAACTCGGCATAGTGGTATATTCTTATAATACCTGCTACTTGGGAGGCTCAGACTTATAGATCTCTTGAGTTCAGGGGTTCTAAGCTTCAGTGGGCTAAGCTGATGAGGTGTCTGCAATAAATTTGACATTAATATTGTGAGCACCTAATGACTGCAGGAATGGGAAGGAATAGAGGCAATGACTAAGATTGCCTAAGAAGGGGCAAATTGGCCCAGGTCAGAAATTCAACAGGTTAAAGCTCTCATTCTAATCAGGATGGGATTGAGCCCTTGAAGAGCCCCTTATTTCCAATATGGGCAAGACAGGAAAACAGTCTATTTTTTTAAGGAGGAAAAAGAAAAAAAAACATTTCATGCAATTGGAGTTACCCTTGCTTCCCCCTTTAGTTCAGTATATTAATAACAATCAGTGTACATAAAAGCGCTTTCCTCAAAACATCATTATCCTATTGTGTGACCCTGGGCAAGTCACTTAACCCCCATTACCTAGTCCTTACCACTCTTCTGCTTTGTGTAAGAAGGGGGAGGAGGGGTTGTGGTATTTGGGGTGGGGGGGAGTTGGTAACCCCTTGGTTGAAGTAAAAGGGCCACTTCTCCACAGCCACCCCTCCTTACTAGGGAGACAACTTGGGGATTCGTGACACTTGGGGTTAGAGGGAGATGTTCTCTTTTGAAGGAAATTAGTGGGAGCCCACAAACATAAGTTGTTTGTGCCAAGCTACACCCACACAAGCCTCCTCAATCCCCAAAACTAGATCTGATTTAAAATGGAGAACTGCTTTCCTTCCTCCCTCAACCCACAAGTTCTGTCTCCCTCCTAACTCAGTTACACAGATCTGAATGAAACAAAACTAAAAAGGATTTATTTCAGGAACTAATGAGGATTAAATGATGAGGATGTCAGGGAAGAAGAGGTGCAGGGGGTCACTAAATTCCCCTCCCAAATAAATGCTTTTAAGAATATAATTATGACTAACTATAGAGGAAGTAAGGTAAGGTTCAAGGCAAGTTTGTGGGCCACCAGGGGCCAGCTCCCCCACCCAAAGTCCAGGCCCCCTGGCCAAACTGTAGAACTTTGTTAATATATCTTCCAAGATGGTCAGGAACTTATTGAGAATCAATTTGAAGGGTTGTAATTGCTGAAGATCTTTGGAAACTCTTCTAATTTTCTTTTGAAGGTACTGCAGCCCCAAAATTCAACCTCCGTCCTTGTTGCCCCTCCAAAGCTAAAGAGAGAAAAATCCATTGGTTCCTTCCCACAGGTCTTTGCACTGAGGCCAACTGTCATTCTCTCCCTCCTCAAAGTTTCATCAGGGATCTCAATAGATGCTGAAAAAGCTTTTGACGAAATACAACACCCATTCCTACTGAAAACACTAGAAAGTATAGGAATAGAAGGGCCTTTCCTAAAAATAATAAATGGTATATATCTAAAACCATCAACAAGCATCATATGCAATGGGGATAAATTAGAAGCCTTCCCAATAAGATCAGGTGTGAAACAAGGATGCCCATTATCATCTCTACTATTTAACATTGTACTAGAAACACTCGCAGTAGCAATTAAAGAAGAAAAAGAAATTAAAGGTATTAAAATAGGCAGTGAAAAGACCAAGTTATTATTCTTTGCAGATGATATGATGGTGTACTTAAAAAATCCTAGAGAATCAACTAAAAATTTAGTGGAAATAATCAACAACTTTAGCAAACTTGCAGGATACAAAATAAACACACATAAATCATTAGCATCTCTATAGATTTCCAACACATTGCAGCAGGAAGAGTTATAAAGAGAAATTCCACTTAAAATTACCCTAGTCAATATGATACTTGGGAATCTATCTGCCAAGACAAACATAGGAATTATACAAACACAATTACAAAACATTTTCTAAACAATTAAAACTAGAACTAAGCAATTGGAAGAACATTGAATGCTCATGGGTGGGCAAGCTAACATAATAAAAATGACCATCCTACCCAAATTAATTTACTTATTTAGTGCTATACCTATCAAGCTACCAAAAAACTTTTTTACTGAATTAGAAAAAACTATAACAAAGTTCATTTGGAAGGACAAAAGACCAAGAATATCAAGGGAAATAATGAAAAAAAAAATATGAAGGAAGGTAGCCTAGCAGTACCAGATCTTAAACTGTACCATAAAGCAGCAGTCATCAAAACAATATGGTACTGGTGAAGAGATAGAAGGGAGGATCAGTGGGATAGACTAAGTAGGGGGTAAGCGACCTCAGCAAGACAGTCTATGAACCCAGCTTTTGGGACAAAAACCCACTATTTGACAAAAACTGCTGAAAAAATTGGAAAACAATATGGGAGAGACTGGATCTAGATCAACATCTCACACCCTACACCAAGATAAACTCAGAATGGGTGAATGACTTGAATATAAAGAAGGAAACTATAAGTAAATTAGGTGAGCACAGAATAGTATACTTGTCAGATCTCAGTAAAGGAAAGATTTTTATGTTTTATTCTCTTTGATATATATTCAATTTCAGGATGAAGGTGACTTGCCCCCTTTTCAACCAGCCCCTTTTTAAAAAGTTTTTAAATAAAATAAATACTTCCTGAATGCATTAGAACATTAATTCCTTGATGGCAGGACCTATTTTTTTTGCTTTTCTTTGGCTCCCCAAAGCTAACAAAATGCATGGCATATAATAGGAGCTTAATTAATGCTTACTGACCATCTCACAGGAGGTTTGTAGGAAAAATTGCTTTATTAATTGTAACTTACTACATGTGATTATTATTATTAGTCAACTCTACTTGTATCGCCATACTGAGGATGAAATCTCAAATAATGTGCTGAAATTTTCCTTCCTGGGTCCTAGATCCACCCACTCTGGCTTCTTGCAGACTGGTATCCTGACAGCCTCCAGCCTCACCAATCTGCAGGTGTTCTTTTGCGTTTGCCCCTAAAGGTACCTGACTCTGACTTTCTTCTGTTTGATTAGGGGCATTTAGCCACTACTCAGTTTCCCTTGGGATTTCCTGACTCCTATGCCCTTTATTCTTCCTATGTTCATCTTAGTCTTTTCCTATCCTTACTTTCAAGGCTTTTTGGTACACTCTAACCCTGCAATCCAGATCACTTCATTCTACCTTTTTCTCTAGCTTCCTCCTTAAATATCCTCTTAGATACTCACATTCATCCTCCCACTTCACATTTTCTGTCAGAAAGCAGCAGTTAAGAATTGGAACAAAACTTTTTCATATTATTCTACCACAGTAAATTGGGGTTTTTATTTACTGAATATATGAATACCTTCTAGAACCAGAGCTTGCAAGGATAATTCATTTCACTGGCATTTCATCATAATTGCAAAATGATAATTATAATAAAAATATTAAGGTATACACTAAATACCAATAGATTGTATTTCTAAGATTTTTTTATTTGAAAAAATTTTCAGAAGCTGCATGATCAATAATCCCTGAATATGCAGTTGAACAAACTGTACATTCATAATTTTTATTAGAAATACAAAATAATTCCTCCAAATAAAATCACTAAAATCTTTACATCATTTAATAAACAGGATTTACTTTCATTTCTCTTTTCTTGGAAAAATCTTATTTTCTAACCACTCAAGGACCCATAAGTATTATATCTAAGTGACTTATCACCAAACATTTTCAAAGTCATCAGGAATGAACAAAATTTAAACATCTGACCAAAATGTTTGAACCAAATGTTAAGGAACACATGGCAAGAGCTTCCCACACGCCATTGTTTACCTATTTTATGAGGCTGTTATGGTCTTCTGGGGTACTTTTAGGCAAGTTTAATACTGATAAATTTTCACATCAATGAGCTAAGTGTATTATTGTGAATGACTGTTTATACTTGAGGAAAATGTGAAAATTTAAGGATATTAGTCAGGTAATTGAGCTAGTGTTTACTTATATTTTATGTTTTACTCTCTTTGGTATATATTCAATTTCAGGATTATAGGGTGACCTGCCCCTTTTTCAGCCAGTATACATGTAACCCTTTCTTTGCCTGGAGTAGGGAAATACAAAATGTTGT
Organism: Gracilinanus agilis; assembly: GCF_016433145.1. Classification (NCBI taxonomy): domain Eukaryota; kingdom Metazoa; phylum Chordata; class Mammalia; order Didelphimorphia; family Didelphidae; genus Gracilinanus; species Gracilinanus agilis. Next base: position 621,211,076 of record NC_058130.1, read on the forward strand.
TCAATCTGTATTTTGTACTCCCCCAATGCATGTTTCTTCAGGAACTAATGAGTTCACATAAGGACACTCCTTTTTCCTAGAATCTCTTAAACTTGCTTGTTTTTTGAAAGTCACCTGGAAATGAATGTTTGGGACAGCAGGGATGCAGAAACAAAAGGAGAAATAACATGGCACTAGCAGAATGGCTGATAATCTCTCAACAATGATGATCCAAATAACCAATGATTTTTTAAAAAAACATATCTATCCATTGGAAAAGCTTCTAATAATAAAGCAGTTTTCAAACAAGTAATCAGCCAGTTGAAGGGGAAAAAAAAGAGTTTCATTGCATAACCTGAATATTCTATTGGTATTTCTTGAAAGGTGATTCTGTTTGCAGGAGTGTACAACTGCCGAATTTCCCTGTAATTATTATAAATTTTAAATAGGCTGCCATAGTACATGAGTAACACAAAACTGAAAAGATATGAACAGAATTTATGGCAACAAAAATAAATAACATTAATTTAACACATCAATGATATATATATATACATATACATATATATATATATATATATAATCAGTATTATATACTTGGCAACTAGTGTTTCAAAGGGTAGAAAGACTCCTTCAAGGGAAGCTTCACTATTAACAATACCAAAAGGACAGTACATTTGAAAGAATGGTGGCCCAGTTCTGTCACTACCCATAAAACCCCAAGCAACTCACTCTCCTCATCCATAAAATGAAAGAATTGGACTAAATGACCTCAGAGGTCTTGCCTACCTCTAAATCTATCATCCAATTTCCTTATGAGTTAAGGAGGATTAAATAAATTCCTTTGGAAAAAAACTAAGAACACTTTCATAAATCAGAGGTATTTGAGGAGTTAGAAAATCTGACCCATTTTTATGGTTGCTCATCTAGCATCTTTTTCCAGACATGTGAAAGTCTTCATATTGTGAAGAAAGACTGACATGTCAGAGTATCCCCTTTCCCAGACTCTAAAGGGTTGGTACATCCTAAAAAGTAATGCATTGCATTTACATCGACTTCACAGGAGAACAGTGCAGCTGTGTCATTTACTGAAACAGTATATACACACACACACACTTTAGTTCATAATTCCATAATATCCTGGACAGGGGATTGTGTACTCAAGGGTTATGTCTCTACTATAATGTCAACCATCAACCAATATTCAAACCCGCAGTGAAAAGCAACAGCAGCTGGTGGCCACAATGGTACTAATGAGATTTTTTTTTCCTGGGGGAGGAAATCAGAGAGGTTTCAAAAGACTATCCTCCTTCCAGGTAGCCAAAAGAATTGAAGCATAGAATTACCTAAGTCACAACTCCTTCATACAGAAGGCATCATTACAACCTGAACTTTTGACATTCAGAGCAACCACTATGTATGGTCTAGGTCAGGCAACACAGAATACAACCTCAGATAAGGAGGTGGGCCCAGAGCACAACTTTATATGGATTGCTAAAGCAATGCAAATGCCATCTATGCCCTCTAAATTCAGTACACTAGTTAAAACTCTAGACATTTTCTAAAATGAAATAAACACTTCATTTGAGATGCTATAGGTGTTCTCAAAATAGCACTGGTTACCTCTATAATATCACTTTTGGACAAGTACGTATTTACATGAAAAAGGGCCCATGCCCTTCATTCAAAAGAATTATTGCAAACACTCATCTCAGTATTTCCTAATGTTCGTATAATTTTATATCTGCTTGATCTCTATAACAAAATAACATTTGGCTTTTGTTCTATTTTATTTTCTTGGAAAATTATTTTCAGGGTGCAGCTGGGTGGCTCAGTGGATTGAGAGCCAGGCCTATAATAGGGAGGTTGTAAGTTCAAATCTGGCCTCAAACACTTCCTAGCTGTGTGACCCTGGGCAAGTCACTTGACCCCCATTGCCTAGCCCTTACCACTCTTCCGCCTTGGAGCCAATACACAGTATTGACTCCAAGATGAAAGTTAAGGGTTTAAAAAAAAAAAAAAAGAAAAAAAAGAAAGAAAATTATTTTCAACAGGCATTTTTTCAATAATCATTTCAACACTTCTGAGATGGTATAAGCAATATAATCATGAACCTTACAGATGAAAAAATGGGGACAAAGAGAGGTTAAGTGATTGAAATGTTGACTTCAAATATAAAGCTCTTTCCATTCTAATAACATGCGCTGTATACATTGTTACATACAAGATACATATAATTTTTCCAGCAAAAAAAAGTAAAATTCAGATTCTGATCTATGTTTTCCATGCTAATAAGAATATTGTCTACATTAACACAGAATACATATAGGATTTCTTCCCAGTCTGATTATTCATAATTTTTCCTAAGGTATCAAAGTAGGAAAGTTTAAAAAATAAATTTGGAAAATCATACCCAGCCAGATTGGCTTATTGTTCCCAAACTTGGCACAAAAGCTAGATGGAGTAGTGGAGAGAGGTAGACTTGGAGTAAAGAAGACTTTAGTGTGAACCCTACTTTGGAGACTTCTTAGCTATCCAACCCCATGCAAGTCATCTACTCCCTCAGCCTCTGCTTCCTCATTCATAAAAGAGAGATAATAGCCCCTACCTCACTGAGTTATTATAAGGATCAAATAAGAAAATATGTGTAAAGGATCTAACAAAATTTAACTTGATTTATATTATCTATCATCATCACCACTCATATCATATTATTCCTTTGCTTTGTCTACTCCATGCCTACAAAGTACTTCCTCCTTAGGCAGTCAGTGAATAAACATTCATTAATGTACTATGTGCCAGGTACAATGCTTAGTGCTAGGGATACAAAAAAAGGGCGAAAAACGGTTTCTGTTCTCAAGGAGCTCAAAATCTACTAACCTCTAGCTCTCAGATTCCTTAGAATTTCTCCAGGTTAACCTCAGCTGCTGCCAACTACACATACAAAAAGCCTTTCCTCATCCTTTTTATCTGTTACTTTCCCAGCTCAAATTATACTGTGTTCCTTCTCTATATCCCTCAGTGATATAGAAGTTCCTTGAAGGCAAGGGTGACTTTTAATTTTTGTCTTAAATCTAGAGTAACTAACAAAGGTCTTTCAGTTTGCAAGCACGTGATAAATTCTTGTCCAATTGAACCACATGGAAATTGGAGAACCTACCATTAAAAGTTCATAATTCTATTTTAGCTAGTTCTTCAAATTTAGTCGAGTTGTTTTCATGAATTGGCAATTAAAGGCTAAATTATAATAATAGCTTACATTTATGGAATATTCTAAGGGTTTGCAAAGTGCTTTTCCTACATTATCTGATTTGATCCTCACAACATTACTATTAATGGGTAGATATTATTACTCCTATTTTATAGATAAGGAAACTGAAACTCATGGAGGTTAAGTGACTTTCTCAGAGTTATAAAACTGATAAATGTCTGAGATGGGATTCCTTTTGGTTGTAAATTCAAAGCTCTATCATTAGTCCACAATATCTCTGAGAGTATTAGAAAACTCAGTTGTGTGAAATTCATATTCACTCTGGATTGAGAAATGGTAATACTGATAAGAGGAAAGGTGGCTGTTATAGCACGGATTAACTTTTAAGATGTCTAAAGCATAATTAATAACTATATAAAAAGCCAATAACACCAATTCTTTGTCCATTTAAATCTAAAAAAGCCCTTACACATTTAAAGACAGGATTTTTATCACCTCTAATAGAAGTGAAAGGGATGGATAATATATGTGCATGCAATTCCATTCCAAAAATGGCATGAGTGAAAATGCACAAGCCTGCCTGTTGGGATCCACAGCAAGTATGGAATTCCTTTATGTTACTGGAAGCATTCGGCATCTTCCCAGGGAATTTGGTTCCTCAGTTACTAGCCTGGCTGATCCAGTTTCTTTCTCTTCCCCCTAGGTGGCACAGTTCACTACACTACTGTCAAATTCTGCCACCTCAGCATTTTGTACAAAAGGCAAAGCAGATGTCAACATGTTTTTTTCACCAAAAACAAACAAAAAACTCTGAAAGATTAGCATTAAGCTCATCTTTTTATCTTTAGTATAACTAAACAGGATATATAAATACTTGCTTGATTCATAAGGCATTTCTTTTTTAATAATCAAATAATAATCAGAAAAGTTTCCAGATATCTGAAATCTTCTTTATGTGACCAAACTACAAAGCGTTAACCATTGGGATGGGAAAATGTCTATGTCTTACACGTGAACTGAAGGGTAAGCAAGAAGGTGAAGTAATGAATAGAGAACTGGCCTCCAAAGCAGGAAGCTCAGAGTTCCAGCACTGCCTCTGATGTGGACTGTGTGATTCTTGGCAAAGAACTTAACTTCACTGTACTCTAAGCAGTTCTACACTAAGCTGCAGAGAAAGTGTCAAACCCTCACTGGGAAAGGTAGTTTTTTCTATAAATTAAATCAAAGATCTAGTTCCTATCTCTCATATATTTTATTTCATATGAAACATACTCTAAAAAGTACAACTAAGCACTATAAAGAGAAAAAAAAATCTGTAACACCAATCATTCAGTTTATTGAATCTAAAAAGACACACAAAATCAATGAAGCATCTTTATGACAAAAAAAGCTTAGGCATTGTTATCAATCTGCATTTAAAAAACATTTCATTCCAAATAAAATATAAATGCCCAACTTGTTCCAATTAACAAGGGGGGAAATATATGCAAAATATAATATATGCAAATATATGCAAAAATGAAGCATCTAAATATTTCTAATTCTTTCTTTTTCTTTTTCTAAATCCTTACCTTCCAAAGGTCCATTTAAACCCTAACTACCATGTATTGGTTCCTAGGTAGTTGGAGTTAAGTGACTTGCCCGGAATCACAAAGCTAGAAAATATCTGAGTATAGATTTGAATCTAAGACCTCCCATCTCTAGGCCTGCCTCTCAATCCACTAAGCTACCTCACTTTCCTTATTTCTCATTATTTCTAAAGAACCCAAAATAAAATAAAATTTCCTCTTTGCCCTAACACCTACACAGTATACTGCAAAGAGTAAAGACTTAATATATCTCATAGAATTCCCTTCTACAACTTACCTGACAAATACTCATGCACTGTTTTTAGTTCTGAGCCCTATCAGATTCCTCTTCCATGTAATAACTCTTCAAATATTTAAAAGACTAATATTCATATCACCCTTGCCTCTAGGCCCATCTTCTTGTCTTTAGGGTAATCCTCAGTTGCTTCAATACATCTAATCCAGCATGATCCCATCTGGCCCTTTACTCTATCTAATTCATCTCAAGTAGGTCCTCTGTGATGGCCTCTTCCCAAGCTTACAATTTTCTCCTCTGCCTCCTGGCTTCTTTGCTGGTTTCCTCCAAATCCTCACTAAAATCCCACCTTCTATAGAAAGTCTTTCTTCAACTCTTTAATTCTAGTGCCTCCTCTCTGTTCCAACTGATCTTAGACAGAGCTTGCTTCTATGGTGTTTTTGCATACTGTCCCTCTCATTATACTGTGAGCTCCTTGAGAATGGGGAATGAATTCTCCCCAGAGCTTGCAGTGTTTGCCTTATAGTACATTTACAGATAGCACTCAACTAAATGCTATCACTCTTACCAATGTCCTTTGTTAAACAGAACTAAACAGACAACTTAAATGCAGTTGGCCTTTGGCAGAATAAAGCACAACTCACCTTCCTCCTTCCTGATACTAGGTTTCTCAATGCAGCCTAAAATCCCATTTAGCTTCTTTTATGCCATTAAGCTCCATTCAATAAATATCATTTTCTATTATTTATAACTTATTTATTTGAAACTGGTTCTCCCCATCTCTCCCAGGCTACAAGTACATTGACAGGGCCCAATCTCACTAGTGATATTCATAGAGGCTCTGACCTCCTCAGATATTCAGATCTGAGCTAATTTACCCTTCCTTACATAGCCTGTGAACCTCTACTCCACAGGGTTCAACATGTTAGTACCAGACTTAATGTGGCCTTCTTTAGCCCTACTACAGTTCAAATTTCCCATATGCAAGCCTCCCCAGAGTCCATCTCCCCAGCAGCAGGGATTACAGGGGTGCACCACCACACCCAGCTACAATAAGTGATATTAAGTATATACTGTGGGAAATATAAGTAAGGGTAATGGGGTCACCAGGGGTATTATAAATAAACTAAGTGGTTTGTGGGAACACACTCTGGGATTTATGAGAGACTAGACCTGGACATGAATACTTGAACAGCCAAACTGCTCCTAACTGACAAAGGACAGTTAGCCAACTGTCACTCTGGCCTTAGGCTTTGAATTCAACAGACAAGGTAACAGGATATAACTGGGTTTAATTATGAACAACTAAAAGGTAGGATAGGGATATCTATTCTAAAAACTTAAATCTAATGACATAACCCACAGGGAAAGGAAAGACCTATTTCTACACTAACTTAGTAATCTAAACTGACAGGGCCCAAGGAGCAGTGGAGTCTCTGGGTGACTGCCTCAGAATTGGAACCTGCCAGGCTTGAGCAGCTCAGCTAGAGGCTTTGTGGCTTTGGGATTCTCACTACAATCCATTGATGATCTCTGGATGCCAAGAGCCAAGGTTGTCTCAGGTACCAAGTTGAGAAAGTGTGCTCAAGACTCTGTCCACCAGATAGATCCCAAACTCCTCCTTTTCCTTGATACAGGACTGTAGATCTTCTCTCTTTGCTAGATGCCACCACTCAGGATCCCAGGGGAAAATCAGGATACAGGATGTCCTTTTACTCTGAGTGCTCCCAGGGCTAACCACAGTTTGTGTTAACCCCCAATGGAGTCCTTCCCAGAGCCAAGTCACCTCTTCCTGCTCCTTCATTCCAACCTGGAATTCCCAGCTCCAGCTCCTTCCTGCTAAATACATCTTAATACCTAATCAATAACTAATCTTATCTTCCTCACAACAATACTATCTACATTGTGCTTGATATGAGACACCAAATTTTAAGTCTCTTCTAACCTCTGCAATCTAGCTTTCAATCTCATCTCTCAACTGAAGGTGCTTTCCTTCAAAGCCACCATTTATTTAATTGCCAAATTTAGTGACCTTTTAAGTTTTTATCCATTCCTTCAAACTCAGGTCTACTATCTCTTTTTTTTTTTTTAAACCCTTACCTTCTGTCTTGGAGCCAATAATATTGGCTCCAAGGCAGAAGAGTGGTAAAGGTAGGCAATGGGGGTCAAGTGACTTGCCCAGGGTCACACAGTTGGGAAGTGTCTGAGGTCAGATTGGAACCTAGGATGTCCCGTCTCTAGGCCTGGCTCTCAATTCACTGAGCCACCCAGCTGCCCCATCTACTCTCTCAATAAGACTTTTCCTGATTCTCCCAGACACTAGTGCCTTACCTCCCAATATGACCTTGTATCTATGTAGTTTGTAGATATGTGTGCATTGTCTCCAATTCTTCAAGGACAGGGACTGTGTCATTTTTTTTCCTTATATCTCTAACATCTAGCACAATGCCCAGTACATAGTAGGCACTTAATAAAACTTGCTGATTGATTGAAAAATGAAACAGTCTTTCCCCACCCTAAAGGCCTTATAGATAATTTATTGCAACCCCAACATTTTAAAGATGAAGAAATTGAGGCCCAAAGAAATTAAGAGACTTGTGCAGTCACGCCGGCCCCTCCTGACTTCATATTCAGTGCTTTTCACAGTTTCATACTGCTTCACATTGAATGAGCCAATAGGTCACTAAAAGTTCAGATTATTTTGATGAATAATACACTAATGACACTAATAAGAATATAAATATTTACATAGCACTTAAAGGTTTATAAAGTACTTTACATGTATTATCTCATTGATCCCTACAACAACCTTCCATTGAGTGCTATTATTCTCCCCATTTTATAGATGAGGAAGCTGAGGCAAATAAAATGGTTTAAATGACTTGTCAGGTTCACACAGCTAGTTTGTGTCCAGAGTCAGAATTGAATCCAAGTCTTCCTGACTCCAAGTCCAGGACTCTATTCACTGTGCCCCTTATCTGCTTAGCCATGTCATTTCCATCATCTATTTGTGAAACTTATTTTTTTAATCCAAATATAATAAATTTTATATTTATCCCTACCAAACATCATCTCATTAGAGTTTACCTACATTCACCCAAGTTGTTAACTACCCCTTTTAGTTTGGTGTCATCTGTAAATCTAATAAGCATACCATCCATGCAGTGTCACAGAGCACATGGCCAAGCAACAATGCTGGAGGCATTCCACTATTTGCCTGTCCTAACTGACATCAAATCACTAACGACTACTCCTTGAGACCAAAGGTCATAGATTATGAGTTCATAGTCTAGAGCAAAGAGACATTTCTGAGATTATCTTTCTCAAACCTCTTATTTCAGAGATTTAGAAACTAATGCTTCAGGTGTTAAATAATTTGTCCAAATTCAAGCAGATATTAAATGGCAAAAGTGAGTTCTAGCACTTCTAATAGCCTTGAATGTACCTAGTGGCAGGCAAGGGAATTATGTTCATTTTGGCATCTGGCTCTGCCATAAGCCTCAATGGAACCAGTTGCTGAGGCGCTGATCCCAGGATGAACTCTGGTTGGATGAAAGTGTTTATATCAAGCAAAGTCACAATTTCTTGAATGAACTGACTCTAAGAAAATAGCTTGTTTGCACAATGGAAGCAGAATATTTCAGGGTAGTTTTATGAATTCAAACAAGTATTTACTGAGCACTTTTTATGTACTTAATACTGTTAATTGATATGGCATAATAAGAAAGATAGGGCCTGGTCCCTACTACAAGGAATATGAACTGGGGTCAAGTCAGAAAGGCCACAAATAAAAGTGAAACACTATTAAACAATATACTATATACTAATGTGCCAAATTCTAAGGGAGATATAATTTGAAAGGCAGCACTTGCTTATTTCTCATATTTCACCAGGGTATAAAGCATTCTATATAAATGAATTTACAACATAAACAAACTGTGGAAAGAAAAACAATTAAAAAAACAATAACTTGGTGAGACCCAACTAAACAAGATCTTCTTAAAATCATTGAGGATGAAACTAGAAAAGTGGAATAAATGAAAGATGTAAAAAATCCATGAATGTCTTTTTTGTGGAATCAACACATTTGGACTCTGGCATCACAGACCCAGAAAAAAAGAAGCTTACATTCTATTGATGGAGACAATACATTCATATAAACAGATGTAAAATATCTACCAAAAAAAAAAAAAAAAAAGAAGTTCCTACTTCAGAGAAGTTAAGGGAATCTGGAAAGACCTCATGCAAGCAGGAGTAGTAGAGTTGAATCATGAAGGAAAACTAGAGTTTCAAAGAGGCAGAAGTGAGGAATAGATACATACTGGGTATGGGAGACAGTCTGGGCAAAGATTCAGTAACAGAAGATGGAGCACTTGTAAGAAATGGCAAGAGAGCCAGTTTGGCTGTACACAAGAGTACATGAAGTGCATAATGGGAGTAATGTAAAAACATTGGAAATTACTGGAAAACAAATTGTAAAGCCAGATTGTGAGAGATTTAAAATATGAAATAAAAGAATTTGTATTTCATGAAAGAGGCAATAAGAACCCACTAGAGGTTCTTATGCAGAGGAATGACATGATCAGACCCAGGCTTTAGGAATATGATTTTGGTAGGTATTATAAGGATGGGTTTTTGTGCAGAAGAGAGGGAACCAAAGGGAGAAGAGGCAGTTGTGGACAGTTGCTGACAGTTAAGACCAGGAGAGGATTCTGGGAATTTCTCCAAGGGAGAGGAGAGGTCTTTGGGCAGAGGAGGACATCCTAGCTCAGATCCAGTCCTGAGGGTTTCCTGAGGATCTTTCTTTTGGAAATTGAAACCCTGATTCCCTGATCAAAGCCATTCCATTGCAACTTACCCATCAAGACTTCAACCATAGAGTCAGCTAAGTTTGGACTCCATTTTGGGAGCAATCTCTTAGACTCCTTCACCCATTACCCAACCTTGCAGAGAGATCCTTTTCAGTCAAAACTTACAATTATAGAAAAGGGTAGAAACAGAAAAAATAGAAATAGAAACAGAAACAGAAGGAGAAAGGGCAGGGGAAGAAGCTTAGGAGTGGGAACCATTAGGGTTCCCACCTAAGTGACAGACCCATAGGAATAGCGAAGAGGGCACCCCAAAATCCCTCTGCCCTTTACCCAATTCCTGATTTGTGAATAATAAAAAGGCATTCAATAGTCATATAGCATTCCAGAGTGCCTGAGAAACAACAAAGGAGAAGGGAACCACAGCTTGGTCTGGCTGCCTCCATCTTGAAGCCAAACCACCCACTGTGAAATTAACTGACTTACAGAAGGTTTTGTGTGAATCCCATCATTATTCAGAATTGGATTGGGGTACCACATACATCCTTTTATAGGGAAGCCTTGCCCCTGATTCCTGTGGGGCAGCATGACCATCCAGGTCACCCAGTTTTGGGGTGTCACCCCCTGAAAGTCTCCCAGTGTATATTTGGCCCCAGGGGAGTGCTGGAAGAGAGACTCACCACATAGACTTTCTCTATCTCCCTTCTATCAAACATCGGTTACTGGCTCTTTTAATTGTCACAGTACGTGTGAGAAATGGTTTGGAGAGTGGAGTGACTAGATACAGAGAGATCAATAGGGAGCTACTGCAATATTGCAGATGAGAAATGAAGAAGACCTTCAAGAGGGTGATTGTAATGTGAGCTGAGAAAAGGAGGTAAAAGTTAAAGATATAAAAATATATCAACTATGATATGGTATTATTCCTGAGATCTACTTATCTTCTCTAATAAAGACAGCTTAGTTGATAAGAAGTAAGGATACAGAAGATCTTTTATCTCATGCTTCCAGCTCTGTCTCCAGGAGCATGGAGCTTATTATGTATATTTCAAGACTCATATTACACAAAAGAACCCCACCAAAACTTCGCAGATGCGCAGAAGTTACAAATTATGTCATATCAAAACACAAAAAATCTCATTTGACTTCAGAATAGAACAAGGCCAAGGCTGAATTGGTTGGTCCATTATTGAAAGCTAAGTCTGGGAATACTTTCTCAGGGATGAATACCCCCCACTGGAGGAGGTTTTGTCTAAATTTTGTCCATTATTGACGTTGGTGAGTCTAGAAACAAATTCAGAGTCCAGGCAGCCTTTTTCTTAATTTCTGTCTTTAGTCTTGGAGAGAAATTGTTAACCTCTTAACTTCTGGTTTGCTAGGAACTTAAAGCTTTTCAATAAGGAAAGGTGTGGTTCAGAAAAGGAGTCAAAAGAGGAGTCTCAGATTTTTATCTATTTGAGACTATTTCTCTTATTGGCTTCCCACAATATTATCTTGCTTTAAATGTGACTGGAAGACAAAAGGCTACGTGGGAATATGGCTCACAGTTTCTCCATGGAGAGATAAATCAAGGCATTTTCAAAGATGTGTTGATTATGTGCCCAAGAGAAATAAATGTAATTTTATGGGATATTAGTTCATCTCACCTTGAAGTTTTCATGATGAACACAGAAAAGGAGATCAATATGAAGATAATTGAGGCTTAGATAGCAACATCTATTGCAGAGATAAAGAAAGAAATTCAGTAAAGGACTTGACAAGATCCTCCAAATTAAGTTAACCCAGCTAAATTATTTGTGACTTCTATGCGAAAGTTGGCACAATGGAGAATAGCAAGAAGTTTTTTGGAAAATATGGTTCAGAATTAAGAAATTAAAGAGGATAAAAACTAGTAGATTACAAAGAAATCTAGCATCCATGAAGAATAGAAACTTTTTTTCAAGAGAGTTAAAAGGAGCTAAATGTAGTGAGCACTGAACATACACAGATACACACACACACACACACACACACACACACACACACACACACAATTATTGACTCTTAACAACCAAGAAATGATTAGTTACTAAAATAGAAGACATTTCAGAATCAGTTTTCTATATACAATCAGATTATCAGATGGTTGGAATCAGTAAAAATTAAGGCCAAATTAGAAGAAAGGATAAATGAGAAGATACTGCATAAAATATCTATCTACTCAACTACTCAATTATTTAAACAAGCTACTGACTACGACAAATGAAAAAATGGATGAAATTAAGACTGGCTCACATTATTGCCATTTCCTAGAAAAACAAAATAATCAGTGTAAACAGTTATCACAATTGAAGGCTAATATTTTACTGAAGTTGCCTTGGCCACCAAATGACTAATCTTTTTGACATGTAGAGAGAGACCTTATAGGCAAGGGTAGCAACAATTTGGAATATGAACTCTTGTGCTAAACATTAAAAAGGATGACTGAAGAGTACCTTTGTATATTGCCTCATATATAAGTGGAGGGTTGAGGAGAAAATGAGCCTAGAGAAAGTATGATTTGAGATTCAAGGCAGACAGACTAACCTGAAAGCATTTATTAATAAAACTAAAAATAAAACAAATGTGGAATGGAAAAATTCTACTAGAATTTTATAGCAATATAGTTTAGTCATCAATAACGATGGAAACAAAATATTTGTATTCTATCATCAAAGTTCTATATCTGGAATGATCCTCAGAACTGGTAAGACTTTATGAAATCCATGCTGAAGATAATGCAATTATAAAGTAAAGATCAATTTTTCAAAGTAAGTCAAAGGAAGGTTGTTCCAAAAGAATGGAAAAGTTTACAGAAAGTATCATTACAAAAAAGGAAGTTAAGAAGACAACTCTTACTAATGGCCTATGTGCCTATTTTCTCATCCCTTTAAAATACTGATGATAATGGTCAGTAAAATGTATAGACAGCATCCTTGTCATTAGGTGGCATAATGAATGGAACGCTGGATTCAGGTTTTAAGAAGATCTTGAGAATGCTAAACTAGACTCTTATTAGCTATGAGATCCTGGGCAAGTCACTTAAATGTTTTTCAGTTTGATTCCTCATCTGTAAAATGAGAATGATAATAACACCTACTTCAGAACTATCCTGTAAGATAATAAATGTAATTGTGTTTCACAAACCTCAAAGAACTATGGAAAGTAGTAATTGTGGTGATGGTGATACTGGTTGTCCTTGATTAAAAGAAGAAGAAACAGATAGGTTTTTGCATATGATTCTCCAAAGTAGAAACATCCTTATTGCCATATAACTGACTGCAAAGTTTGGAGAAAATAAGACCCCCTCTTTGTTGACTACCAAAAAAATGGCCCCAGTTCATCAAAATAGTCAGAAAGGCTCTCTTTTTAACAAAATGTCTACTATGCACATACTAAAATACTATAAGATGCCTTGATGTATCAGGTATAGAGAACATTTTGTTCAATGACTCTCTGATTATCAATATCAATAACTGCTCAAAATAAGGCAAAAATACAGTCACCAAAAGTGTCTGCTATTGTCATACTGGATGATCAACTTTATAAAGTCTAAAAAGAATGATGACCCATATAGTGGGATCTTCAAGATGTTCTCTGCTGACAAAATAGCTGTCATTTCCAACTTTATGACTTCTCTCACACACATACAGATATTACTCTAATTCATACCCTCATCACATTTGCCCTGAAGAACAGCATTCTCATTAGTCTCCCTACCTCCATTCTTCTTACTATATCCTCCAAATGCCAAAAAGATTTTTCTAAAACAGAAGTCCAACCATGTTACCACTACCTCCCCTATTCAGCAAACACCAGTGCCTCTTCTACTGGAAGGAGCAAATATAAAGTCTTTTGGCATTTAAGGCCCTTCATAATCTGGCCCCTTCTTTCTTTTTATCCTCCTCTACATGTTCTACAATCCAGTTACAATGGCCTATTTGCTTTTTTCCCACCTCCAGACTCTGCCTTTACACTAGCTATCCTTCATACCTGAAATACTCTCTTCCTCTTCAACCTCCTCTACTCTTAATTTTTCTGGCTTTGTTCAAGTCTTAGTTCAAATCTCACCTTCCTTGTTTCCCAAATGATCAAGATGCTGGCACCTTCTCCTAAAATTACCTTCTATATACCCAATATAGAGTTTGTATATGTATAATTAATTGCATGTTGTCTTCACCATCAAAATGTGAACTCTTCAAAGGCAGGTACTATTTGTAATTTCCTATGTATCCCTAACACTCAGTACAGTTCCTGGCATATATGCACTTTGTAAATGTTTTTTGACTCACTGAACACTACAAGGTCTCTGCAATAGGAACCATAGCCAGTTTAAAGAAATCAGCCCAACTATCCAAACAGAAAAAGGCAAGTGGATGAGACTGAACATTGCCCTGGATATGGCCATCAGCTTCAAAAGCAGCCCACTGAGTTCACTGATCAGGACATAAATCTTGAACAGTCACTGCAGACAAACAATGGGCTGAACTAAGAATTGAATCAGGGCAAGAGATTTGGAAGGACTGCATTTGTAAAGTTTTTCAGAACTTTCTATGATTCTGTACTACTCCCTGACCATCTGTTTAACTTTAGTATTCTCCCAGTGATGTTATACAGCTAGCAATTGTGGGAAAATACTATCTCCGGAGAGCCAAAATGGTAAATCACCCAGTAACCAATGGGATGGATTAAGGAGGTTTCAGCATATTACCAATGACTTTTATTCAAAGGAGGGAGGGGAATTTATCTATGACATGTTCGATCACTAAAGAAGGTAGGCCACTCTGATTAGAAAAGTAATAGTTAAGTGATGGACAACTAGAGTCCTATACTCATTCACAAAAAGAAAAAGAAAGCCCCCAGTGTACTGGGGAAATGATTGAAAAGACTTATGGAAGGACATAGACAAAAATCATACCAGATGAGAAGGTAAAAATGGGTTATAGTCTGAAGCACTGTTGGGAATACCACTGGCAAGAATACAAGCCTATGTTCTGTGGTAGGTCATAGTCTGAGATGTGGATATATATATCAGGATAAAACCATAACCACCTCTAGAAAAACAACTCAAAGTATGATTCTACTGACATGAGCTCTACAGTAATTTCTTCCTTTAGGATGGAAAACATATTTTAACTGCCTGGGAGTGATTCAAGCACTTATAACCTCTACAAGTTGATAGTTTGTATGTAAAATGTTCATCATATAACTTTATTCTTCAATGGATTTTACATTCAGGTAAATAGAATGAAACCACTTTTAAAAACAATTCTGACTTAAAGCTTCACTTAATTTAACAACACAGAGTTACAGTCACTGAAAACAAAGTTCACTATTTTCACTTTCTGGTACCAAAAATTGCTGAAATGTCAGTTTCCTAGACAATATCTATGTAAAATGTCTTCTTAGCCAATTTTTAATAACATTCTTTCCTATGGGTCTTTTGTTTGTCTTTCATGCCTTATATGAAATAAATTTTTGGTGATGAGTATTTCACAAAGCTTTGTAGGGATGAGGTTAGTTTTATTTTGTTTGAAAGAGTTATTTATGCCCCAAAAGTATTTATCAAATAAACCAACATATCTCTTCCAGTCAGCACGGAGAATAGTGGTGGGACAATCAGTAATTCTAGCAGGATATTCAAGGAAGAAAATATATGTGTTTTTCAAGTTAATATTCATAATACAATCTAGTAAAATTGTCATCTGTATTTCAGTTTCAGAAAAGGGGTATAAGTAAAAATGAAACTCAGAATTTGCCTAAAAGATTTAAAGTCATCATCAAAGACTTCTTCCAAGGAGTAGTACAAGTCATCAAAACCCTGGCTAAAATGCAACCATCAAGCCAAAGAAGAACTGACAGCTAAACACTCATCTAAGGAGTATCCTGCAGGTATGCCCCAAGTATAAAATAACTCTCCCATTTCCCAGCTTAAACACCTAAAATTTAACTAAAACTTTCAAAAATTGGTAATAATTTAACCCATCCCTTTTGAATTACAGATAATTCAATTATACAAAGGCAGCATCATGATATGGGGAATTTTAATATTAGAAAACCTGGTTGTTTTTAATTTACAGTGCCTGTGTTACATTTCACTGTAATTCAATTGATTAAAAAGCCAACTAGATGTGATGTTATGTGATGTGATAAAGAAAAGTAATACTACCATAGACATGAATTTTTTTTGCATGTGGCACATCTGGACTGAATTATAAAATAGCAATACCTCAGCTAACTTCTTAAGTGACTCTAATGTTATTTTCTGTTTTGGAAAGTCAGGTTTCAAGAATGTTGCTCTCAACTATTTAATTAGGTGAGCATATAAACATGTTAATGATTTGGAATTCCACCTACATGTAGTTAAAAACCCAGCTTTATAACCCCATGTCACTATAACTCTACTATTAGAGAAGGGTTATCTGACATTTAGTAAAGAAACTAAGTTTGATAGGCAGAAATAAGTTGATGTCAAAAATAGTAAAATGATATTCTGACAGCAATAAAAGATTAGTTGTTCCCTAACAAACTACAAACTCCTTTTTAAATTATTTACAAACTTTGTTAACGATTGAATTTGTAAACAAATTAAAACAAATTAAGTATTTTTTTAATTATAGGGTTTGAAGTCTCTGAAGATATTGTTTGATTGGCTTTGATACTAAGATAACCAATCATTTTTTACTTATGATTTTTGCTAAGCCATCAGGTAAATTGTGAATTAATTTCACCTTTAACTTAGGAAAATTAGTATGCATTATACCACACAACTGATATGAAATTCTAAACTGAACTAAGTTCAGGAAATTCTGTTAATCATCCCAGAGCAACCTTATTTCTGTGCCTTACAATAAGGACTTTCATTACTTGATCAGACAAGATTGCATTGTGACCTTTCTGGAAACCAATACAACATGAGATACTATATAACGACTGGGCATTTTTCTGTATAGCTGTTCCAGTAAAAATAACTTCAAACATGAAAGCTAAAGGAAATATCACTGTATGGCTAAATTGCAGCTTCTTACTAATACACACACACACACACACACACACACACACACACACACACACCATTTTGAATTGATTTGTGCTCCCTGAGTCTATTTCCTCCTCACTGTGTGAATTCAGAATATGTGGGCATCAGGGAGGTCAAAACTACAGTTCTACACTCCCACCACACATACCCTTTTCCCAGTATGTTACAAGAAAGCAAGGGAAGGCACAAGCCTTTCTTTCTAATCTGTACTCAGAACAATACAATATATACTTGGGCTTTTTTGATCAAGACATGATCTCTAGAACAACAAAGGAGTTAAATCCATCTTACTATACTCTGTCCTCATCAAGTTCCATCTAGAAAAGAATGTTCCAGTATAACCACCATATTTTAGGAAAGTGATTGAAAAACTGGAACAGGACCAGAAAAGGGTAACAAGGACAGTAAAGGGGCTAAAGAAAATGCTCTGTGAGGATCGGCTAAAGAAACAAAAAATTTTGAGCTTGGGGAAAATTTTCAGGGAGTGAAGATATCTTTGAGATTTTAAAAAATTATTATGTACAAAATAATAAAAACAATAGTAATAGTTAACTAGCATTTACATAGCATTTCAAGGTTTTAAAAGTGCTTTTCAAATATTGTCTTATTTTGTCCTGTCAACAACCCTGGGAGGCAGTTGCTATTATCATCTCTATTTCACAGATGAGAAAACTGAGGCAGAGAACATTTTTTTTGACTTGACCAAAGGGTCACAGAGATTAAAAAGGATTTGAGGTTGGATTTGAATTCAGGTCTTCCTGACTCCCAGCACTACATGGCTTCCTCTACACCAGTGATTCCCAAAGTGGGCGCCACCACCCCCTGGTGAGTGCTTCAGCGATTCAGTGGGGCGGTGATGGCCACAAGTGCATTTATCTTTCTTATTAATTGCTATTAAAATTTTTTAAAAATTAATTTCCAGGGGGCTAAGTAAAATTTTTTTCTGGAAAGGGAGCAGTAGGCCAAAAAAGTTTGGGAACCACTGCTCTACACTTTAAAAAGAAATTTAACCATACTCTATTTGAATGCCAAAGGCAAAAGAGAGAACAGTGAAAAGTTTCAGAAAAGGGGATTGTGGCTCCAAATCACAAAAACTTCCTAAAAATTAGTATGAGCCCAAAATGGAATAGGTTACCTCAATAGGTAGTGATTTCCCTGTTGGTCAGAAAAGGTCCTTTTGGTGGAAGCTGCATGACCACTTCTCATAGGACAAGGTGTTCATGCTTTGGTATAGGTTAGACTTCATGACTTCTATAATACCTTCTAATTCATATTCTATATATTTGGAATAAAAAGTTGACTATTTTTAGGAGGGAAGATTTCACATTGGAGAAAATTTTGAGACTAATTACTACTGAATGTTCCATTTTAAGCTGTGCATATTCACAATAGTTTTGAAAGTTGAGAGAGAGAAAAAGAAAGAAAGAGAGAGCATATTACATCTGCCCTGCCTATGTCATAGAACTGTTATGAAAATTAAATCATATGTATGTGTGTGTATATATACACACATAGAAATATAAAATGTCCCCCAAAGTCTCAGTGGAGTTTTAAGTTTTACAAGCTTAAAAAACTTCAATATTTTAAAATTGAATCAAGACTTTTAGAATACCTTACATATACCTTTGTGTATATATGTGCACATATACATTTATATGTGTATGTACTTATATATGTATTCTATACAAATATATTTTCATTTTTATATACACATACTTATGTATATATATGTATATGTATAAATACTAATTATTTTTATTTTTATTTTTACTACACACCCAGATTATAGAAAAAATAAGATCTTGGCAAGGAATTCACTCCAGCACCATCACTCTAACCTAGTCAATCAACAGAACAGAGAAGAAGTCACTTCAGGTCACTTCAGGACAGAATAGCCCAAACTCACAGATCCAGCAAATAATCAGAGGACCAAGATTACAGCCAATTAAGGGGGGGGAGAGGGAGAGAAGGAAAAAATATGAGTAAACAACAGAAAAAGAAAAAAGAATTTACAATCGACAGCTTCTATCCAGGTAATGAACAAAGAGCAAATGGAATAGAGGAGGACAAAAGAACACCAAGAAAAAAAGACAGAAACTCCAGCAAATTGGACACAAGCTTTGGAAGAACTCAAAATTCAATTAACTCAAGAACTAAAAAAACAATTAAGAGAGGCTAAAGACAATTGGGAAAAGAAAATACATGAAATAAAACAAGAAAATAGTGTCATGAAAGCCAAAATTGACCAGCTTGAAAACAAGGCAAAGAAGGTGAAAGATGACTTACAAAGAAAATTAGACCAGAAGGAGAAGGATGACCAAAAAGCCAGGGATGAAACTCATTCTTTAAAAATTAGAATCTAACAACTAAAAGCAAATGACTTCACAAGGAAGCAAGAATTGATAAAACAAAATCAAAAGAATGGAAAAATTGAGGAAAATATGAAAGATTGATGAAACCACAGATCTTGACAACAGATAAAATAGAGACAATTTAAGAATTATAGGACTACCAGAAGATCATGACAAAAGGAAAAAACTGGACATCATCCTACAGGAAGTTATCCAAGAAAACTGCCCTGACATTCACGAACAAGAGGGAAAAGTGAAGATTGAAAGAATCCACAGATAACCTCCTACATTTAATTCCCAATTGACAATGCCCAGAAATGTTATAGCTAAATTCAAGGACTATTAGACCAAGGCAAAAATAGTATAAGCTGCTAAGAAGTCATTCGGATACCATTGAACCACTGTTAGGATAACACAGGATCTTGCTGAATCTACACTGAAGAACCAGAAGGCATGGAACATAATATTCCAGAAAGCAAGGAAACTTGGGCTACAACCAAAAATCAACTATCCAGCAGAACTGACTATATTCTTGTAGAGGAAATGTATGATCATTTAATAAAATAGAACACTTCTAAGCATTCATAAAGAAAAGTCTGGACATAAACAGAAAATTTGGTGTCCAAACACAGGACTCAAGAGAATCACCAAAAGGTAATTATGAAAGGGGGAAAAAAAACAAAAACAAAAACTTTTTTAAGGGACCCAATGAGTTCAAATGATTTATATTCCTATAAGAAAAGATGATAATGGTAACTCTTAAAAATTGTTATTATCATCAGGGTAGCTAAAAGAAGTATACTTAGAGGGAAACAGTAACAAACTCTATAGGATGAAATGTCAAGATATATATATGTACGTATAAATATATATAAAACTAGAGGTAAAAAAAGAAGATAATATTAAGAGAAATGAGAAAAGAGACAAAATGGGGTAAATTTATATTTCATAAAGAAGCACATGGTGGAGTGGGGGAGAAGAACAATACACTGGAAGGGTAAAGAGGTTGGAGACAGGAAATATTTAATTCTTAAGGTGCATTGAAATTGACTCAAAGAAAGAACAATCAGATCCATTGGGGCAGAGAATTGATTTGTGCCCTGTAGAGAAGTAGAAGGGTAACAAACAGACTGGTGGGGATGGAAGCAATACTAGGGAGGGAAACTGTGGGGGATAGCTTAAAAAAGAACCGAAAGAAAAATAAGAGGAGAATAAGAAGGGAAGGGGGAGAAAGGGAAGTAAAATAAGGGTGGCAATTACGGGGACTGATTAAAGACAAAACACTGGTATAGAAGGAAATAATGAAGGAAGAAAGGGAAGGATAAGGAGAGGAAATCAAAATGTTGGGGAATACACAGGTGGTAATCATAATTTTGAATGTGAATGGAAGGGATTCTGAGAAGATGGAGGCTTAGACAAAGCAAATCTGAATGTGAATGGGATGAACTCATCCATAAAATGGAAGCAAATAGCAGAGTAGATTACAAACCAAAATCCTACCATATGTGGTATACAAGAAATACACTAGGCAGTTAGACACAAACAGGGTAAAGGTAAAAGGCTGGAGCAAAATCTACTGGGCATCAGCTGAGAAAAAGAAGGCAGGAATTGCAATCATGATATCTGACAAAGCCAAAGTAAAAATAGATCTAGTTAAGAGATAGGGAGGGGCAGCTGGGTAGCTCAGTGGATTGAGAGTCAGGCCTAGAGATGGGAGGTCCTAGGTTCAAATCCAGCCTCAGACACTTACCACCTGTGTGACCCTGGGCACTTGACCCCCATTGCCCACTGTAATAGGGAATTTAGGCAGAGATGTAATAAGGGGATTAAGCTAATAGGGTATAAGACGGTTGTAATATGGGAATAGGCTAGAGGTAATAGGGAGATTAAGGCAAGGTAAGGTTGCAATAGGGAATAAGGCAGGTAAAGGACTAAAGGTAATGTGAATAGGGATAAGGCACTATGGATAGGGGTTTGTGGATCCCTAAGGCAGTAAACAGATAACGAAGATACAATGGTGAAGGTGGTAGAATGAGGTGGTAGGAGAAGTAAGGGAATGACTGAGTTTAGGGAATATAAACACGGAGGTATAAAGAGTTGCAAGGGCAGACAGATATAGCCTGAGAGACACAGACTGTGACATAGGTTTGAGACAGAGACACTAAAGGGAAACAGACTGAGCCCTTTAAGTAGAAAGGGCACTTCTACAGACAAAGTTTAGGGCAGCCAAGAATGGCTTGAAACTGAGTAGAGGGCTGCTAGTCAGTTTCTCAGATTCATAAAAGAATAGTTCAGAGGAAGTATTAAGATTGCACTTCCTGGGGAAATCGTATGGGCATTCAACAAAATTGAAGATTTCCAAGTTTTTGCACAAAAGAGACCAGGACTAAATGGAAAGTTTGATACCCAACCACAAAAACCAAGAGAAACATGAAAAGTTAAATAAGAAACAGAGGGAAAACAAAGAAAGCTCATAATTTTTTTTTAAATTGACTCTTTAAAGGCTTAAAAAAGATCTAATTATATGTAATACTAGGTGGAGAAATGCTATGTATAATTCTCTGTAGTGATCTCTATTCACTATTATAATATTCACTATTATAGCAACCAGAAGAATAATTCATAGGGAGAGGACAGGATACTGAATGGTCTAAGATGACATGGGGGGTGAGAAAGAGGGGAGAACAGTAGGGGATACCAAGAAAAATCTGAGTAAATAAGAAAAATAGGATATTCTATTACACACAAAGAGGGCATGGGAAGGGGAGGGGATAAATACTATCACAAGAAGGAGAGGAAGAGAGCATTAAGAGGTTATAATCAAACCTTACTCTCAGTGTAATCAACCAGGAGAGGGAAGAGTGACTTTTTTATCCATTCGGATAAAAAACTTTATCTAACCCTACTGAGAAAGTCAGAAGGGATAAACCAAAGGGAGTAGGGGAGTGGGGAGGTCAAAAAAGAGAGGGGAGAAGAAGGGGTAGGGAATTCATTAGGCCTTTGAAAAACAAAAAAAGGGGAATAACAAGGGAGGGGGAAGAAAGGGAAGTCAATCAAGGGAGGGGATAAGAGATACCTGCTCAAGTAAACGACTGGTTTAAAAAAAATAAAATAGTGTAAGAAGAAGGGGTGGGTCTAAGGGAGGATACAAAAATATCAGTGAATGCACAACTGACAATTTTAACTCTGAATGTGAATGGGATGAACTCACTCATAAAACGGAAGCAAATAGCAGAGTGGATCAGAAACCAAAATCCTATCATATGTTGTCTACAAGAAACACATATGAGGTGGGTAGACACACACAAGTTTAAGG